>NC_047105.1:77586314-77959647 GCF_902500255.1 Thalassophryne amazonica | reverse complement strand
GCCAATATGGGTGAGATATGCTCTCTCCTTCTAGTCCCCGTTAGTACTCTAGCTGCAGCATTTTGAATTAACTGAAGGCTTTTCAGGGAACTTTTAGGATAACCTGATAATAATGAATTACAATAGTCCAGCCTAGAGGAAATAAATACATGAATTAGTTTTTCAGCATCACTCTGAGACAAGACCTTTCTAATTTTAGAGATATTGCGTAAATGCAAAAAAGCAGTCCTACATATTTGTTTAATATGCGCTTTGAATGACATATCCTGATCAAAAATGACTCCAAGATTTCTCACAGTATTACTAGAGGTCAGGGTAATGCCATCCAGAGTAAGGATCTGGTTAGACACCATGTTTCTAAGATTTGTGGGGCCAAGTACAATAACTTCAGTTTTATCTGAGTTTAAAAGCAGGAAATTATAGGTCATCCATGTCTTTATGTCTGTAAGACAATCCTGCAGTTTAGCTAATTGGTGTGTATCCTCTGGCTTCATGGATAAATAAAGCTGGGTATCATCTGCGTAACAATGAAAATTTAAGCAATGCTGTCTAATAATAGTTAATAAAGGTTCTGTGCTAGGACCAATTTTATTCACTTTATACATGCTTCCCTTAGGCAGTATTATTAGACGGCATTGCTTAAATTTTCATTGTTATGCAGATGATACCCAGCTTTATTTATCCATGAAGCCAGAGGATACACACCAATTAGCTAAACTGCAGGATTGTCTTACAGACATAAAGACATGGATGACCTCTAATTTCCTGCTTTTAAACTCAGATAAAACTGAAGTTATTGTACTTGGCCCCACAAATCTTAGAAGCATGGTGTCTAACCAGATCGTTACTCTGGATGGCATTTCCCTGATCTCTAGTAATACTGTGAGAAATCTTGGAGTCATTTTTGATCAGGATATGTCATTCAAAGCGCATATTAAACAAATATGTAGGACTGCCTTTTTGCATTTACGCAATATCTCTAAAATCAGAAAGGTCTTGTCTCAGAGTGATGCTGAAAAACTAATTCATGCATTTATTTCCTCTAGGCTGGACTATTGTAATTCATTATTATCAGGTTGTCCTAAAAGTTCCCTAAAAAGTTCCCTAAAAAGCCTTCAGTTGGTTCAGAATGACGGGGACTAGCAGGAGAGAGCATATCTCACCCGTGTTGGCCTCTCTTCATTGGCTTCCTGTTAATTCTAGAATAGAATTTAAAATTCTTCTTCTTACTTATAAGGTTTTGAATAATCAGGTCCCATCTTATCTTAGGGACCTCGTAGTACCATATTACCCCATTAGAGCGCTTCGCTCTCAGACTGCGGGCTTACTTGTAGTTCCTAGGGTTTGTAAGAGTAGAATGGGAGGCAGAGCCTTCAGCTTTCAGGCTCCTCTCCTGTGGAACCAGCTCCCAATTCAGATCAGGGAGACAGATACCCTCTCTACTTTTAAGATTAGGCTTAAAACTTTCCTTTTCGCTAAGGCTTATAGTTAGGGCTGGATCGGGTGACCCTGGACCATCCCTTGGTTATGTTGCTTTAGACGTAGACTGTGGGGGGGTTCCCATGATGCACTGTTTCTTTTTGCTCCATATGCATCACTCTGCATTTAATCATTAGTGATCGATCTCTGCCCCCCTTCTCGGCATGTCTTTTTTCTGGTTCTTTCCCTCAGCCCCAACCAGTCTCAGCAGAAGACTGCCCCTCCCTGAGCCTGGTTCTGCTGGAGGTTTCTTCCTGTTAAAAGGGAGTTTTTCCTTCCCACTGTGGCCAAGTGCTTGCTCATAGGGGGTCGTTTTGACCGTTGGGGTTTTTCATAATTATTGTACGGCCTTGCCTTACAATATGGAGCGCCTTGGGGCAACTGTTTGTTGTGATTTGGCGCTATATAAGAAAAAAAGTTGAAAGTTGAAGTTGAAGTTAATACTGCCTAAGGGAAGCATGTATAAAGTGAATAAAATTGGTCCTAGCACAGAACCTTGTGGAACTCCATAATTAACCTTAGTCTGTGAAGAAGATTCCCCATTTACATGAACAAATTGTAATCTATTAGATAAATATGATTCAAACCACCGCAGCGCAGTGCCTTTAATACCTATGGCATGCTCTAATCTCTGTAATAAAATTTTATGGTCAACAGTATCAAAAGCAGCACTGAGGTCTAACAGAACAAGCACAGAGATGAGTCCACTGTCTGAGGCCATAAGAAGATCATTTATAACCTTCACTAATGCTGTTTCTGTACTATGATGAATTCTAAAACCTGACTGAAACTCTTCAAATAGACCATTCCTCTGCAGATGATCAGTTAGCTGTTTTACAACTACCCTTTCAAGAATTTTTGAGAGAAAGGAAGGTTGGAGATTGGCCTATAATTAGCTAAGATAGCTGGGTCAAGTGATGGCTTTTTAAGTAATGGTTTAATTACTGCCACCTTAAAAGCCTGTGGTACATAGCCAACTAATAAAGATAGATTGATCATATTTAAGATCGAAGCATTAAATAATGGTAGGGCTTCCTTGAGCAGCCTGGTAGGAATGGGGTCTAATAGACATGTTGATGGTTTGGATGAAGTAACTAATGAAAATAACTCAGACAGAACAATCTGAGAGAAAAAGTCTAACCAAATACCGGCATCACTGAAAGCAGCCAAAGATAACGGTACGTCTTTGGGATGGTTATGAGTAATTTTTTCTCTAATAGTTAAAATTTTATTAGCAAAGAAAGTCATGAAGTCATTACTAGTTAAAGATAAAGGAATACTCGGCTCAATAGAGCTCTGACTCTTTGTCAGCCTGGCTACAGTGCTGAAAAGAAACCTGGGGTTGTTCTTATTTTCTTCAATTAGTGATGAGTAGTAAGATGTCCTAGCTTTACGGAGGGCTTTTTTATAGAGCAACAGACTCTTTTTCCAGGCTAAGTGAAGATCTTCTAAATTAGTGAGACGCCATTTCCTCTCCAACTTACAGGTTATCTGCTTTAAGCTGCGAGTTTGTGAGTTATACCACGGAGTCAGGCACTTCTGATTTGAAGCTCTCTTTTTCAGAGGAGCTACAGCATCCAAAGTTGTCTTCAATGAGGATGTAAAACTATTGACGAGATACTCTATCTCACTTACAGAGTTTAGGTAGATACTCTGCACTGTGTTGGTATATGGCATTAGAGAACATAAAGAAGGAATCATATCCTTAAACCTAGTTACAGCGCTTTCTGAAAGACTTCTAGTGTAATGAAACTTTATTCCCCACTGCTGGGTAGTCCATCAGAGTAAATATAAATGTTATTAAGAAATGATCAGACAGAAGGGAGTTTTCAGGGAATACTGTTAAGTCTTCAATTTCCATACCATAAGTCAGAACAAGATCTAAGATATGATTAAAGTGGTGGGTGGACTCATTTACATTTTGAGCAAAGCCAATTGAGTCTAATAATAGATTAAATGCAGTGTTGAGGCTGTCATTCTCAGCATCTGTGTGGATGTTAAAATCGCCCACTATAATTATCTTATCTGAGCTAAGCACTAAGTCAGACAAAAGGTCTGAAAATTCACAGAGAAACTCACAGTAACGACCAGGAGGATGATAGATAACAACAAATAAAACTGGTTTTTGGGACTTCCAATTTGGATGGACAAGACTAAGAGTCAAGCTTTCAAATGAATTAAAGCTCTGTCTGGGTTTTTGATTAATTAATAAGCTGGAATGGAAGATTGCTGCTAATCCTCCGCCTCGGCCCGTGCTACGAGCGTTCTGGCAGTTAGTGTGACTCGGGGGTGTTGACTCATTTAAACTAACATATTCATCCTGCTGTAACCAGGTTTCTGTAAGGCAGAATAAATCAATATGTTGATCAATTATTATATCATTTACTAACAGGGACTTAGAAGAGAGAGACCTAATGTTTAATAGACCACATTTAACTGTTTTAGTCTGTGGTGCAGTTGAAGGTGCTATATTAATTTTTCTTTTTGAATTTTTATGCTTAAATAGATTTTTGCTGGTTATTGGTGGTCTGGGAGCAGGCACCGTCTCTACTTGGATGGGGTAATGAGGGGATGGCAGGGGGAGAGAAGCTGCAGAGAGGTGTGTAAGACTACAACTCTGCTTCCTGGTCCCAACCCTGGATAGTCACGGTTTGGAGGATTTAAGAAAATTGGCCAGATTTCTAGAAATGAGAGATGCTCCATCCAAAGTGGGATGGATGCCGTCTCTCCTAACAAGACCAGGTTTTCCGCAGAAGCTTTGCCAATTATCTATGAAGCCCACCTCATTTTTTGGACACCACTCAGACAGCCAGCAATTCAAGGAGAACATGCGGCTAAACATGTCACTCCCGGTCCGATTGGGGAGGGGCCCAGAGAAAACTACAGCATCCGACATTGTTTTTGCAAAGTTACACACCGATTCAATGTTAATTTTAGTGACCTCCGATTGGCGTAACCGGGTGTCATTACTGCCGACGTGAATTACAATCTTACCAAATTTACGCTTAGCCTTAGCCAGCAGTTTCAAATTTCCTTCAATGTCGCCTGCTCTGGCCCCTGGAAGACAATTGACTATGGTTGCTGGCGTCGCTAACTTCACATTTCTCAAAACAGAGTCGCCAATAACCAGAGTTTGTTCCTCGGCGGGTGTGTCGCCGAGTGGGGAAAAACGGTTAGAGATGTGAACGGGTTGGCGGTGTACACGGGGCTTCTGTTTAGGACTACGCTTCCTCCTCACAGTCACCCAGTCAGCCTGCTTTCCCGGCTGCTCGGGATCTGCCAGAGGGGAACTAACGGCGGCTAAGCTACCTTGGACCGCACCGACTACAGGGCCCTGGCTAGCTGTAGAATTTTCCACGGTGCGGAGCTGAGTCTCCAATTCGCCCAGCCTGGCCTCCAAAGCTACGAATAAGCTACACTTATTACAAGTACCATTTTTGCTAAAGGAGGCCGAGGAATAACTAAACATTTCACACCCAGAGCAGAAAAGTGCGGGAGAGACAGGAGAAGCCGCCATGCTAAACAAGCTAAGAGCTAGTAGCTGTGCTAACCTAGTGGATTCCTAAAAACACACAAAGTGAATAATGTGTAAATAATTTAGAGGTGATTCAGCAGAGGGAGTGCTTTAGTTAAGGCACATGAAGATTACACTGTCAAGCAAATCGTTATCTAGGTAACTAGATCAATCTAACTGCGCAGATTAAACAGCTAACAGATACAGCAAAACACTGCTGTGCTCCGGAACAGGAAGTGATACAATACCGCAGTGAGAGCCAACCACCAGTAGAGGCAAGCAAGAGCCCAAAATGCCATTTTGACCTGGATATTGAGCCAGTAAGATTAAATTACATTAAATTATGTCAGGAAAGTATTAAACTTACTCTCACACACACACACACACACACACACACACACACACACACACACACACACACACACACACACACACACACACATTCCCAAATATTAGTGCTTAAAGTTACACGGATCTGCGCTGTTCCAGCTGCTTAGTTGAGGCGTTCTGCTGCAGCTGCTCTGTTAAACGCAGCGCGGCTCCTAAAACCATTACAATACATTTATATACATATTATATTTTTACACAATTATCCTTTATTGACCGAGTTTCATTCATGAAGTCAGTGGTGTGGGTACACATCTCTATGTGTGGGTGTGACTGTGAGCGGCACAGCGCGGGTCATTATAATCTCATTATTTTAAGGTGCAAATTAAAAAAAAATCCCCAGTCTTGTCAAACAATTTTAATCACTAACGACAAGTATTTTAACTAGACATTGGTCTAACAGTGGAAAATATCAACTAGACATAAGTGAAGAGTTAATGGTTCGTGTCATCGGGCAACACAGGTACGGCAGGAGACATACAGCTGTTTATCATCCAAATATCACAGACAAAGTGACAAGAAGAACCAAAACCACTTACTTATGGAAGGAAATATTGTCTCCCTTGTTCCTCCGTTTGTGGCTTTGCCAACATGCGCAGCTTTCCGGCATATTCCACCTGTTTCTTGAACTTCTATGCACGAAAATCACTAACTTGCCCAGAATTAAAATGGAGATCACGCCTCCTTACTGACAGGATTTACTTAATGGTTTTCATTATGCTTTTGTTCTTATTTTGAAAGTTCAATAAGTGGACTGATATGTTAAACATGGTGCGAATTTACTGAACAAGTAGCAGACTTTTTTTGTTTTGTATATTGTTCTGCAAGCCACTTTTAATTACAAATTCATCCGCACATGCCTGAGTTTTCATTATCCTTCATTTGTTTGGCATTTTTTGTTGAAAATTTAGCAGGTGAACACTGGGTGTGTTTAAAACAATATTGTGGCTCTCTTAATTCATAATGTGAAGTAAAACAGAGCATGCCATGTAAAAGAAACAGTTTTATTTTTGCTTAATAAACTGTACTATGTGGTCAAGACTATTTATATTTAGTTTCTTTTGTCTGTATTAGCATATTTAATATTGGAGTAATCCAGAAGTAATTGAAAGTAATCAAATTATATTACTTTAATATTACGGTACTTGGATTACGTTACTGATTACATTTTTCAACAGGTAACTGTATCGGAATACATTTTTAAAGTAACCCTCCCAACCCTGGTAACACAGTGGTAAACATACCACTGACCCAGCTTTTTTGAAACATGTTGCAGGCATCCATTTCAAAATGAGCAAATATTTGCACAAAAACAATAAAGTTTACCAGTTCAAACTTAATGTTCGAACTGGTAAATATCTTGTCTTTATGGTGTATTCAACTGAATATAGGTTGAAGAGGATTTGCAAATCATTGTATTCTGTTTTTATTTAAATTTTACACAACGTCCCAACTTCATTGGAATAGGGGTTGTACAAGGGATGTCTCCATGCCATGCCACACGAAGAAAATATCATCTATATATCTTTTCCAATGTGAGATTTGGTATTAATGAGGATTTCGATCTGAGAAAACAATATCCTGTTCAAAAAAGCCACAGAACAGTGAGGCAAAACTGGGGGCCATCTTTGACCCCTACTAAGCCCCAAGATTTGCAGGTAATAATCAGATTCAAACATAAAAAAATAGAAGTCAATACAATGCCTGCAAGATCAACAATGCTCTGAGTTCTCTGTGTGCAATCCGTCCTCTGATTAAGAAAAAATTGCATAGCATGTAATCCACCCTCAACGGGGACATTAGTATACAAAGATTCAATATCCATAGTCACTAAAAAGCATTGGTCTGAAACAGTTATAGTATCTAATAATGTCAAAAAATCCAATGAGTCGTTAATAAAGGATGGGAGGGAAAAGACCAAAGAAGAAAATGATCTACAAAGGCCGAAATCTTTTCTGTTAAAGAACCCATGGCAGATACAATCAGCCGACCAGGTGGCATATCCATATATTGTTTATGAATCTTAGGAAGGATATACAAAACAGGAGTTACTGGACAGCTCACCGTCCTAAAAGAGTGTTCAAGTTTATTGATCTGGTGAGTTTCTATAATGAATTTTCCCTTTAACTTCTGCTGTGGGGTTAGACTGAAGTTTTTTTTTTATAAAAAGCATTATTACTGAGCTGTCTGTGTACTTCCTGTACGTACATACTATGGTCCATAATGACAATTGCTCCCCCTTTATCAGCACTTTTAATGACTATGGAATCATCTTTTTTGAGCGCCTCCAGTTCCATCCTTTTGGTTCTGGTTAAATTGTCCACTACTTTATATTGTTTTTTAGAGATAAGAAGATGAGAAACATCATACTCCACCAATCTGCAATTAGTATCAATAGATGTATTTCTTTTCTGTAGAGGTATAAAAGTAATTTTACCTTTAAAGGACGGTTTTCGTGTACCATCAGATGGTTGGTCATTCTGCCCACCAAGTTACTCCAATGATTGTATTTCAGTTCTGGTTTTAGTATCTTGAATAATGGAGATGGCAGAATTAACCAATGAATCAGCAGTACCAAAAAACTCTTTGAGACGTAAATTCTGAAAAAATTTATGGAAATCAACTATAACATCAAAATCCTTACAGTTCGTGGTGGGCACGAATGACAGTCCTCTACTTAAAGCAACAACACTGGTCTCTGATAGTGTTCAGTTCGATAAATTGATTACATTGTGTACCTGTGCAGTCTCTGACGTGTTGGATAAGGTTCCCTCACGGCGTGTCCTCTTCCCCTTCCTGCATTTCTTCTTCCTTGTACGCTCCCGTTGTTGTCGGCTCCCTCCTGATCATTTGTCTAAAAAAAACACTGGTGTTTTGAGAAGAGGTGCTGGATGCAGAGTCAAAATCAGTTATTGAGTCATCTGAAAAGTTGTTATATGGTGCCACATGACCTCCATGGTCGATATGTGCCACCGCAGGTCTGTGTCCGCTCCTTTGATAAGGATTCCTCCACGGGTAGATTTTCCCACTGGCGTAGTCTGCAGCATCCCTCTCAAACTTCTGTTTTTTGAACGTCATGATTTCTTCAAGTAGATCTTTCTTAAGACGTTCACACTCCAGAAGGAGCCGCTGAGCCTGGGAAGAGTCAGCACATTCTCTGTTGATTTTATGTTTAGTTTCTATAATATCATTGCGGACTCTGGCGAGATTATTCATCACCTCCTAAATTGTCAGGGCCATCAGATAAAAGGAACACTTGTTCAAAACTTCACTCTAGCGGTCACAAAAAGAATCATTATCTTTACCTATAACTGGCCCCTTATTAATTCATAGGCCTCGTGGAATCCTTTTCAATCTCATATAATCACTCAGAGTAACTGCATGCAGATAGAAACGCATCTCCTTACTTTCAGGGCACTCCAAAGTGCGTTGAAGGTCAGGAAGAGAAACGGCCAGAGTCCCACCCACGCTGCTGTCAAAAAGTGAATCTTTTAAAATATTGCAGGAGCAATCCTCCTCTGTCAGCTCAAATGTCGCTGCAGTGTCCATGTCTGCTGTAATACTCACGGCTGTAGGCTTCTGGGAGTCAAAAAACGGAGTGCAGCGTCAAAGAAATAAAAGTAATACAATAAAGACGCACATCCAAAACACATAAAAAGGTGTTCAGGATCATGAAAAATTGTACCAAAGATAGCGACTGAATGATCCACACAGCCACAGCACTCCGATACAGAAAAAGCTTTATTTAGCAAATTTAGCAAAAACATTTCAGGTGACTTGCCCTTCGTCAAACAGCATACTCGGTGTGAAACACCTGCCTAAATACTGACATGATTAGTAAATGCCCTCACCTGACGACGAATCAAGCCAAAATTAAAGACAGAAAAAGAGAAACACCTGCCCTTCCAGTGCCTGGTGAGAGAAATCGCTCAGGACTTCAAGACCGACCTCCGCTTTCAGAACTCTGCTGTGATGCTCTGGGAGAGGCCAGTGAGGCTTACCTGGTCGACAGCTTGTGGATTAGCAGCTCGGTGGATTTCTGGTAGCAGCGGATCTCTCTCAACACCACGTGCCGGGCCTGTAACAGTGAGGCTTCTTCACACCAACGGTAGCCGGAGTGCTCCTCCGGGTGGCTTTGGTAGTGAGCTGCTTCCTCTGACCTATTCCTCCAGTGGATTTACGGGCGGTCTGCTTGGTTCTGCCCATATTAAGCTTACGCTGTGAAACTGCCACCACTTCGTTACATCGTCATTAAATTCACTATCCGGTACAAAATACGGATCCACTGAACAAACTGCAACACATCAATCACAATAAACAGCTTTATCTCTAGTGTTTAAAGCCTCGTAATAAGCTTTCATTCTCTCTATTTTCTTTCACGTGCCAGCCGAGTAGTAATCCACGATGGAGATGGTAACTAATCGGTACCCCGATCACCCTCGCCACTGCGAATTTTGAACCAGTTTTCTCCATTGGCTATGCCTGATGTGAGTTCTTTGAGCCCACGGATGACTTCCACTCTTGTCTCCAGACTGAAACACCGACCTTCAGTGATAGGGGATTCTATCACCCGCAAAGTCAGGTTACAGACGCCGGCTGATGTTAAATGTATTTCTGGGGCCAGAGCCCCCAACATTGCCTCCCATCTTAGGGTACTGATGCTGCAGAAGAGTAGACAGACAAAGGAACATGACACAAGATACAGTCACATCGTTATTCATGTTGACGCCAAGGATGTCAGGATGAAGCACTCAGAGGTCACAAAAATGGACATAGAGAAGACTTGTGACCTTGCCAAAAAGATGTGTTGGCATTGATTAATAGTCTCTGGTCCCCTCCCCTCCCAGGGTAATGATGAAGAGGCATTTAGCAGGCTGACATTGTTAAATAGGTGCTTGGTGCAGTTTTGTAGACAGCAAGGCTTTAGTTTTATTGATAACTGGCCTTCGTTCTGGGGCACCCGTGGCTTGCTGATGCCGGACAGCCTTCACCCTACTGGGGAAGGTGCCGCCATTTTTTCTGTGAACATACAAGCTCTGTTAGAAAAGTATCAGACCTTTTTATTTTTTTCAAAAACCTGATGGATTTGAATCACGTGTGCTTGCATGAGCCAACCTTGAACCTTCATGCGCATGCGTGAATTTTTTCACGCCTGTCGATTGCGTCATTTGCTTGTAAGCAGCCTTTGTGTGAGGATGTGTGTAGTCTCTCGTCGTTTTTTCTTTGCAAGGAAATGGCGGAACAACTGGAGCAGCGTGACTGCATCAAATTTTGCCAGAAACTGGGCGACAGCCAGGTGGAAACCATTCAGATTATTCAGACGGCTTTCGGTGATGATCCTATGGGCATCACACAGATTAAGGAGTGGTACAACTGGTTTAAAGATGGCTGCACAATGGTGGAGAGCGCGCCACGCTCCGGGCGGCCATCAACATGCTGAAATGACCGGATTGTTCCAAAGTAAATGCTGTGGTGATGTGGGACCGTCGTATGACTATCCGAGAAATTGTGGAAGCGGTGGACATCAGCACTTTTTCGGCACATTCCACTGTGACAGAAGATTTTGCCATGAAAAGAGTTGCAGCGAAATTCACGCCGACGGCTTGGTCACGAAGCTGATGGCAGAACAAAAGCACCACCGTGTTGAAGTCTCACAGGACATGTTGTGACATGCTCACCTCTTCCACAATTTCTCGGAGTCACACGACTGAAAAGCCACGGAAAGCCGTCTGAATCTTCTGAATGGTGGAAGAGGTGAGCATGTCACAACATGTCCTGTGAGACTTCAACACGGAGGCTCTTTTGTTCCGCCATCAGCTTCATGCCCAAGCCATCGGCATGAATTTCGCTGCAACTCTTTTCATGGCAAAATCTTCTGTCACAGTGGAATGTGCCGAAAAAGTGCTGATGTCCACCTCTTCTACAATTTCTCGGATAGTCACATGACAGTCCCGCATCACCACAGCGTTTACTTTGGAATGATCTGGTCATTTCAGCATGTTGATGGCCGCCCGGAGCACGGCTCTCTCTCCACCATTGTGCGGCCGTCTTTAAACCAGTTGTACCGCTCCTTAATCTGTGTGATGCCCATAGGATCGTCACCGAAAGCCGTCTGAATAATCCGAATGGTTTCCACCTGGCTGTCGCCCAGTTTCTGGCAAAATTTGATGCAGTCGCGCTGCTCCAGTCATTCCGCCATTTCCTTGCAAAGAAAAAATGACGAGAGACTACACCCATCCTCACAGAAAGGCTGCTTACAAGCAAATGACGCAAACAACAGGCGTGAAAAAATTCACGCATGCGCACAAAGGTTCAAGGTTGGCTCATGCAAGCACATGTGATTCAAATCCATCAGGTTTTTGAAAAAAATAAAAAGGTCAGATACTTTTCTAACAGACCTCGTAGATAGACTCTACAGGGAGGGTAACATTAGTATTTTACAGCAGGCCACGGAGCAGGTGATTAGAGACCCTGCAATGCTTATGACAAATGTGGGTGTGGAATCCATTAGCTTAGCAGGGAAATTAATGCAGAAAATCCACAATGGTGATAGTGCAGTTTATCTGCCAGGGAGAGAAATTCATCAAGTTGAGACTGTGGCCTGTTTCCATAGATATGTCCATAAAAATCATAGAGGGATATGCTTTGCAAACTTAATACCCATTACTACATTGGATGACGTTGAAATTGAGGATGGCCGTTGGCTCTTCCAGCAATATCAAATATTTAGTGTCTGCTACCTACAACCCGTGTGGAATGTCTCAAACCGAAACCTACTTCCAGGTGTCTTATATATGCTACTCTGGAACCATCCCTTAATCTAAACAGTCCAACTGTCAACCCCACTGAGGTCCTTACTCTGGGTCTCATTAACATAACATCACTGTCCTCAAAATCATTGTTGATTAATGATCTAATTATGGATCATCACTTAGATATGATTGGGTTATGTGAAACCTGGCTTAAACCTACAGCTGTCCTCCCTTTAAATGAGGCCTGCCCACCAGCATACACATTTAGTCACATCCCTCATGATGCAAAGCAAGGCGGGAGCATTGCTCTTATTTATAAATCCAGGTTTAGTTTATTAGCTGTTGGGGGTCACAAATATAACTCATTTGAGCATCTGATTCTCCGCTCTGCCCACAATGCTATGTATTGCCAAGGTCAGAAGAATAAAAATCAGCCATATTACTTTGTCACTGTATTTAGGCCCCCTGGCCCATACTCTGAATTCTTAGATGAATTTGGTGAGTTCATCTCTAACTTGTCGACTAGGACAGATAAGATTCTGATTAGTGGCAACTTCCATCCATCCATCCATCCATCCATCCATTTTCTTCTGCTTTTTCCAGAGTGGCAACTTTAGCATTCATATAAATAAGCCATCTGCAAATCATTTATGGAAATTGTGGATGCATTGGGAGGATTAGAAGTATTCCACCTTGTGTGGTGTGATGCTATCTTAGACTATAAGCATGTACTGCTGGCTACAAAGCGGACCTACTACTCTGATTTGATCAACAAAAACAAGCATAACTCAAAGTACTTGTTCGACACAGTGGGAACACTTAATCATGGACACTAATCATGAACACTTAATCATAGTTCGCTCTCCTTTTACAGTACAAGATTTCTTGGATTACTTTGAGAAGAAAATAGAAGACATTAGGTTAAACATATCCCAGCATGCCTTAACCCAGTCACTACACCCTGCTATTGAGGTGGGTGCCATCACTGAGGTATTACCTAGATTGGCAAAATTTGATAGTATCTCACTGGGTGTGCTGACAAAACTCATATAACATCTACAAAATGCACAACCTACTTATTTGATCCTATACCAACAAAACTGTTTAAGGACCTGTGGCCCACTCTTGGGCCGACTGTACTGGAAATTATTAATCTCTCATTAACTGGATGAATGAATGAATTAACAGGATGAATATGTTAGTTTAAATGAGTCAACACCCCCGAGTCACACTAACTGTCAGAATGCTCGTAGCACGGGCCGGGGCGGTGGATTAGCAGCAATCTTCCATTCCAGCTTATTAATTAATCAAAAACCCAGACAGAGCTTTAATTCATTTGAAAGCTTGTCTCTTAGTCTTGTCCATCCAAATTGGAAGTCCCAAAAACCAGTTTTATTTGTTATTATCTATCGTCCACCTGGTCGTTACTGTGAGTTTCTCTGTGAATTTTCAGACCTTTTGTCTGACTTAGTGCTTAGCTCAGATAATTATAGTGGGCGATTTTAACATCCACACAGATGCTGAGAATGACAGCCTCAACACTGCATTTAATCTATTATTAGACTCTATTGGCTTTGCTCAAAAAGTAAATGAGTCCACCCACCACTTTAATCATATCTTAGATCTTGTTCTGACTTATGGTATGGAAATAGAAGACTTAACAGTATTCCCTGAAAACTCCCTTCTGTCTGATCATTTTTTAATAACATTTACATTTACTCTGATGGACTACCCAGCAGTAGGGAATAAGTTTCATTACACTAGAAGTCTTTCAGAAAGCGCTGTAACTAGGTTTAAGGATATGATTCCTTCTTTATGTTCTCTAATGCCATATAACAACACAGTGCAGAGTAGCTACCTAAACTCTGTAAGGGAGATAGAGTATCTCGTCAATAGTTTTACATCCTCATTGAAGACAACTTTGGATGCTGTAGCTCCTCTGAAAAAGAGAGCTTTAAATCAGAAGTGTCTGACTCCATGGTATAACTCTCAAACTCGTAGCTTAAAGCAGATAACCCGTAAGTTGGAGAGGAAATGGCGTCTCACTAATTTAGAAGATCTTCACTTAGCCTGGAAAAAGAGTCTGTTGCTCTATAAAAAAGCCCTCCGTAAAGCTAGGACATCTTTCTACTCATCACTAATTGAAGAAAATAAGAACAACCCCAGGTTTCTTTTCAGCACTGTAGCCAGGCTGACAAAGAGTCAGAGCTCTATTGAGCTGAGTATTCCATTATCTTTAACTAGTAATGAGTTCATGACTTTCTTTGCTAACAAAATTTTAACTATTAGAGAAAAAATTACTCATAACCATCCCAAAGACGTATCGTTATCTTTGGCTGCTTTCAGTGATGCCGGTATTTGGTTAGACTCTTTCTCTCCGATTGTTCTGTCTGAGTTATTTTCATTAGTTACTTCATCCAAACCATCAACATGTTTATTAGACCCCATTCCTACCAGGCTGCTCAAGGAAGCCCTACCATTATTTAATGCTTCGATCTTAAATATGATCAATCTATCTTTGTTAGTGGCTATGTACCACAGGCTTTTAAGGTGGCAGTAATTAAACCATTACTTAAAAAGCCATCACTTGACCCAGCTATCTTAGCTAATTATAGGCCAATCTCCAACCTTCCTTTTCTCTCAAAAATTCTTGAAAGGGTAGTTGTAAAACAGCTAACTGATCATCTGCAGAGGAATGGTCTATTTGAAGAGTTTCAGTCAGGTTTTAGAATTCATCATAGTACAGAAACAGCATTAGTGAAGGTTACAAATGATCTTCTTATGGCCTCGGACAGTGGACTCATCTCTGTGCTTGTTCTGTTAGACCTCAGTGCTGCTTTTGATACTGTTAACCATAAAATTTTATTACAGAGATTAGAGCATGCCATAGGTATTAAAGGCACTGCGCTGCGGTGGTTTGAATCATATTTGTCTAATAGATTACAATTTGTTCATGTAAATGGGGAATCTTCTTCACAGACTAAAGTTAATTATGGAGTTCCACAAGGTTCTGTGCTAGGACCAATTTTATTCACTTTATATATGCTTCCCTTAGGCAGTATTATTAGACGGTATTGCTTAAATTTTCATTGTTACGCAGATGATACCCAGCTTTATCTATCCATGAAGCCAGAGGACACACACCAATTAGCTAAACTGCAGGATTGTCTTACGACATAAAGACATGGATGACCTCTAATTCCTGCTTTTAAACTCAGATAAAACTGAAGTTATTGTACTTGGCCCACAAATCTTAGAAACATGGTGTCTAACCAGATCCTTACTCTGGATGGCATTACCCTGACCTTTAGTAATACTGTGAGAAATCTTGGAGTCATTTTGATCAGGATATGTCATTCAAAGCGCATATTAAACAAATATGTAGGACTGCTTTTTTGCATTTACGCAATATCTCTAAAATCAGAAAGGTCTTGTCTCAGAGTGATGCTGAAAAACTAATTCATGCATTTATTTCCTCTAGGCTGGACTATTGTAATTCATTATTATCAGGTTGTCCTAAAAGTTCCCTAAAAAGCCTTCAGTTAATTCAAAATGCTGCAGCTAGAGTGCTGACGGGGACTAGAAGGAGAGAGCATATCTCACCCATATTGGCCTCTCTTCATTGGCTTCCTGTTAATTCTAGAATAGAATTTAAAATTCTTCTTCTTACTTATAAGGTTTTGAATAATCAGGTCCCATCTTATCTTAGGGACCCTCGTAGTACCATATCACCCCAATAGAGCGCTTCGCTCTCAGACTGCAGGCTTACTTGTAGTTCCTAGGGTTTGTAAGAGTAGAATGGGAGGCAGAGCCTTCAGCTTTCAGGCTCCTCTCCTGTGGAACCAGCTCCCAATTCAGATGAGGGAGACAGACACCCTCTCTACTTTAAGATTAGGCTTAAAACTTTCCTTTTTGCTAAAGCTTATAGTTAGGGCTGGATCAGGTGACCCTGAACCATCCCTTAGTTATGCTGCTATAGACGTAGACTGCTGGGGGGTTCCCATGATGCACTGTTTCTTTCTCTTTTTGCTCTGTATGCACCACTCTGCATTTAATCATTAGTGATCGATCTCTGCTCCCCTCCACAGCATGTCTTTTTCCTGGTTCTCTCCCTCAGCCCCAACCAGTCCCAGCAGAAGACTGCCCCTCCCTGAGCCTGGTTCTGCTGGAGGTTTCTTCCTGTTAAAAGGGAGTTTTTCCTTCCCACTGTAGCCAAGTGCTTGCTCACAGGGGGTCGTTTTGACCGTTGGGGTTTTACATCATTATTGTATGGCCTTGCCTTACAATATAAAGCGCCTTGGGGCAACTGTTTGTTGTGATTTGGCGCTATATAAAAAAAAAATTGATTGATTGATTGATTGGATCTGTTCCTAAATGTTTCAAATCTGCAGTGATCAAACCATTACTTAAGAAATCTAACCTTGACCCTAGTGTATTGAAAAACTATAGGCCGATATCAGATCTATCATTTTGCTTTAAAATTCTGGAAAAAGTGGTTTCACGGCAGCTCGTGAACCACCTTGCTGAGAATAATCTTTTTGAACCACTGCAGTCTGCTTTTAGAAAATATCACTCAACAGAGACAGCTCCCACTGAAGTGGTGAATGATCTTCTGCTTACAATGGATTCGGACACCGTTCTGCTGCTGTTTGATCTCAGTTCTGTATTTGATACTATGGATATCATATTCTACTCGATAGGCTGGAGAATCATTATGGGATTACTGGGAGTGCCCTTGCATGGTTGACGTCATACTTGACCAGTCGTTCTCACTGTGTTTTGTACAATAACATTACCTCTAACATGAGTGAACACACACACGCAGACAGCTGAGTGACAATTCCAGCTCCTCATGTGTGCACGGGGCGCAAGTGTGCATGAGTGCACATGCGCAGTCCGCTGCGCGCATGCCACTGGACACCTTTGCTGCTTTTTCCCTTTATATAGCACCCCTTGGGCACATATTGCGGCGTTTTTGCGTTACCTCTAATCCTAACAGGTCTTCATGTGTGTGTGTGTGTGTGTGTGTGTGTGTGTGTGTGTGTGTGTGTGTGTGTGTGTGTTAGAAAAATTAGTACCATCAATTAGCTTGTTCAAACCGTCTTCCGTCAGCAAAACAAACTCTGCCATGTTTAGCTAAATGCTGCCCCCACAGTGTGTGTGTGTGGGCGGGGTTCACAGCGTGCAATGGTACAAAACGTATGGAACCAAATTTGCATGCTAAATGCAATGTAACACAAATGGGACAAATAATCCATGTCACATGACATACAAAGAACCAATCAAATAAGGATCCACTCAGTCGTTATATAATGGAAGCTAATTGGTTTGGTAATGTTTTTCAAAGTTAACTAAAAAGCTAATCTGATAACAAAAAAGTTATCTTTGCTACCACTGCCCATGGCCCATATTTGAAGGAAGTCATTCTCTCATCCACTTTTTGTTTGTAGTGGCATGTAACACAAGTGGACCTATGGGGACACAGAGAAATGTGTCTTGTCCTCCAGTCAAAATTACTGCAGTTCCAGAGCAGAGCCCAAGTGAGCAGTACTAGAAGTAAGAAAAACAAAAACTAATGCAAGTACATAATGAATGCCCGAGTATCTGTAGTTGTACAGTCACATCTTTGTCCTTGTCTTCAGTCACGTGGCACTGCAGAGATCAAGTGGACTCGATGAAACAGGACCTGTTGTTTGGCTCTTGGTGTTGTGTGTTGGGGGGTTTGGCTGGACATTTTGGTGTTGTTTTCTTTTCTTTGCTCTCCAGGTGGTATGCAAACTGGTTTTTGTCTGTGGAGAAGGTGCTGGCGGAAGAATCCTTCACCCTCATCAGCATTATTGGCTGCACCTGTGGATGATGCTCACGTGCAAACTTAAAGACTTTCAGCTGAAGCAGATAATGAGATGGCGTTCTGCATATAAGCCATGAGTGATTCGAGCAGAAGTGCCGGGAACTCGACCTTGTGACGTTCGTTTGTGAGACGCTGAGGACCGCGCCAGGGTTTGACACATCGTGCCTGTGAAGGAGGACGGGTGAGGGACACATGCTGTCAGCACACATCAGAGGTGATGATTGTCTGAATAAGTGTTAACAGTAATTTGGTATTTTGTTACGCAGTACATTTGAACAGTGATGAGAATTGTGCAGTTTGCTTCTCACTGCCGTGGCGTACGGAATGATGATCCTCCACCTGTTGTGAGAAGCTGCTCATTTACATAAAGCTTAAATTCAGACCTGAATGTGTTGCTGATAGTGTGTGGCTCTGAAGGATATTTGTTGTAGCTCTGTTGACTTACCTCACCTTTTCCATCCTTCACAGAGTCAGTTTGTCGTGTCCACCTGGGGGGTGTTCGGCGGTGAGTCTGGGTCCAGAAGCGTCGGGCTTTGATCCATTTGGGCGCTGGAGAGCGCGCCGTCCTTCACCTCGCCAGACAACCGCACATTTATGTTGTACACAAATTAGTGCACAGAAGGGAAATAAATTTGTTTTGTTTTTGGAACCGCTTTCTGGTTATTTAGCACTGGGTTTGGTCAGACGTTGGTCCGCTCCTCAACCTGCGTCTGCACATAACAGTAGTTCCCGGCCATTCTAAAATGGACCCAGCGGCAGAAGCGGTTCCTTTTGCTGAAAGAGTTCAAGAATACTTGGAGAAGATATGGGAGCAATTACGGCCTCTCGCAAATCAAATTAAACAAACAGATGCTCGCATCTGCTTCCTGCTGCTCCAGCTGCGGCACTATCGATACCGGTGCAGATAACTCCGTCACCCAAGGGGAGGCGGATTGCGGCGGATTATTCTGTGGATTTCCAAATTTTTTCTGCTCAGTCCGGTTGGAATGCCACAGCTTTGAGAAGAGTGTTTGTGGATGGTTTGAATGATTCATTAAAAGACGAGCTAGCAGTCCGTGACGAACCAAAAGATTTAGATGAGCTAATATCTTTGGCTATTTGTCTAGATGATCGGGTAAAGGAGCGTGGACGCGAGAGAGGGCGGACATCAGAGCGGGTCTTTTCGTCTCGGGGCTTTCCCCGACACAGATCAGGGCTGCCTCTTCTTCGCCCCACTGAGACTCCTCCGACGGGACCTCTGGCTCCTCTTGCAGATGAGCCCATGCAGCTCGGACGAGCTGAAGCCGCCATATTGCCCCGGTCACATAAGCGTCAAGAAAGATAGTGATGACGTATCTCCAGGTGTTCTTAGACAGGCATTACAATGGACACAAAAAAAAAAGGGGGCAGATCTTTGGTTGTTTAGTTATTTGGGCTGTTTTTGTTTTTATGTAAGGGGTTATAAATTATTTGGGTACTTAGAGGCGGTTCTGGTGGAGTGAACGACTGGCAGTTCGGAGCTCGGCTGGACTCAGGTAATCATGTTTTCATTTTTCGGACTTAGGTAATTTCTGTTTGAGGATTGGGTCGTTTTGTTTTGTTGTTTTTTTATTTCCCTGCTTCCCTAACCCCTACCTCACATGCTCTCAGACCGTTTGTCTTGTGGGTTGTGGGGTGGTGCAGGTTGGTCACGCTGAGCGTTTCTCAGAAAACCTCTGCACCTGGGGGGGGGTTGTCAGGGGTGTTTTTTTTGGTTTGGTTGATGCCCGGTTCCTCTCCAGCCCCGGTGGGCCTTTGACCGTTCGTCATTGGTGTTACTGGGGTATGGTGCAGCGGGAACGTACCTCAGTCGGAGTGGTGGGCCGATCTGTGCCGTTTGCCATTTCGGTAGTTCCACCCCTCCCGATGGGCTGGTGGTATGGTCGGTTTGGGGCACCGGACGTATTTCCGGTTTTCCGCTGCACTTTGGGGACGGGACTGGGTTAGTTTTTCCTGTTTCCTTCCCCAGCTTGGTAGTTTTGTGCCGTTCGCCAAAATTGAGCTGACGTTAGGCTCTGGGAGTGATCTGGGGTCTTTCGGGGTGCTGGGGGGGGTAACAGGGTTTGCTGGTTGTTTTATTTGCCCCCGGGGTGGTTTAATGAAGTCCGCCGGGGGTTGGATTTTTGTGTTTTTTATGTTTCCTTCCAGGTTCCACCTCCAGGGTTGATGGGACGGTCCTCTGGGGGGGAATTGATTGTGGGGCCGACTAGCCAAGTGTGGCCGGGTCTGGAGTTCCTGGGTTGTGGGGAGGGTGCCTCCTGGGGTTGATGGTACGGTCCTCTGGGGGGCGCTGTTGCTCCATGAATACCTGGGGACCTCTGTGGGATTCCGGCTTTGGCTGTTTCTCCTGGAACTGGCGGTAAAGGTCTTCTGGGGGGTGTTGGGCTCTGCAAGTCGTTCTGGGGGGGTTGTTTGTTATTTTTCTTTGTGAATTTATGTTTGTATTGTGTTGTTGGGGCTATGTTGGGTTATTGGATTTGGGAGTTTTTCTTTCTTCCCGGGGTTGGATGGGACGGTCCCCTGGGGAGGGTTTGGGTGGGTTTTGTGTTTTTTTCTTGTATGTTGGGTTGTATATGGGACTCTTTGGGGTTTTTTGTTGATGCCAGCTGGCCTTCCAGAAGCGGTGCCCTGTCCTGCTGTCTGCGGTGGACCTTGGGAGCGTTACGCCATCTGCTTTCTGACGTGGACCCCGGAGGGAGGTGCTGTTCTCGGGCCTGGTCTGTTCGGTCGCCGGGAGGCTTCCCGTTGATGGGGGGGTACTGTTGTGTGTTGGGGGGTTTGGCTGGACATTTTGGTGTTGTTTTCTTTTCTTTGCTCTCCAGGTGGTATGCAAACTGGTTTTTGTCTGTGGAGAAGGTGCTGGCGGAAGAATCCTTCACCCTCATCAGCATTATTGGCTGCACTTGTGGAGGATGTTCACGTGCAGGCCTAATGACTTGCAGCACCTGTGGATGATGCTCACGTGCAAACTTAAAGACTTTCAGCTGAAGCAGATAATGAGATGGCGTTCTGCATTTAAGCCATGAGTGATTTGAGCAGAATTGCCGGGAACTCGACCTTGTGACGTTCGTTTGTGAGACGCTGAGGACCGCGCCAGGGTTTGACACATCGTGCCTGTGAAGGAGGACGGGTGAGGGACACATGCTGTCAGCACACATCAGAGGTGATGATTGTCTGAATAAGTGTTAACAGTAATTTGGTATTTTGTTACGCAGTATATTTGAACAATGATGAGAACTGTGCAGTTTGCTTCTCACTGCCGTGGTGTACGGAATGATGATCCTTCACCTGTTGTGAGAAGCTGCTCATTTACATAAAGATTAAATTCAGACCTGAATGTGTTGCTGATAGTGTGTGCCTCTGAAGGATATTTGTTGTAGCTCTGTTGACTTACCTCACCTTTTCCATCCTTCACAGAGTCAGTTTGTCGTATCCACCTGGGGGGTGTTCAGCGGTGAGTCTGGGTCCAGAAGCGCCGAGCTTTGAGCCATTTGGGCGCTGGAGAGCGCGCCGTCCTTCACCTCGCCAGACAACCGCACATTTATGTTGTACACAAAGTATTGCACAAGAGGGAAATAAATTTGTTTTGTTTTTGGAAGCGCTTTCTGGTTATTTAGCGCTGGGTTCGGTCAGACGTTGGTCCGCTCCTCAACCTGCGTCTGCACATAACCCTTGGCTCTGTGCCTGTTGCTGACCATCATGATACTTGTGGCAACTCTCATCAAAGGCACCAAGTCTTCAGGCAAAGTAAATCAGCAATAACGTCTTCAGAGTTCCTTATCGATATTTTGTGCAAAGAACCCTCTCAGCAACAAAGAAAAAATTACTAATCTGAACAACATTTAACACTCTAAGCAAGTAGAGTCTCCACTTGTCAGGGTGAGAATTATGGAACATGCAGCTTCTGAAATGTAGACCTTTGCTTCTTCAAGACTGTACAAGAAGCCCAGTTGCTTCTGAGTAAGCTTCTAGATATAGCCTACCTGGGTGATGAGAACCTTTATCAGCATGGTTTCTGAGTTTTTGTGTTTCTTCGCAGGGATACTGCAGTGTTAGAGCAAGCTGCACCTTTAATAGTAATGTTGTATTGATTGATGAATTATTCATATAAAACATGTAAATACAGGGTAACACAATAAAACAAAATTCACTTGTTTCCACTGTGGCCCAGAGATATTACAGACTAAAATAGCAAGAGAGATGGATTATGTATATAATACATTCAAGGTTTATATAAAAATATGATTATTTGCACAATATATTTACACATTTTACACAAATATTTAAACATTGTATATTAAAATAAAACAACTAATAACACAAAAATGGGTTGTTCTGTAAGTTTTCTATTTTTTTAAACAGGTGTTGTTTTACCCTTCTTTTAAAACCAGATGAAGTATTTGACAGTTGTATTTGAGTAGGTAGGCTCTTCCACAGCTTAACACCTGTAAACAGGAATGTTGAAGCACCAAAGGATTTGACTGATGGGATGACCAAGGACAAAGCATTAGATCTGGTATTTCTGCTGCGAAGGGCTGACGTGCATTTAATGGGGGGTGGGAGTAGGGCTCCCATATACTGGTGCAATATTCCAATTTAGGTTTGACGAGCATTTACGAGGTCTGCAAGAAAAGTATCCGACCTTTTTATTTTATGCAAAAAATATATGGATTTGATTCATATGTTTTTATGTCAGCCAAGCTTGAACCTTCGTGCGCATGTGTGAGTTTTTTCATGCCTGTCGGTTGCGTCATTCGCCTGTGGGCAGGCTTTGAGTGAGCACTGGTCCACCCCTCTCGTCGTTTTTTCATTGCGAGTAAATGGCGGAATGATTTGGGCTTTGTTCCATCAGAACTTTTTCAGACACTGTTACAGACAGGCAGCTGGAAACCATTCGGAAAATTCACATGGCTATCAGTGAAAATTTTATGGGCTTCACAGAGATTAAGGAGTGTTACTACCGCTTTAAGGACGGCCCACAATGGCGCACGGCGCGCCGCGCTCTGAGCCACGATTGACAGGCTGAAACGACCATTTCATTTCTAAACGGATGGCTGTATGGATCCGGGACCATCGTGTGCAATTTCTCTGGTTATCACAAGAGCTGGACATCAGCCATTTTCCGGCAGATTTCACTTTTAACAAGAGATTTTGTCATGGAAAGCCGCGCGGAGGCTTCACGCGTCACGACGGATTGTCTGATGGAGCGAGACAAAGAACACCTCCATTTTGGAGTGTCAGAGGACAAGTTGGAACATGCCCAGCTCGCCACAATTTCTCTTATACTCACTTGACTGGTAAGCCACTGAAAGCCGAGATAGGCATGTCCCAACTTGTCCTCTGTTTTGAAACACAAGGTTCGGTCAGATCGGCACACAGAAATGATCACACAGACTGCATTTTGCTAGAATAAAAAGGCGTATATTTATTCCCCACAAAAGCAGTTACATCAAACACAAGTGGTTGCAGCGCATTTTTCTCTTACCGTGACGCCTTTAAGGTGGAGAGCCAACACCTTCAGCAGAGTGCGCCTGTCAACCGGCTGGGCGTTCGTACGTTAACCCGCAGCAGACTCTGTTGAAGCATGGTTCTACTCCCTTTTTTCTAGTGTGTCCGCGAAGGGAGGGTGAGTGGCCAACTCAACCTCCCTGGCGCACATAATTTCTTTAATCAACAGGCATCTGAAAGTTATTTTCTCTCTCTTACAAAGACATAATAAAAGCAGCTCTTCGCTCCCAGTTCCGAATGATCCCAGCATGCTTCACTCCCAGTCGTTAGTGGCTACAAAAAACAAAGTCGTGCTATCAGTGTAATAATAACAAGTACATCCAGCTCTTCGCTCCCAGTTCAGACTGACCCCAGAGTGCTAAAACAAAATTAAATAACAAATACATTCTCAGGGTTACTTTAAGACAGGTGCAAAACAGCACAATAACATTTTTATTATACATCCTCTAACACTCCAAAACGGAGGTGTTCTTTGTCTCGCTCCATCAGCGAATCCGTCATGACGCGCAAAGCCTCCATGCTGCTTTCCATGACAAAATCTCTTGTTAAAAGTGAAATCTGCCAGAAAATGGCTGATGTCCAGCTCTTGTGATAACCAGAGAAATTGCACACGATGGTCCCAGATCCATACAGCCATCCGTTTAGAAATGAAATGGTCATTTCAGCCTGTCGATCGCGGCTCAGAGCGCGGCCCGCCGTGCGCCATTGTGGGCCGTCCTTAAAGCGGTAGTAACACTCCTTAATCTCTGTGAAGCCCATAAAATTTTCACTGATAGCCATGTGAATTTTCCGAATGGTTTCCAGCTGCCTGTCTCTAACAGTTTCTGAAAAAATTCTGATGGAACAAAGCCCAAATCATTCCGCCATTTCCTCGCAATGAAAAAACGACGAGAGGGGTGGACCAGTGCTCGCTCAAAGCCTGCCCACAGGCGAATGACTCAACCGACAGGCGTGAAAAAACTCACGCATGCGCAGGAAGGTTCAAGCTTGGCTGACGTAAAAACATATGAATCAAATCCATATATTTTTTGCATAAAATAAAAAGGTCGGATACTTTTCTCACTAGGGATGGGTATCGAGAACCGGTTCCTTTCGGGTATCGTTAAGAAATGATTCGATCCACCGACATCATAAGCTTTGTGCTTAACGATTCTGTTATCGGTCCTTCAGAGTGGCCGTTGTTTTGGCGGGTGTTTGTCAGGAAAATGATCATTTCTCTACATTGATTACAGACCCTGCAGCGGGTCCTTAATCAACTTTTCTGCAGCGCGTTTTTCCTTTGAACCTTGAACCAATCGAAGCGTGGTTCGCAGATTGAAGCAATGCTTCGGTCGATTGCTTCGTTTATTTCTTTCTTTCGCTTAATTTTCCCCCGCTAAAACCCTAAAGAGCATACGTCTGTGAGTATTATTTACCTTTTCTATGTTAAACCGACCTGTTATGGTCTTCTGAAACAGTTGACAGAAGTATTTTATAACTTAAAAACGGGAGCGATGCTAACGCGTTAGCATGTCTATGGCATTTACAATGTTAAAAGTTAGCATTTAGCAATTGCAGCCGTCATCACGTTCGGGTGCATTTGTTTTCAAATTGTAATATTCCTTAAATTTATTTTTGCTTATATATTAATAATCTAATGATTATTATATACAATTTTAGAGAAAGAGACAAAAAGAACCTGAATAGAAACACAACAGAAAATATATAATAGCAACTAACATAAATAAATAAATACATACAGAAATAAGTGTTTCCTGTGAACACCTAGTGACTCTCACACCTCCATTTCATCCCTGTCTTATTTAAGTTTAATGACAGTTTCGGTCAAACCATATTTTCAGTGTGTTAATTTTTTCAGTGATTTCCTCCAGAACTATCTGCCAAACTAGAAAACTGCTGCATCCTAAGAGCAGAATACTACTGGAATGAATCCGAATAAGGAAAGTTGTTTTTTTTTTTCTTTTTTTTTTTTTTCTCACCTAAATGGATTCAGCACTCACTCCAGTTTATTGTCTGGAATAGTCCCAGATTACATTTCAGAGCTTCTAGAATTCAAACATTTTCGTGCAGGTCGTGTTGGGGGGTAATTTTGGGTTTCAGCTTTTTTTGTTTTTCACCACTTTCATCCCTGAATATGAGTTGTGATTCACTTTTGTGCGGATTAAAGTTACTAACTGGGACTCCTGTCTCGTTGCGAGAAAGAAACAAGAATCATCCTTCATTCTGTTCACACAGCTCCAAATGTTGCGCGGCTCTCTGACAAGTCATGATAGAACGATAGAATTCAGTCTGAATTAATAACTTCAAAGCGAAACACAGTTTTTTTTTTTTATTTATGTCCAGAGATCAAGGATACAGTGACTAATTTCATATTTATTTACTCTAAGACTCAAGGAAATACATAGAAAACCTGTAAAGCCTACTTTTAGTACAAAATTCACGAGGTATCGATAAGGAATCAGATCGATAAGCAGAATCGATAATGGCATCGATATCGATAAAACCTTATCAATACCCATCCCTATTTCTCACAGACCTCGTATAGGCAGTCTTTTCAACTTTCTACATAGGAGTTCCATGAACTTTGTTTATCTTTGGAATTGCACTGTTGATATAATGATATGTGTTTGAGATCTACCCCCAGGTTTGTGTGGTTTTTGATGGTCTCAAGTGCTTTATTAGCTATGAAATATGTTGACTGAATGGGAGATTTTTTTTATGTGAAGTATACATGGCTCACACTTTGTGACATTAAATTTCATTTGCTATCTCATCGTCTCTTTCTAGGCACAAGTATCTTTACTGGCTTTGCTATTTTTCAATTTTAGGACACATGGCTCACATCTATGGAAAACCCATTGGTGAGGTTGTACAGGAAGGTCAGCCATGTTTAAACTCCTTTATATTGACATTTAAAATATTGTCCCAGCTGTGCTGTATGTTCTCCGATGTTCTCTGATGTTCTTCGGTGCACTACAGGATTTGGCCTGGCATCATCTATCCAGAGGCACTTACAAAGCTTCCCATTTCACCTCTCTGGTCAGTTCTGTTCTTTTTCATGATTTTTATCATTGGCTTGGACTATCAAATCAAATCAATTTTATTTATATAGCGCCAAATCACAACATACAGTTGCCCCAAGGCGCTTTATATTGTAAGGCAAAAGCCATATAATAATTACAGAAAAACCCCAACGGTCAAAACGACCCCCCTGTGACTTCAGGGGCCTCTCAGTTTACACAAATAGGTGAGATCGCCTGCCACTGTGTTATCTCTGTTTCACTTGTTGATATGTTGTGCCAAACCTACTTTTAAAGCATATATTGAACGCAGTACGGTGCATCTGGAAAGTATTCACAGCACTTCACTTTTTACACATTTTTGTTATGTTACAGCCTAAATTCATTTTTTTCCCCCACAGAATTCTCCATAATGACAACATGAAAAAGTTTTTTTTAATGTATTAAAAATAAAAAAACTAAGAAATCACATGTACATAAGTATTCACACACTTTGCTCAATACTTTGTTGATGCAGCTTTGGCAGCAATTACAGCCTCAAATCTTCTTGAATATGATGCCACAAAAGCTTGGCGCACCTATCTTTGGGCAGTTTTGCCCATTCCTCTTTGCAGCACCTCTCAAGCTCCATCAGATTGGATGGGGAGCATCAGTGCACAGTCATTTTCAGATCTCTCCAGAGATGTGCAATCAGATTCAGGTATGGCCTCTGGCTGGGCCACTCAAGGACATTCATAGAGTTGTCCTGAAGCCACTCCTTTGATATCTTGGCTGTGTGCTTAGGGTCATTGTCCTGCTGAAAGATGAACCGTCTCCCCAGTCTGAGGTCAAGAGCGCTCTGGAGTAGGTTTTCATCCAGGATGTCTCTGTACATTGTTGCATTCATATTTCCCTCAATCCTGACTAGTCTCCCAGTTCCTGCCAATGAAAAGCTGTGGTAACATCTCAAGGATGATCAATGGAAACAGGATGCACCTGAGCTCATTTTTAGCTTATGGTAAAGGCTGTGAATACTTATGAACATGTGATTTCTTAGTTTTTCATTTTATAAATTGGCAAGAATCTATAAAAAAAAATCACATGGTCATTATGGGGTATTGCATGTTTAATTTTGAGGGAAAAAATTTATTTATTTACGTTATCCGGACAATTATTCCAAATGCTAACACATTAACAGAAAGAGAGTGGCTATATGCCCAACCATTGGTTCAATAACGTAAATATGCAAGCATGTACGCCCAAACACAACCCACCAATGAGCACGCTTGTAAGCTCACTTCCGGTTTCAACGCGGGAGGGGAAAAAAGGCGGATATTTTTTCGCCGGCTGCGGGAGGGTTCACAGGCCGTGGAGGGGCTGTGATCTAAAGCGGTTCTGTTTGGCTCATCACACCCAGGGAACAGCGTCAAACTAACACGTCTTACAGCCAACAACAGCATTTTGTTCAAAAACTGTTACATCGTCGTTAACAGGCTTCTGTTCAAAATGCTTATGAAGTTTGTCTGTTTTGATCCATTGCGGTGTTTTCGTAGTAATTAAACACGACGCCATTAAATGTGTCAAACATACGCCACAATAGAGCCTTAAAAAGTGGTGTAAAAAAACATAGTTTAGCTGCACAAAACGTGTCAAATACACGATCACGGTTGGGCAAATAAGATAAGACATTATATTTATCTGTCCAACGGTTGTGCATGTAATGTTCAGTGTATGACTTATCTGCCCAAAGGTTGGGCGAATAAGATAAGACATTATATTTATTTGCCCAACGGTTGTGCATGTAATGTTCAATGTATGACTTATCTGCCCATGTATGACTTATCTGTGTAATCTTCACGTGCCTTAACTAAAGCACTCCCTCTGCTGAATCACCTCTAAATTATTTACACATTATTCACTTTGTGTGTTTTTAGGAATCCGCTAGCTTAGCGCAGCTACTAGCTCTTAGCCGGTTTAGCATGGCGGCTTCTCCTGTCTCTCCCGCACTTTTCTGCTCTGGGTGTGAAATGTTTAGTTATTCCTCGGCCTCCTTTAGCAGTAATGGTACTTATAATAAGTGTAGCTTATTCGTAGCTTTGGAGGCCAGGCTGGGCGAATTGGAGTCCTAAACACAAGCCCCGTGTACACCGCCAACCCGTTCACATCTCTAACCATTTTTCCCCACTCGGCGACACACCCGCCGAGGAACAAACTCTGGTTATTGGCGACTCTGTTTTGAGAAATGTGAAGTTAGCGACACCAGCAACCATAGTCAGTTGTCCTCCAGGGGCCAGCGCAGGCGACATTGAAGGAAATTTGAAACTGCTGGCTAAGGCTAAGCGTAAATTTGGTAAGATTGCAATTCACGTTGGCAGTAATGACACCCGGTTACGCCAATCGGAGGTCACTAAAATTAACATTGAATCGGTGTGTTACTTTGCAAAAACAATGTCGGACTCGGTAGTTTTCTCTGGGGCCCTCCCCAATCGGACCGGGAGTGACATGTTTAGCCGCATGTTCTCCTTGAATTGCTGGCTGTCTGAGTGGTGTCCAAAAAATGAGGTGGGCTTCATAGATAATTGGCAAAGCTTCTGGGGAAAACCTGGTCTTGTTAGGAGAGATGGCATCCAGCCAGGCTGACAAAGAGTCAGAGCTCTATTGAGCCGAGTATTCCTTTAACTTTAACTAGTAATGACTTCATGACTTTCTTTGCTAATAAAATTTTAACTATTAGAGAAAAAATTACTCATAACCATCCCAAAGACATATCGTTCTCTTTGGCTGCTTTCAGTGATGCCGGTATTTGGTTAGACTCTTTCTCTCCGATTGTTCTGTCTGAGTTATTTTCATTAGTTACTTCCTCCAAACCATCAACATGTCTATTAGACCCCATTCCTACCAGGCTGCTCAAGGAAGCCCTACCATTAATTAATGCTTCGATCTTAAATATGATCAATCTGTCTTTATTAGTTGGCTATGTACCACAGGCTTTTAAGGTGGCAGTAATTAAACCATTACTTAAAAAGCCATCACTTGACCCAGCTATCTTAGCTAATTATAGACCAATCTCCAACCTTCCTTTTCTCTCAAAAATTCTTGAAAGGGTAGTTGTAAAACAGCTAACTGATCATCTGCAGAGGAATGGTCTATTTGAAGAGTTTCAGTCAGGGTTTAGAATTCATCATAGTACAGAAACAGCATTAGTGAAGGTTACAAATGATCTTCTTATGGCCTCAGACAGTGTACTCATCTCTGTGCTTGTTCTGTTAGACCTCAGTGCTGCTTTTGATACTGTTGACCATAAAATTTTATTACAGAGATTAGAGCATGCCATAGGTATTAAAGGCACTGCACTGCGGTGGTTTGAATCATATTTATCTAATAGATTACAATTTGTTCATGTAAATGGGGAGTCTTCTTCACAGACTAAGGTTAATTATGGAGTTCCACAAGGTTCTGTGCTAGGACCAATTTATTCACTTTATACATGCTTCCCTTAGGCAGTATTATTAGACAGCATTGCTTAAATTTTCATTGTTACGCAGATGATACCCAGCTTTATCTATCCATGAAACCAGAGGACACACACCAATTAGCTAAACTGCAGGATTGTCTTACAGACATAAAGACATGGATGACCTCTAATTTCCTGCTTTTAAACTCAGATAAAACTGAAGTTATTGTACTTGGCCCCACAAATCTTAGAAACATGGTGTCTAACCAGATCCTTACTCTGGATGGCATTACCCTGACCTCTAATACCGTGAGAAATCTTGGAGTCATTTTTGATCAAGATATGTCATTCAATGCGCATATTAAACAAATATGTAGGACTGCTTTTTTGCATTTGCGCAATATCTCTAAAATTAGAAAGGTCTTGTCTCAGAGTGATGCTGAAAAACTAATTCATGCATTTATTTCCTCTAGGCTGGACTATTGTAATTCATTATTATCAGGTTGTCCTAAAAGTTCCCTGAAAAGCCTTCAGTTAATTCAAAATGCTGCAGCTAGAGTACTGACAGGGTCTAGAAGGAGAGAGCATATCTCACCCATATTGGCCTCTCTTCATTGGCTTCCTGTTAAGTTTAGAATAGAATTTAAAATTCTTCTTCTTACTTATAAGGTTTTGAATAATCAGGTCCCATCTTATCTTAGGGACCTCATAGTACCATATCACCCCAATAGAGCGCTTCGCTCTCAGACTGCAGGCTTACTTGTAGTTCCTAGGGTTTGTAAGAGTAGAATGGGAGGCAGAGCCTTCAGCTTTCAGGCTCCTCTCCTCTGGAACCAGCTCCCAATTTGGATCAGGGAGACAGACACCCTCTCTACTTTTAAGATTAGGCTTAAAACTTTCCTTTTTGCTAAAGCTTATAGTTAGGGCTGGATCAGGTGACCCTGAACCATCCCTTAGTTATGCTGCTATAGACCTAGACTGCTGGGGGGTTCCCATGATGCACTGAGTGTTTCTTTCTCTTTTTGCTCTGTATGCACCACTCTGCATTTAATCATTAGTGATTGATCTCTGCTCCCCTCCACAGCATGTCTTTTTCCTGGTTCTCTCCCTCAGCCCCAACCAGTCCCAGCAGAAGACTGCCCCTCCCTGAGCCTGGTTCTGCTGGAGGCTTCTTCCTGTTAAAAGGGAGTTTTTTCCTTCCCACTGTCGCCAAGTGCTTGCTCACAGAGGGTCGTTTTGACCGTTGGGGTTTTTCCGTAATTATTGTATGGCTTTGCGTTACAATATAAAGCGCCTTGGGGCAACTGATTGTTGTGATTTGGCGCTATATAAATAAAATTGATTTGATTTGATTTGAATGTGTTCAGGTTTAAATCTGGCTCAAAGATTTTTCTTCTTCTACTAAGGTGGATTAGACGTTTTTGTGGAACACAGCAACAGCTACTGGACAGGAGGAACCTAGCAGTCAATATGACTCACTGATATCAAAATGCAGCTCTTTTCAAACAGACGTGTGGTGCCGTGACATGTCAGTCATCTGTGTCCAATCAGATTTCAGGGGAGTCCAGTGGAACCCTGGCCTCCGCTCTAGCTCCACCCATGCCAGGAAGTGTTCAACATTTGACATTTCCTGTTTCACTGTGGACTCAAAATTTGGCACTTCCTGTTTGGGACTCCCTGTACCATGAGCGAGCTTCGCGCTGTTGCGTGTCACTTTGCGTGTACTAACAAAATGCTGCTTGTTGTCTGCACTGTAACATGGTGATAAGTTTCACACATATCCCTGGGTGTGATGACCCAAACCGCTTTGGATCACAGCCCTCTCCAGGGCTGTGAACCCGCACACCTGATAAATGATGGACACCGCTAAAGGCTATCATTTGTCACTTTTACAATTTTACTCCTTCCTCTCCCATCATATTTTAAAGGTTTTTGCAGTGCGCACGCCGATTACATTTTGATCATGGATCAGAAAAGATTTGGCAGATAAGTCTACAAATATGACTAACTTCACAACATGGAGTCGGAAAAACACACTCAAATGACCCACAATTCATGGAGGGAAACTGTACACCTTACCTTTGGTTTGGAGGTTGATGATTGTATAAAGAGCTCGTTGACGGACAAATTAATCCAGAAAAACCTGCTGTTCCTGCAGCAAATTGCATTAAGTCGTTGGAGACGTTGGCATTAAGAAGATGGAGAACTTTAAAAGGGTCATGTGCACGTCAACGTCATTGCAGGGCCACAGAGCTGGAGAACCATAAATCAAGCTTTAGGATTTAAAGGTACCACTCCACAGCAAACTTAGAAAAAAAAGTGACTCGACCAAATGTAATCTTTTTAATGCACATAATGCCCGCCACTTATTTAAGGCAGGCATTTATTTTTTTCAGAGGAAGTTTTGACCTGGTCATTAAATGAGGCAGGTCCCAGTTCAAGGTCAGGCATTTAATCAAGGAAATGTGTAAGCCGAATTGTAGCTGTGGATTCCCTGTAGATTGTTCTGCGCCTACTGGCTGCAACAAATCTGTTACATACATATAACGGATTTTGTACATTTTATAATTATAACAAATTTTGCCCATTTTGTACATATAATGAATTTGGATTATAACAGACAAAATTCACTGGTCCATCTAAATCCATTCTATACGAGTTTTACTGTATATTAGTGTTATCCATTGGTGTGTTACAATTTACTGCAAATTATATCCATCTGTTTTTAGAACAGGTAATACTTTGAATGGCCAGATTTTTACTTAAAAATAAAAAGATGATGTGTCAGGGCTAGTTAATATGATGGTTAACACCATTTTTAGTGTTACGTAATACTTCTGATGATACCATTTTTCTTCATGTTTGGCATCCTGAGGATCTAAAGGAAACAAATGTAATAATAATCAAAGTTTCTTATCTTACTGTCTAAACTAAAAGATAAATGCACTACATTCATACATGTGTAACTTTTTTCTATCTGGAAATCTACTGTTTGTTTTTCCTTAGTGATTGATGCAGGAACAGATGCATATTAACAAATGAAATGACGTTGACCACACAAAGCCTGAAATATCTTTGGTTAACACTGTCTGTAATGAAAGAGAAGTCAATGTAAGTATCATAGTGCCCCCCATATATTTCCAGCTTTTGCTGATTTGGTGTTGTGAAAGCTATTCGTTGGTCTGAGGTGTTATCTGTTCATAATCCTGAAATTGCACTTGCAAAATTTAATAGCTTATTCGTGCCTTTAGTGGAAATTCATGCTCCTTTGAGGAAGTTTACTGTCAGGAATATCGTCACACCCTGGTTGGATGATGAAATTAAAGATTCTATTAAAATGAGAAATCAGATGAAAAAAACATCAATTATAACAGGAAATAAATCTGACTGGGATCTTTATCACAAAATGAGGAACTCTGTCACTAAACTTAATAGAAAGAAAAAGAAAATGTTTTTTGAGGATCGAGTTCTGAAAGCAGGAATTGATAGCAAAAAGATATGGAATGTTTTAAATCAATTGACTGGTAAGACAAATAGAATGAAGTCGTCCTTTCTTGAGGTAAATAAAAAATTCATAACAAAGCCAGCAGATATTGGTAATCATATTAATGATTACTTTATAAACAAACTAGATAAATTGAGAGAAAATATGCCTAATCTGAGTAATGTTAAATCCTGTCTTTTGATAAGAAATAAAATTATGAACAATAAAAACATCAGTTTAAATTTGAAGAACTATAAATAAGGTAAAGGAATATTTTAAATCCTGTAAAGACAAGCCCCGGGGTGTTGACAGTCTTGACAGTAGGCTTCTCAGACTGGCAGCTGATTGGATTGCTTCTGTTTTAGCCCATATAATAAACCTCTGTTTTGCTTATAATACATGTCCACATGCGTGGAAACAGGCTAAAATTATTCCACTACTGAAAACTCAGTTTGTGTTCCATACATGGCCTATTGTATTGAAGTTTGGGGAACCACCTACAAAACTAATACAAATTCTATATTTTTACTTCAAAAGAAAGCCATAAGAATTAGTAAGAAACCATATTGTGAGCCAACAAATCCTTTATTTGTTTGGTTGCATATTTTTAAATTTTGGAATTTGATTGATTATATCATAATACAAATTATGTTCAAAGTACAAAACAAACTTCTATCACAGCATGTCCAGGACCTGTTTAAAATGAGGGACCCCTGAAATTTTAGTTCAGGGATCAATTTATACTTCGTATTATGTATACTGTATGTATAATTTTATATACATATGTATAATTTTTTAATTTGGTTAAAGCAGTAGGTGTTTACAAGGTTTTGCTTCTGCGTACACCCTTTTCGGGCACATTGGTGCATTGTTGGATTATTTTCTTTCTTTCTTTGTATGTATTTTGTTGTTTTGGATCTGTGTGTGCTGAATAAATTCATTCATTCATATCTGGTCTGAAGCGGTGTTTCTAGGCTGAATTTAAAACTCGGTTTAAAACTTGGTGGCTGGTCACATCTCATATTGGACAGGCCAGGCCATTGGGAGATATCCCAAAACTCCACATGGTCACTCCAGGCCTGAGCTGGGATAGGCTCCAGCTCTCACATGACACTTAATTGGAATGAGTGGGTATAGAAAGTGAAAGAATCAATGAAAAGTTGTAAAGTAGAAAGTCAGGTAACACTGACCATGCAATGAAATTATTAAAAAGTTGAGTCTTCTCCCATGTTTAATTTATGGTCAAATAATTTCACCATGAGACACAAGACAAGTACTTTGCTGTTATTTATTTCAGACAACAACAGGTGTCACAGAGCTGTTTTTGTGTGGTTCTCAGTTTGTGATAAATTATATTTTCCATCTCTAAACTAAGAATAAACTGTATGATGGATTCTTTAAGGCCAGTTGCAGCACTTGCAAGTGTTATCAAATACCAGGCCTGCACCACATTTACTGGGATAGGTTTTTCCCTGGTTGCACTCATAGAAAAGGTTGGCGTTGGCTGGGTCTGGGTAGAGTCCATTGGCCTTGCCTGCACAGAAGCTGGATCCAGAACTGCTGTCACCACCTCCAGGCTGGGGGTCAGGGTTCTGAGTAGGAGGCAGGGGGTCTGGACGAGTGCTGCAGCCTGAGGATAATTAAAAACAAGTCAGAAGAGTAATCTAAATATACTGACAAACTGTACATCTGGGGTGCCTGTGTATGTTACCAGTTCCAGTTCCCAGCCCATTCTTGAGGGTGCTTATCAGAGGGTATTTTCCCTGACCACAGAAAGAGCCACTGAAATCATCCAGGTCCACAGTCCACACCATGCCTCCTCCAAAACCATTCTGCTTCAACCACTGAACCTGTTAGACCAGATGGAAAGTGTTATATACAGTAAAGGATCTTACCTGGAGGTGTAAAACTAAGCAGTGAAGTACAAGGTCACACCTTGATCTGATAGCTCTTGATATCGTCATAGCCCACCCAAATGTTTTGTTTGAAGGCATATGGCACTTGCTGGGCTGCATCCCATGACTGAGTGGCTCCTTCTTTCAGAAGAATGCAAATCTGACAGGAAATGTGGTTATTAAAAGGTTATACTTCATCAACACAATATTTTCGAATATTGTCCTGTGTCTGCATACAAATTCCACACTTAGCTTCAACATTACTGTCTCTGCCTGTTTGTTTGTTGTGTTGTGTTTGTTGTGTTTTTGTTTTATTTCTGTTTTGTTGTTGCTAGTACACTCAAAAAACTCATGCATTTGATGAACTCAATTCAATTATGTGCAGGATTTCCATCTAATAAATATATGTAGCCACAACTCAAATAAAGCACATCCATGCAAGATCATTTATTTTAATTTAGTTGGGACTACATATTTTTATTAAATGGAAATTCTGCACATTCAGTTGAATTGAGTTCACCCAATGAGTCAGTTGTTTGAGTGACTGACTCAAAAAACTGACTCATTGGATTGGATTCCATCTAATATTTATTAGATGGAAATCCTCCACATAATTGAATTGAGTTCATCCAATGAGCCATTTTTTGAGTGTATGCCCACAGCAGATGTCACCCCACTAAGTCTGGTCAGGTTGAGGTTTCTTCCTATAGGCAAAAAAAAAAAAAAACCTGAGGGTGTTTTTCCTTACAACTGTTGCTATTGGGCTTGCTCAGGGGTTGGTAAGGTTGGAACTTGCTCATGTATAGCAGGGGTTCTCAATCCGGACTTCAAGGGCCCCTGAACCTGCACATTTTCCATTTCTCCTTGCTCTGCCACAAGTCGATTTGCTAATTCAGGTGTCTGTTAGGAGTTGATTGGCTGTGCACCTGAAATAGGAAATTAGCTTGTTGTAGAGCAGGAAAAGATGGAAAATGTATAGTATCAGGGGTCCTTAAGGACCAGATTGAGAGCCCCTGATGTGTAGCACCTTCGGTCAACTTATGTTGTGATTTGGTAATGTATACATAAACTAAAATGAGCTGAATTGAAATTCAGGAAAAGCATATACCTCATAGTAGGCCAAGAAGCCAGCCTGCCTGGTGTAAAGTCCAGCAGGTCCAGGTCCACTGGCCGGTGCTCCAACAGCAGTGTTGGATGGGGAAGAAAGGATGAAGCTGTGGCCATAGGTTGCGAAACCAACCAGGAGCTTCTTAGATGGGGCACCGTTATTCTTCCAGTACTTCATAGCATAGTCCTTTGCAAGAAAGAACACTTAAACTATAGTCTAGAGGAATTTGTTGAAAAACAGAAGACTAATCACAGCCTCACTCACCACATTGAAGTAGACCATGTCTCCATAGTCAGCAGGACCTTTGTACAGAGGGCTGTTCTGTCCCACAGTGTGCTCCCAAGAGCCATGGAAATCATAGGTCATCACATGGATGTAGTCCAGCACACTAGTGAACAGGCATGAGGATTACTCTTTAGTAGATCTGAGTGAATAATTAACCACATGTGACAGGATTACATAATCAATCCAGCCTGGGAGCATGCAATTGTGAAGCACATCACTGCATCTGCCACACCATCAAAGATGGCAACCACCGAGGAAGACAATTCTCATCTCTGGATGATAACCATCTGCCACAGCCAGGTGAAGTGTAGGCATCCCCTTGGCCTTCTCCAGCCACTGAGGTCCTCAACACTGAGGCACCTGCATGCTGGATCATGCACAGAGAAACACACCATGTGGCCAAAATGCCATAGCTGACATTCCATCACAATGCAAGTGACACTCCTCCCCTGAGTCACTCTAAGTAACCACTCATTTGACACAAAGTCATTCTGGCAATACCCAAGGATCCTCTGAAGAGTCCTAGAACCAAAGACATCCTATTACTGCCTTAGGTCACTGGGTAATATCTAATACCGCATTACACTAGAGGCCGAATGAGCCCGAATGCCGTTGGAATGAAAATTCAACCTCCATTCGGGCTAAGTCGAGGTGCAATCGAAAGCCTCCAACAGCATTCTGCTAATGTTTAGCTCATGTTAAAGATATTCAAGGTGCGGTCGAGGTGGACAAATATTGAACAGCAGTCGAGGTGAACTCTAACTGCATTCTGATTGCGTTCTAAATATTCTAATGGCATCAAAACAGCATTCAGAACAGGCTGATCGCATTTGAAAGACATTTGTCATGGTCAGGCACGTCTAATCCTGCTGGCAGGTCCAGGATTTCCCCTCAACCCCAGCCCCATGCATTCCGTTTGGGGTGTGCAAAGGAAATATTGTAATGTTCAAAGTCTGTGGCATGCAATCATTATGTGTACTAGAAGTGAACATTATGCAATCATACCGAAAACACCGTGTGTGCGAGTCAGTGCATCTCAGAGTAGCACTGCAGCGTGCAGGGCTGAACGGGCCATTGTATCCATAATAAGCATGATATTACAGCAACAGTGACATCCCCACTCATGGGTTACATAATGTATCTGTATTATGTTCAACATGCCTGTAACAGCCCGGTCAAATGCGCTGGCACGTCAGTGTGTCTCAGAACGGCGCTGCAGCATGCATGGCTGAACGGGCTGCTACATCCACAATAAGCATCTGCCCACATTCTAAGCGGCTGTCTGAATGTCTGCCCCTCCCGACTGCACCTTGAAGTTTGGCTTTTTTTCCCCATTCTGGCTGATTCAATTGGATTCCTGCTCATTCGTGCTAAGTGTGACGGGGCCTTAAGTCTCATAACCACACAGTAAGACAGGAATCACCAGGACTCTAAAAACATAGACCGTCATGTTCCAGCAAAGATATCGACATCACCAAACACCTCTGTCCATAATCAAAGCAGAAAAATTACATAATTGCAGTTACAGAGAAAAAATGCAACCTGATATGTACATATTTTAGAATAAAATTGCGGATTATTTTCTCAATAGCACAATTTTTTTTCACAAGCATATACCAGATCTCACCACTCAGCTGTTGAGTGAAGCACAATGAAATACACTGCCATCTTAAATGCAGTGTTTATATGCCGGCGTTCTGCAGAGTGGGAATGGCAAACACTCCTCTCATTTCTGCTGTTTTAAAGATGGGTGACTTTGCTCATTTCCACTTGTTCTGTTTGTGTGCTTGTTTGTGTGTGTGTCTGATCAAGGTGATATCTCTTCAAAACATGAAGAGCAGTTGTAAATAACCTTGATGGATAACTTAGTGGTGCATGTGTGTCAGTCACACATTTTTGTGCCCATAACCTAAACACAATTAATCAGATTTTCTCCCCCAATTTGAATTAGACATGCTAAATGAGGGTATTTCAGAGAAGTTCAAATTTGAGCATGATCAGGCATCATCAAGACCCTCTAAGGACCTCTTGTGTTTCTGAACAGAGCATTTACGAATTTATCTGATAGGAATGGGAATCAGATTACATTTATCATTTCAGACCAAAATTACACAAAAAAATACATTTTTAGCAGGTCATCATTAACATTACAGAAATAAATTGTTAAGATAACCCTCCCAACCCAAATGTTTGTCAGTGCTATACAGTGCAGCTTTTTATGAATTATAACATAACAGAGGATGATTAACTAACGCTCCAATTTGGGGAATCTGGTATCCAGAATCGATGGTTCCCTTCCCAGCAGCAACAGCAGCAGTCAGCAGCAGACGTGGGAGGTTGGTGTTCTTGCCCTCTGCTTCAAAGGCATTCATCATCTCCTGCACAGAGACAGATATGGAGGGAGAAAAGCAGTTATGAGTCCTGCGTCAAATTCTTTTCACTTGAGAAACTCTGATCGTCAGATGTTAAAAAGTATGACCACATTGATTTTAGCAATGCATCTGACCTGAAGCAGGATGGTAAAGCGCTGTTTATCCTCAGGTGGGGATCCACGAGAGCCGGGGTACTCCCAGTCCATATCCAGTCCATCAAACTGGTACTTACGCAGAAAGCTGATCATACTTTTGATGAAGGTGTTGCGGTTAGCAGGAGTGGACACCATGGTTGTAAACCTGGAGATGGAGGTTTGACATGTACATCAATGTCCTCTTCAGACATGATTCATCTGTATATTCATTGTACAGTACTCACTTCTGAGTGCCAAAGTTCCATCCTCCAATAGCCAGCAAAGTTTTCAGGTTTCTGTTCCTGCAAGCAACCCCAGCACCAGCTTCAATCTCCGAGACCTTATTACCTCTGTCAGTGAGGTTATGTGATTGCGTTTGTGTGTGGGTTTTTTTTTTTTTGGTTTTTTGGTTGAATGGATGGTTTGCACGGTTAAATGGTTTGAGCTGATCTTCATGAAATTAACTGAAACAATCAAGATTATCAAGTGGAAGAATGCATTCAATTATGATTTTGATTGGAATACAGATGTGGATTCTAGAATTATTTGTTTCTTTCTTTTAAATAGATAGATGAGACACTGATATTCATTTTAATTTTGATGAAACCTATCATGACCATAGACTGATTATACTGGACATCACTGATTTTCTATTGAGACCCAGAAGAGCCCATATGAAGCCCATGTCTGAGCTTCCCCATGCTGGCAGCACTGTCTCTCCCTATGTCACAATGACTCATAAATAGATAAAGAGGTGCAGCATGGGTGGCTCAGTTGTGTGATGAAAGAAGTGTGAACATGCCTCTAAGTTTGAGTCCGAACCAGCTAAGCTAACAGGCTAACCTCAATTTGGGTGTTCATTAAATCATGTTTTTGGGAATGATGCAGTGGTTCTCATAATGGTTTGCTTTGATTTGAGCGAAAATTTAAAATTATGTGAGCAACACGGTGGATTAGTGTTTACCACTGTTGCCTCACAGCAAGAAGGTCATGGGATCGATTTCCTCCCACATCCAAAGACATGCAGGTTAGGTGGATTGGAAACTTTAGAATTGTCCAGGTCTCCCATGTAAAAGAGATCTTGATCTCAAATGGGACTAACCTGGTTAATATTACAGCAGGGACATCTTAGATGATCTGTTAGAATGTTTCATCACACAACAAACCAATGCTCAAATCAACAGGCACAGTTTTCCGCAACAGCTAGTGGATGCATCAACTGAAACCCTAAGTGTCAAGCTCAGCTCAAAGGGTGTCACTCAAAGTAACCATGCCCCAAACTATGCATAATTCTAATCCAATTACATTTGTTCCGCAGGTCTGATTGGTTAATCGTGTGAGATTTCCAACCATAAAATATCACGTTGACGTTGGCAACTGTTTCACAACTGGCGTCTGTTTCACATTTGATGTATAACTCCGTGCCCTGACCACGTTGCTACGCAGATGTCAATAATGGCGCTGTCAGATGAGAGCGAGAAACTGGTGCAGGGATGACGATGACGTGGATTATTGATGTGGATTCTGATACAGAATTACTCAATGCAGTTGACTAGATGGAGAAATCTGTGGGTCTGCTCAGAGAATTTCCAGTTTGACATGAAGACGCTGTGCTACGGTAAGCTTCGCCGACGGAATTACTTACAGAAAAATAAATCGTGCAAACGATGGAATTGGATTAGAATGGGAATAACCCCCTTGTGTCTGATGATTTGCAGACATTAATGCTGGATTATGGTTGCAAATATCCCTTTTACTGTAAAACTCAATTTGTAACCATACAATCCAGAATTAACATCTGCAAATCATCAGACACAACAGGGTTATTCCCTAAATCTATTGCTTAAATCTATTGCTTACCAGACTGTAAACATGTTTATTTCTGTTCTAAAGTTGGACATTTTAACATGGACTTCAAATGGGAGCCAGGTTCAAGAGGCCAGTCCAGGAATGGCAACTTTTTCTCTTTCCAGGTGGGCTTCATCTGAGCCCATCAAAGATTACCACTTGATCGTGACACTCAATGAACTATGTACATTTTTTTCAAATCTGGATAAGGACTGAATTCAGATATAGGTGATAATCAAGTTGCTGTATTGTGGGAAACATGGCTATAAACATGCAACAGTGATGTTGACACCATTGTTAAGTCTTTGAAATGGTACTTATTCTTCAAGTGCCCTTCTACCTCTGCTTCTGTACATTTTCACATGTATTTGTGTTGGTGTCAGTATCAGTGTGGAGTTTTGCATATGGATACTAACTTGCTTTTTAAAGCCTGGAACTGTGCGTAGAGTTGCACATCATTCCACTCATAGGTTGTGATCATGTTGTTTTCCATTCCCGCAAAGGCATAGATGAGGTGGTTACAGAGACATGGGTCGATGTTGGTGGGAAGAAACTTGCCTTGTCCGGGACGGTATTGTGCCCAGTTTGTGAAATAACAGGAGAGGATATAAGATGATCCTGCAACATATGGAATAATTAGAGCCTTCTCTTTGATTGCTCATTAAATGATAAGGCTCTCTCCAAAGAATAGAATAATGGTTCACACTAACATACTGGACTTTGTGGGGTAATATACTGATTTTCTTGCCTAGTCTTGTGTATGTTTTGTGCAGTGACAGTTTGACATGGAAAAAAAAACCTGCATTGTATTAAAAATTCAGATTTGTAGAACTTTGAACATGCAGCAAAAAGAGTGTAGAAGGGGATGGTTATGGTGCTCATACAGGCTATTCTCATGAAGCATTCATAGTTAAAAAATATGAAAAGTAATGGACAAAGATAATCTAATCTAATTTGCTCTTTTCAAAAAAGCATGTATGCGCACACGCATGCACTCTTTCAGACGCTGTTAAAATGTAAATAAAATATTGTTTATGATTAACTGATACAGAGACTAATATATCAACGACACACAGATAACACAGTAAAGCATAAATTCTTATATCCATTGTGGACCTTGTGAAATTATCATGTGACAAAATAGAGGGGCTTGATTGAACATGTACAAATTGTAAATAAGACAATAGGATATTAATAATTAATGTAAATAACAATAAATGTATAATTACACACACACACACACACACACACATATATATATATATATATATATATATATCAAATCAAATCAATTTTATTTATATAACGCCAAATCACAACAAACAGTTGCCCCAAGGCGCTTTATATTGCAAGTCAAAGCCATACAATAATTACGGAAAAAACCACAACGGTCAAAACGACCCCCTGTGAGCAAGCACATGGCGACAGTGGGAAGGAAAAAACTCCCTTTTAACAGGAAGAAACCTCCAGCAGAACCAGGCTCAGGGAGGGGCAGTCTTCTGCTGAGACTGGTTGGGGCTGAGGGAAAGAACCAGGAAAAAGACATGCTGTGGACGGGAGCAGAGATCAATCACTAATGATTAAATGCACAGAGGTGCATACAGAGCAAAAAGAGAAACACACAGTGCATCATGGGAACCCCCTGGCAGTCTAAATCTATAACAGCATAACTAAGGGATGGTTCAGGGTCACCTGATCCAGCCCTAACTATAAGCTTTAGCAAAAAGGAAATTATATTCTAGAATTAACAGGAAGCCAATGAGAGAGGCCAATATGGGTGAAATATGCTCTCTCCTTCTAGTCCCTGTCAGTACTCTAGCTGCAGCATTTTGAATTAACTGAAGGCTTTTCAGGGAATTTTTAGGACAACCTGATAATAATGAATTACAGTAGTCCAGCCTAGAGGAAATAAATGCATGAATTAGTTTTTCAGCATCACTCTGAGACAAGACCTTTCTAATTTTAGAGATATTGAGCAAATGCAAAAAAGCAGTCCTACATATTTGTTTAATATGCGCATTGAATGACATTGTTGGGAAGGTGTCGTAGCACGGATCCACAACAGGGGGCGCAAATGAACGGACAATGAGTAAGCCAAAAAGTAACAATTTAATGTTGTGATAATACACAACTAAATTCACATAAATTTACACAGTCAATTAACACCAGGTGACGTGTGGGCAGGCTCGAAGATAGAAGACCCCCGACGAGAGAGAAGCCGCGTCCCACACGGCTTCCACCACCAACGGTCTGAAGAACACCGGAGCCGCCAAGTCCCGAGTCCCCAGGTGGCCTCTGTCTTCGGCTGTCGACCCTGGTACTGCTGGCAGAAAGCAGAGATAAGATAAATGAGTGTGAGTCTGCACACTCAGTAATCCACAGTCCATACACAGTTAGGAGGGAGCACCTCCACCTCCAATCACACACTCGTGCAGCTCCTGGTTAACCACTTATCTGGGTTGGGGTGTGAGGCGAAGCTGTCGCTGTCACACCAAACGTCAATTCCCCAGACAAGGCAACACTCCAGGAGAACGGCTGCAACAGAAGTTCAGGTTATTACACACAAAGTGTCAGTCAGCAGAGAAATTACCTTTTCAATAGTAGTCGATTTCTCGGCGAGGAGGTGGAGTTGCAGTCCGGCTTTTATGATGGTGATGATGATGATGAACGAGTGACAGCTGGTGCAGGGGATGAATGACAGCTGTCACTTCTTCTGGGTCTGGCGTCCTCTCGTGCTTGGAGCCCGCACTCCAAGCAGGGCGCCCTCTGGTGGTGGTGGGCCAGCAGTACCTCCTCTTCAGCGGCCCACATAACAGACATATCCTGATCAAAAATGACTCCAAGATTTCTCACAATATTACTAGAGGTCAGGGTAATGCCATCCAGAGTAGGGATCTGGTTAGACACCATGTTTCTAAGATTTGTGGGGCCAAGTACAATAACTTCAGTTTCATCTGAGTTTAAGAGCAGGAAATTAGAGGTCATCCATGTCTTTATGTCTGTAAGACAATCCTGCAGTTTAGCTAATTGATGTGTGTCCTCTGGCTTCATGGATAGATAAAGCTGGGTATCATCTGCGTAACAATGAAAATTTAAGCAATACTGTCTAATAATACTGCCTAAGGAAAGCATGTATAAAGTGAATAAAATTGGTCCTAGCACAGAACCTTGTGGAACTCCATAATTAACCTTAGTCTGTGAAGAAGATTCCCCATTTACATGAACAAATTGTAATCTATTAGATAAATATGATTCAAACCACTGCAGCGCAGTGCCTTTAATACCTATAGCATGCTCTAATCTCTGTAATAAAATTTTATGGTCAACAGTAGCAAAAGCAGCACTAAGGTCTAACAGAACAAGTACAGAGATGAGTCCACTGTCTGCCATAAGAAGATCATTTGTAACCTTCACTAATGCTGTTTCTGTACTATGATGAATTCTAAACCCTGACTGAAACTCTTCAAATAGACCATTCCTCTGCAGATGATCAGTTAGCTGTTTTACAAACTACCCTTTCAAGAATTTTTGAGAGAAAAGGAAGGTTGGAGATTGGCCTATAATTAGCTAAGATAGCTGGGTCAAGTGATGGCTTTTTAAGTAATGGTTTAATTACTGCCACCTTAAAAGCCTGTGGTACATAGCCAGCTAATAAAGATAGATTGATCATATTTAAGACCAAAGCATTAATTAATGGTAGGGCTTCCTTGAGCAGCCTGGTACTGTTTACACAGAGACTGCTACCAGCTTAGCCGCCGTTAGTTCCCCCCTGGCAGATCCCGGGCAGTCGGGAAAGCAGGCCGACTGGGTGACTGTGAGGAGGAAGCGTAGCCCTAAACAGAAGCCCCGTGTTACACCGTCAACCCGTTCACATCTCTAACCGTTTTTCCCCACTCGACGATACACTCGCCGAGGATCAAACTCTGGTTATTGGCGACTCTGTTTTGAGAAATGTGAAGTTAGCGACACCAGCAACCATTGTCAATTGTTTTCCGGGGGCCAGAGCAGGCGACATCGAAGGACATTTGAAATTGCTGGCTAAGGCTAAGCGTAAATTTGGTAAGATTGTAATTCACGTCGGCAGTAATGACACTCGGTTACGCCAATCGGAGGTCACTAAAATTAACATTAAATCGGTGTGTAACTTTGCAAAAACAATGTCGGACTCTGTTGTTTTCTCTGGGCCCCTTCCCAATCGGACCGGGAGTGACATGTTTAGCCGCATGTTCTCCTTGAATTGCTGGCTGTCTGAGTGGTGTCCAAAAAATGAGGTGGGCTTCATTGATAATTGGCAAAGCTTCTGCGGAAAACCTGGTCTTGTTAGGAGAGACGGCATCCATCCCACTTTGGATGGAGCAGCTCTCATTTCTAGAAATCTGGCCAATTTTCTTGGATCCTCCAAACTGTGACTGTCCAGCGTTGGGACCAGGAGGCAGAGCTGTGGTCTTATACACCTCTCTGCAGCTTCTCTCCCCCTGCCGTCCCCTCGTTGCCCCGTCCCCGTGGAGACGGTGCCTGCTCCCAGGCCACCAATAATCAGCAAAAATCTATTTAAGCATAAAAATTCAAAAAGAAAAAATAATATAGCACCTTCAATTGCACCACAGACTAAAACAGTTAAATGTGGTCTATTAAACATTAGGTCTCTCTCTTCTAAGTCCCTGTTGTAAATGATATAATAATTGATCAACGTATTGATTTATTCTGCCTAACAGAACCTGGTTACAGCAGGATGAATATGTTAGTTTAAATGAGTCAACACCCCCGAGTCACACTAACTGTCAGAATGCTCGTAGCACGGGTCGGGGCGGAGGATTAGCAGCAATCTTCCATTCCAGCTTATTAATTAATCAAAAACCTAGACAGAGCTTTAATTCATTTGAAAGCTTGCCTCTTAGTCTTGTCCATCCAAATTGGAAGTCTCAAAAACAGTTTTATTTGTTATTATCTATCGTCCACCTGGTCGTTACTGTGAGTTTCTCTGTGAATTTCAGACCTTTGTCTGACTTAGTGCTTAACTCAGATAAGATAATTATAGTGGGCGATTTTAACATCCACACAGATGCTGAGAATGACAGCCTCAACACTGCATTTATTATTATTAGACTCTATCGGCTTTGCTCAAAAAGTAAATGAGTCCCACCCACCACTTTAATCATATCTTAGATCTTGTTCTGACTTATGGTATGGAAATAGAAGACTTAACAGTATTCCCTGAAAACTCCCTTCTGTCTGATCATTTTTTAATAACATTTACATTACCCTGATGGACTACCCTGCCAGTGGGAATAAGTTCATTACACTAGAAGTCTTTCAGAAAGCGCTGTAACTAGGTTTAAGGATATGATTCCTTCTTTATGTTCTCTAATGTCATATACCAACACAGAGCAGAGTAGCTACCTAAACTCTGTAAGGGAGTTAGAGTATCTCGTCAATAGTTTTACATCCTCATTGAAGACAACCTTGGATGCTGTAGCTCCTCTGAAAAAGAGAGCTTTAAATCAGAAGTGTCTGACTCCGTGGTATAACTCACAAACTCGTAGCTTAAAGCAGATAACCCGTAAGTTGGAGAGGAAATGGCGTCTCACTAATTTAGAAGATCTTCACTTAGCCTGGAAAAAGAGTTTGTTGCTCTATAAAAAAGCCCTCCGTAAAGCTAGGACATCTTTCTACTCATCACTAATTGAAGAAAATAAGAACAACCCCAGGTTTCTTTTCAGCACTGTAGCCAGGCTGACAAAGAGTCAGAGCTCTATTGAGCTGAGTATTCCATTAACTTTAACTAGTAATGACTTCATGACTTTCTTTGCTAACAAAATTTTGACTATTAGAGAAAAAATTACCATAACCATCCCAAAGATGTATCGTTATCTTTGGCTGCTTTCAGTGATGTCGGTATTTGGTTAGACTCTTTCTCTCCGAGTTGTTCTGTCTGAGTTATTTTCATTAGTTACTTCATCCAAACCATCAACATGTTTATTAGACCCCATTCCTGCCAGGCTGCTCAAGGAAGTCCTACCATTATTCAATGCTTCAATCTTAATATGATCAATCTATCTTTGTTAGTTGGTTATGTACCACAGGCCTTTAAGTGGCAGTAATTAAACCATTACTTAAAAAGCCATCACTTGACCCAGCTATCTTAGCTAATTATAGGCCAATCTCCAACCTTCCTTTCTCTCAAAGATTCTTGAGAGGGTAGTTGTAAAACAGCTAACTGATCACCTGCAGAGGAATGGTCTATTTGAAGAGTTTCAGTCAGGTTTTAGAATTCATCATAGTACAGAAACAGCATTAGTGAAGGTTACAAATGATCTTCTTATGGCTTCGGACAGTGGACTTATCTCTGTGCTTGTTTGTTGGACCTCAGTGCTGCTTTTGATACTGTTGACCATAAAATTTTATTACAGAGATTAGAGCATGTCATAGGTATTAAAGGCACTGCGCTGCGGTTGTTTGAATCATATTGTCTAATAGATTACAATTTGTTCATGTAAATGGGGAATCTTCTTCACAGACTAAAGTTAATTATGGAGTTCCACAAGGTTCTGTGCTAGGACCAATTTTATTCACTTTACATGCTTCCCTTAGGCAGTATTATTAGACGGTATTGCTTAAATTTTCATTGTTACGCAGATGATACCCAGCTTTATCTATCCATGAAGCCAGAGGATACACACCAATTAGCTAAACTGCAGGATTGTCTTACAGACATAAAGACATGATGACCTCTAATTTCCTGCTTTTAAACTCAGATAAACTGAAGTTATTGTACTGGCCCCAAAATCTTAGAAGCATGGTGTCTAACCAGATCGTTACTCTGGATGGCATTCCCTGATCTCTAGTAATACTGTGAGAAATCTTGGAGTCATTTTTGATCAGGATATGTCATTCAAGCGCATATTAAACAAATATGTAGGACTGCCTTTTTGCATTTACGCAATATCTCTAAAATCAGAAAGGTCTTGTCTCAGAGTGATGCTGAAAAATTAATTCATGCATTTATTTCCTCTAGGCTGGACTATTGTAATTCATTATTATCAGGTTGTCCTAAAAGTTCCCTAAAAAGCCTTCAGTTGGTTCAGAATGCTGCAGCTAGAGTACTGACGGGACTAGCAGGAGAGAGCATATCTCACCCGTGTTGGCCTCTCTTCATTGGCTTCCTGTTAATTCTAGAATAGAATTAAAATTCTTCTTCTTACTTATAAGGTTTTGAATAATCAGGTCCCATCTTATCTTAGGGACCTCGTAGTACCATATTACCCCATTAGAGCGCTTCACTCTCAGACTGCAGGCTTACTTGTAGTTCCTAGGGTTTGTAAGAGTAGAATGGGAGGCAGAGCCTTCAGCTTTCAGGCTCCTCTCCTGTGGAACCAGCTCCCAATTCAGATCAGGGAGATAGATACCCTCTCTACTTTTAAGAATAGGCTTAAAACTTTCCTTTTCGCTAAGGCTATAGTTAGGGCTGGATCAGGTGACCGACTGGACCATCCCTTGGTTATGCTGCTTTGACGTAGACTGTGGGGGGGTTCCCATGATGCACTGTTTCTTTCTCTTTTTGCTCCGTATGCATCACTCTGCATTTAATTATTAGTGATCGATCTCTGTCCCCCTTCACAGCATGTCTTTTTCCTGGTTCTTTCCCTCAGCCCCAACCAGTCTCAGCAGAAGACTGCCCCTCCCTGAGCCTGGTTCTGCTGGAGGTTTCTTCCTGTTAAAAGGGAGTTTTTCCTTCTCACTGTAGCCAAGTGCTTGCTCATAGGGGGTCGTTTTGACCGTTGGGGTTTTTCATAATTATTGTATGGCCTTGCCTTACAATATAGAGCGCCTTGGGGCAACTGTTTGTTGTGATTTGGCGCTATATAAGAAAAAGTTGATTGAAGTTGATGGTACGAATGGGGTCTAATAGACATGTTGATGGTTTGGAGGAAGTAACTAATGAAAGTAACTCAGACAGAACAATCAAGAGAAAGAGTCTTACCAAATACCGGCATCACTGAAAGCAGCCAAGAGAACGATATGTCTTTGGGATGGTTATGAGTAATTTTTCTCTAATAGTTAAAATTTTATTAGCAAAGAAAGTCATGAAGTCATTACTAGTTAAAGTTAAAGGAATACACGCTCAATAGAGCTCTGACTCTTTGTCAGCCTGGCTACAGTGCTGAAAAAAACCTGGGGTTGTTCTTATTTTCTTCAATTAGTGATGAGTAGTAAGATGTCCTAGCTTTACGGAGGGCTTTTTTATAGAGCAACAGACTCTTTTTCCAGGCTAAGTGAAGATCTTCTAAATTAGTGAGACGCCATTTCCTCTCCAACGTACGGGTTATCTGCTTTAAGCTGTGAGTTTATGAGTTATACCACGGAGTCAGGCACTTCTGATTTAAGGCTCTCTTTTTCAGAGGAGCTACAGCATCCAAAGTTGTCCTCAAGAGGATAAAATTATTGATGAGATAATCTATCTCACTCACAGAGTTTAGGTAGCTACTCTGCCCTGTGTTGGTATATGGCATTGGAGAACATAAAGAAGGAATCATATCCTTAAACCTAGTTACAGCGCTTTCTGAAAGACTTCTACTGTAATGAAACTTATTCCCCACTGCTGGGTAGTCCATCACAGTAAATTTAAATGTTATTAAGAAATGATCAGACAAAAGGGAGTTTTCAGGGAATACTGTTAAGTCTTCAATTTCCATACCATAAGTCAGAACAAGATCTAAGGTATGATTAAAGTGGTGGGTGGACTCATTTACATTTGAGCAAAGCCAATCGAGTCTAACAATAGATTAAATGCAGTGTTGAGGCTGTCATTCTCAGCATCTGTGTGGATGTTAAAATTGCCCACTATAATTATCTTATCTGAGCTAAGCACTAAGTCAAACAAAAGGTCAGAAAATTCACAGAGAAACTCACAGTAACGACCAGGTGGACGATAGATAACAAACATAAACTGGTTTTTGGGACTTCCGATTTGGATGGACAAGACTAAGAGTCAAGCTTTCAAATGAATTAAAGCTCTGTCTGGGTTTTTGATTAATTAATAAGCTGGAGTGGAAGATTGCTGCTAATCCTCTGCCTCGGCCCGTGCTACGAGCGTTCTGACAGTTAGTGTGACTCGGGGGTGTTGACTCATTTAAACTAACATATTCATCTTCAGTGTTGGGAAAGTAACTTTGGAAAGTTACTTCATTAGTTAATCTATACAGTTATATTTTACAGTTACTTCTTACATTTACTTCATTAGCAGCTGCGGACACCTTGTCGGCAGCTGCTGAATGTAATTAATAAAGTTACTCATAATCTAATTTGGTTATTTTTAAGACTTAGTACTCAATAAAGTAACTATTAGTTACTTTGCTGATTAGTTACTTTTCTGATTGCTCAATCTTACGAGTAACCAAGTTAGATTACTCGTTACCTTATTAGTTACATTACTTATTAGTTGCAAGTTTTCTGCAGATTCTAATAAAGTAATTGCATAAAACTGCTAATGAAGTAACTGCATAAAGCAACTGTATAAAGCAACTAAAAAAGTAACTAAAAAAGTAACTTGTCAAAGTTACTTTCCACAACACTGTTCATCTTGCTGTAACCAGGTTTCTGTAAGGCAGAATAAATCAATATGTTGATCAATTATTATATCATTTACTAACAGGGACTTAGAAGAGAGAGATCTAATGTTTAATAGACCACATTTAACTGTTTTAGTCTGTGGTGGAGTTGAAGGTGCTATATTATTTTTTCTTTTTGAATTTTTATGCTTAAATAGATTTTTGCTGGTTATTGGTGGTCTGGGAGCAGGCACCGTCTCTACGGGGATGGGTAATGAGGGGATGGCAGGGGGAGAGAAGCTGCAGAGAGGTGTGTAAGACTACAACTCTGCTTCCTGGTCCCAACCCTGGATAGTCACGGTTTGGAGGATTTAAGAAAATTGGCCAGATTTCTAGAAATGAGAGCTGCTCCATCCAAAGTGGGATGGATGCCGTCTCTCCTAACAAGACCAGGTTTTCCCCAGAAGCTTTGCCAATTACCTATGAAGCCCACCTCATTTTTTGGACACCACTCAGACAGCCAGCAATTCAGGGAGAACATGCAGCTAAACATGTCACTCCCGGTCCGATTGGGGAGGAGCCCAGAGAAACTACAGAGTCTGACATTGTTTTTGTAAAGTTACACACCGATTCAATGTTAATTTTAGTGACCTCCGATTGGCGTAACCGGGTGTCATTACTGCCGACGTGAATTACAGTCTTACCAAATTTACGCTTAACCTTAGCCAGCAGTTTCAAATTTCCTTCAGTGTCGCCTGCTCTGGCCCCCGGAAGACAATTGACTATGGTTGCTGGTGTCGCTAACTTCACATTTCTCAAAACAGAGTCGCCAATAACCAGAGTTTGTTCCTCGGCGAGTGTATCGTCGAGTGGAGAAAAACGGTTAGAAATGTGAACGGGTTGGCGGTGTACACGGGGCTTCTTTTTAGGACTATGCTTCCTCCTCACAGTCACCCAGTCGGCCTGCTTTCCCGGCTGCTCGGGATCTGCCGGAGGGGAACTAACGGCGGCTAAGCTACCTTGGTCCGCACCGACTACAGGGCCTGGCTAGCTGTAGCATTTTCCAAGGTGCGGAGCCGAGTCTCCAATTCGCCCAGCCTGGCCTCCAAAGCTACGAATAAGCTACACTTATTACAAGTACCATTACTGCTAAAGGAGGCAGAGGAATAGCTAAACATTTCACACCCAGAGCAGAAAAGTGCAGGAGAGACAGGAGAAGCCGCCATGCTAAACCGGCTAAGATCTAGTAGCTGCGCTAAGCTAGCGAATTCCTAAAAACACACAAAGTGAATAATGTGTAAATAATTTAGAGGTGATTCAGCAGAGGGAGTGCTTTAGTTAAGGCACATGAAGATTACACTGTGAAACAAATCGTTATCTAGTTAACTAGATCAATCTAACTGCACAGATTAAACAGCTAACAGATACTGCAAAACACAGCTGTGCTCCGGAACAGGAAGTGATACAATACCGCAGTGAGAGCCGATTAGCCGATTATTATATTATATTTTATATATGTATATATATATATATATATAGTTTGCACTGGAATACGAATTAAGGAACTGCAAATCAAAAACTTAAATCAATTCTAACTTACAAACTTAATTTCAAACAACTTAATTCATTCAGGTTTTTACAAATTGTAACACTTTTTTAAGTTGGTTCAAACATTCTCTTAAGTTGGTTCTCTTTTTTCAGTGTAGTATGTTTACCAATGTGTTACATCACCTTTCCTTCTAACAACACTCAATAAGTGTTTGGGAACTGAGGACACTAATTGTTGAAGTTTTGTAGGTGGAATTCTTTCCCATTCTTGCTTGATGTATGACTTCAGTTGTTCTTTTACTACGAAGCCACTCTGTTGTAACACGTGCAAAATGTGGCTTGGCATTGTCTTGTTGAAATAAACAGAGACATCCCTGAAAAAAGACATTGCTTGGATGGCAGCATGTGTTGCTCCAAAACCTGGATGAACTTTTCAGCATTCAGTGCCATCACAGATGTGTAAGTTGCCCATGCCATGGGCACTAACACACCCCCATACCATCATAGACGCTGGCTTTTGAACTTTGTGCTGGTAAAAATCTGGATGATCTTTCTCTTCTTTTGTCCAGAGAACACTGTCCATGATTTCCAAAACCAATTTGAATTGTGGACTCATCAGACCACAGCACAGTTTTCCAATTTACATCTGTCCATTTCAAATGAGTTCTGGCCCAGTGAAGGCAGCGGCATTTCTGGATGTTGTTGATGTATGGTTTTCGCTTTGCATGGTAGAGTTTTAACTTGCACTTGTAGATGTAGCAACAAACTGAGTTAACTGACAATGGTTTTCTGAAGTGTTCCTGAGCCCACGTCGTAAGATCCTTTACACGATGTCGGTTTTTAATGCAGTGCCGCCGGAGGAATCAAAGGTCACGGACATTCACTGTTGGTTTTCGGCCTTGCCACTTATGTGTAGAAAGTTCTCCAGATTCTGATTATATTATGGACTGTAGGTGATGGAATCCCTAAATTCCATGCAATTGAACATTGCAAAACATTGTTCTTAAACTGTTGGACTATTTTTTCACACAGTTGTTCACAAAGTGGTGATCCTTGTCCCATCTTTGCTTGAACATTAAATGTCTTGTCTTTGTGGTGTATTCAATTGAATATAGGTTGAAGAGGATTTGCAGATCATTGTATTCTGTTTTTATTTACATTTTGCACAACGTCCCAACTTCATTGGAATTGGGGTTGTAAAAGAAGAAAGGAAATAAATCAAATAACTAATCATGGCATGCATAGATTAGGAGGGATCAATCTTATATTGTCCGAAGAACAAAATATAAGTGACAGAATCAGCTCAGTTATTACTTGAAATTATTGACATTCTAATAAGCTGTCTATGTGCGGTCTGCATAAGTTGGGAGTGGCAAGATGGCCACCAGTTTGCTTCAACGGGTTGTACGGAGTGTGTCAGCCATTGAGCGATCCAGTAATATATACAGGTCAGTGGAGATGACAAACAAAATTGGGTGTGGCCAACAGAGATTTACTGGTGAAGGGCAGAGAGTGCAGTGATCAGTGGTGTGACTGTGAAACAAATGAGACTGGGTGTAATACATGAGAACCAAGATGAGAAGAGACAGACAAGGAGTGCAGTGACAGCATGGACATTACTAAAACCAATCTAACAATCCTAAACAATCAAGACGAGAAGAACAACTCGACCAAAGGCTGCATGGCAAATCCACAGGAACAGATGAATACTTGACAATAAATAGAAAAGAAGCTACAAAAAATCAAAGCTGAAGAATGGAACTGATATGTAGCGAGGGTGTAAAGCACATAACATAGCCAACGGCTTCAATGACAATGTGACAAATAAAACCTGTGACAAAAAGCAATCATGAACAAAAATCAAAGATTAACCTAAACAAGAATGGAACATAACATGTGACAATTTTGATGAACGAAAACAAGCAGCTGTGACAAAAGAAAAATAAAGAGATGATCTCCCTCAGCCCCAACCAGTCCCAGCAGAAGACGCCCCTCCTGAGCCTGGTTCTGCTGGAGGTTTCTTCCTGTTAAAAGGGAGTTTTTCCTTCTCACTGTAGCCAAGTGCTTGCTCACAGGGGTCGTTTTGACCGTTGGGTTTTACATAACTATTGTATGGCCTTGCCTTACATATAAAGCGCCTTGGGGCAACTGTTTGTTGTTGATTTGGCACTATATATATAAAAAAAATTGATAATAAGACAGACTGACAGAAAAACATAACGGGCAAGGACTGAGCAGGCCAAATCCTGACACCCGGTATGTTTTACCTGGATGCAGGTCATTAAAGAGGCCAGCAATGGCCAATCATATGCTTTACACCTCAAATTGGCTTATCATCAACATACTTAAAAATCAGTGGAGAACCCTGCACATACATATCACATCAGCACTGAGTTGATAAAATATAATTCCTAGCTGCACATGCAGTAGAAGAGCCAGACCTGTATAGAAAGACAGCGTGAGGACATGATTGTTTGAGATTAAAAAAATTCATAGTGTGCTATACATATGGCAATATAGGCGGGTAAATTTATGAACGAAACAACCTCTTACCCCCCCCCCCAAAAAAAAAAATCCTACAAAGGTTCTTTTCCATTTTCACATTTTTGTTTTTTGTTTTTTGTTTTTTGTAGCAGTAGTATAGTAGTATTAGTAGTAGTAGGAACCAGTTTGTGCTTAGTGGCAGCACAGTGGCTTAGTGGTTAGCACTGTTGCCTTACAGCGAGAAGGTCATGGGTTCGATTCCCATCTGTGGCCTTTCTGCTGGAGTTTGCGTATTCTCCCTGTGTTGTGTGGGTTCTCTCCAGGTGCTCCAGCTTCCTCACATCCAAAGACACATGGTTACGTGGACTGGATACTTGAAATTGTCCGTAGGTGTGTGTGCAGGGGTGAAGGTGTTTGTTTCTCTATATGTGTCCCTGCGACAGCTGGCATCCTGTCCAGGGTGTACCCCGTCTCACACTCTATGACTGCTGGGATGGGCTGCAGCCCAACGCGACCCTTAATTGGAGTAAGCGGTTGAAGATGATTGAGTGAGTGAGTTGTGCTTAGTAATATATCAAAGGTTTCCACAGTCTGACCACTGGAAATGTCTGTGTGTCCAAGATGGTCACCAAATCCTTAAAATGCCCATTACTCCTTGATTATTCATCCTAAACGAGCATTTTTGGTGCCAAACCTCAAATTTTGGGGATCGAGGAATCCAATTAGTATAGTGAAATGATCACATGATGGTGAAATCCAAGATGATGGACCAATAAGCCCATCAAACTATGAAATGCCCATGACTCCTTCATTATCCATCCTGGAGAAGTCATTTTGGTGCCTAATCCCACATTTTGTGTATCTAGGAGGATCTGCTGGAGGAAAACCCACAGTTTAAGTCATTCGTGGACCAGGCAAAAGAAACATACTCATCTTGGCTGTGAAAGAAATGACTCCAGAGAGCGCTGTGCAATCTGATATGTCGATCCAAATCAAAGAAATGATTGATGCAAAGAAGGTAGATCTTAGCACAAAGTCAAAACTAGTATGCTGTAGGTAAATTATCAGAAAATGCTGAAACTTCCAGTACTATGACACCCAGTACCCTTTTACAGTAGGGTGATGTCAACCTCTCAATGGGGAATTTTCACGCACTAACACGCTCCATAATTTCTGGACTACAGTATAAGCCGTTACTTTTTCATACATTTTGAACACTGCAGCTTAAACAATGATGCTGATAATTTATGGACTTTTACAGGCTTTCATGTAATTTACTCATAAATCGAAATACATCCATTAGTGCTGTCCACTGATTGGCTGAAAGCCGCAGTCCATCATGCAGAGTAAATTATTTTATTTGGATGCCTGTGGCGCTGCATTCGGAACCTCTGCTCGCCTCCACAAGCCACACTTTTGTGCCAGAAGTTGTGTCACTGCTCCTCGTTAACGGCTCAGTTACCACAGGCATCAGGCTTTTCTGTCTGCACGCAATGAAATTATCCCATGAGGCACAAAGAAAAAATTGAATAAAATAATGTTAAAATTACTCCATTTTGCCTTCGTGTGGAGAGGAGAAGCTGCACAACACCGTGTGTGCATGTGCGCGCACACTGTGCTCATCAATACCTTCATGTTCCACCTTTGGGGAAAAAAGCATTTACGGTTTGTATTTGTGTATGTTACCTGTACGTATTTAATTAAAAGTTAAAAAAAAGATAGTGTGGAGAGGAAAGGCTGTTTAGCTCAGTGTCACACATTATAGCTAAAATTAGAAACAGTCTCACAGCTGATAACGCAGAGAAACCTCTTTTCATCAAAAAGAATCTGCCCTCACATTTTTAAACAGGGTTAATCCTCACAGACATAAGTAAAGTCAGTGATGGACAGTTTCAGTTCAGTTATTGGTGTTGTATATTTTGTAGTGCTGAAGTCCACGGGTTACATTTTAGTGAGATGTCTGGCAGTGTCATGTTTGTTAAGAAACACACAATTAATGTTAAAGGACAATATGTTGTAGTCAAAAAGTGAAGTTACATGATTTAAGTGAAATGTTTGTAAATAAAAAAAAGCTAATGATATTGGTAGCAGTTATAGTCAAAAGTAAGGAACAACTGATGAATAAAACATGTTTTCAAAGTCATCATAAAACTGTCATGTATCATTAAGTATTCGTATCGGTACTCGGTATCGACGAGTACCAAAATGTACTCGTACTTGTACTCAGTCTGGAAAAAGGTGGTATCTGTGCATCCCGATTTGTTTCTATCATTTACGTTCAAGTTGGGCCTTGTATTTAGCCAATGGAATTTTCATATCTGTGGCTAGTTTCAAAGATGAACATTTGCCATTTGCTACAACTCTATTTTGTGACAAAGCATAGTTTAACCAGTAATAACTAAAAGTTTGCCAAGCATAGAATTCGAGGCAGTAACCAAGGAGTTCCTCCCTGAAAGACAGATTAATATAGTGTTTAATGACAGATATTAAGCAGGTAACTTTATTCAACTTTCCAATTCATGGATGTTTTGTATCGGTTATATTGTAGCCTGCTGTCTTTTGATGTCAACTTCAATTGCAAGTTCAGGCGCACTTCTAAAATATTTTAAAATAATAATAAAATAATAACAAATGGCTGTTTGTGCAACATTGTGGGGGGGGGGGGGGGGGGGGGGGTCTCGCCCAGGGAGTAATTCAGTGTACAATCATCCCTGCAAAAAAATTAATTTCTCCATGAAGCCATTAGATGTGCAAACAAAATTTTGATTGTTTGATTTCACATGAAACAAGTGCACATTTTAAATATATGTAAAGTCCATCTTACCAGCACAGATGAATAGCTTGTCCATGTTGCCTCTGTACAACGATTAACGGCTCACTGATGCTTATATACCCATGCACTCCGTATCTGCAACACTAACTGTTAACTATGTTTGATGTGGTTCCACCTGTCAGCCAAATTCTAATGTCACACTCAACTTGTTTGGCCAAGAACTGTGTTAAACTGATTTAGGAAAAGGACAGATAACCTTCATTTGTGTTTGGACTTTGATATGTTTGAGTAAAATTGGATATTTTCAAGGTCACTGTTGTTTGCAGTTGCGCTACAAATAATCTTAAGTAAAGTTTATATTTGCTTTGGATTAGTATTTCAGCATTAGCAGTAAACACTAAGTGAAAGTCTCAGATTTGACTGATTATTCATTTAATATCACTTATATTTAATGTCACTTAAATGTCACTTTAATATCACTTATCACTTCTGCCATAGTCTGTGACCTGAAATGACCTCTGTGTCGTGACACATTTCAAACAAAAGGAACTTTTCTGTCCTTGAATGGTTTGTGTTATTTATTATAATGTCACATGGGTCATAAAGTTAGCTTTGGACTGACAGTGTTATAAAGCCCTAATTCATTAACACTGAGATCATATTGATGTGGCGAAGTGGAGTCTCGCTCCTGGGCTAGGGTTGTTTGTTTGTTTCCTAATTAAAAAGACGCTATAATTCAACATGCAGATCCACCTTGGATTTGCTGTGGCGACCCCGAGTGCAAACAAGGGAGCAGCCGAAGGGACAGTAATTTAATTTCAATTTTAAAAGAAGGACCGACAACGCCACCCAGGGATACGGCCCTGGGACTAATCAAAGCCCAATTTGTAACAAAAGGCTGCGCAAGGTACAGGAAACAGAGGTAGATTTATTCTTTCAATTAATTAAAAAACTATAAATAACACATCACAGATTTCACATTTCATGGTACTGCTTTTCACATTCACCTTATATTGCACAGAATTACCATATTCAGTTTTCACCCAGACCTTATATCGCACTTAACACAGAGTTAAACTGTTCAGTTTTCAACCAGATCTTATATTGCACTTAACCGAGTTAAATTATTCACCTTCCACCAGATTTTATATTGGGTGAGCAAGGGTCCAGCTCAGACAAAAAACACAATTAAATACAAAAAACCCCACTGCAAACCAAAACATAAACAATAAACCAATACAAAAAGCAACCAAACCTGCATAAAATTAGGCAAAACTCGGCCGAGGAGGAATAAACCCCTCACCCCACCATATTAATCACAGCAGGTGAAATCAATCCCATGTAGTGCGCCAACAGAACCTGCAGAGGGCGCCCACTGCAAAGCAATGTACACAGCTGTTGGAAGCCAACGAAATGTGGACAAAGCAGCGGCCCTTTAATAGGAGGCAGCGACTCAAACATATACTCCGCACACCATGGTTCCTTGTGCCTGCCAGTGTAAGCGCATGCATCCACAGACAGCAGGAGCTGGAGGGGTAAAAGCCCACAGCAACTCAGGCTCACAGGAGAGAGCCCCGAGCCCACGACGCGTGCTCGACAGCACGCACTCCCAACAACCAGGAATCAAACAAACACACACTCCAGCCAGGCTGCTGCCCTATAATAATGACTGAAACCCTCAGAGTCTGAAGCAAACATGCCCAAACAAATCGGCACAGAACCCACAGCACGCCGCCACCACAAGCCCACTCCAGGTGGTATATCTCTATGAGCGTGCCCTGCGCACTTTAAAGACCCCGTTGTCGCCGCCCACATTCACCTTAAAGGTACGTTGTGCACCAACATGCCACATTCTACCCCCCTTTTTTTTGTTGACGTCCCGACGACACAACCAAAATTACTTATTGAATGCCCCGGGGAAGATGATGGACATTGGAATGTTGTCCGGCAGTCGCACGAGCAGTGTGACGCAGGGCTGGACGACTAGCACTTGATAAAGCCAACGGTACACATCTGTTACCATCATCTCCTGCAGGCATACTCTCTGTGGAACAATAACAGGATCACTGGAGGAACAAGGATCAGATGGAACAGAATTACTGGAGAGGCCAGATGCCTAAGGCCACCACCCAGACATCACAGTCTCCAGAAGACTCACTATCCGAGCACACATGAGAAATGGGTTCAACTCTTTGGGGTCCAATCATAAGACCAGGCACAACCTGAGCCTTAAGCATGTCCCGATGTACATTACGAGAGGCATGCAAATCGAAGATTGGCGCAACAGTATAAATCAGACTGCCCCCAATGGGGGTCTTCAAAACTTGAAACAAGCCAGGGCACCAGATGTCCTGGATCTTATGGCGCCCCTTGTAGCTATGGTCTCGAAGGTAAACCAGCTGACCAACCTACAAAGGGGCCTCCATAACCCGATGGTCATACCTCTCCTTCCTACGGCCAGCATTCATGGCCAATCTCTCATGGGCACCAGTAAAATCCACCCTGAGCCTTGAACAATACTCAGCAACCCAATTCTGCACTGTCCCAGGAAGGGGATCAGGCACCTGTCCCAGAACAAAATCAAGTGGAAGATTGGGCTCTCGCCCAAACATCAAGAAAAAGGAGATTCCCCAGTACTCTGGTGAGGCGTGGTGTTATATGAAAAGAGTACCTGAGGGAGACAAGAAGCCCAGTCCTGTTTCCGGGACAATGGAAGAGCCCTAACAAGGTTATGTAGAGTGCGGTTAAACCGCTCACATTGACCATTCCCAGCAGGATGGTATGCTGAGGTCCGGGACTTATTCACCCCATACAAATGGCAGACCTGCTGTAGAATGGCACCCTCAAAACACCGTCCCTGATCTGAATGGATGCGACTTGGCACCCCAAACTTATAGAACCACTCCCGGGTGATCACTTGGGCAACAGTAGAAGCCCGTTGATCCCGAGTGGGAACAGCCATGGTGTACTTAGTAAATACATCCATCGTGACAAGAACATTCTCGATCCCACTACGGGTCGGTTCCAGCAGTGTAAAATCAATAGTCACTATCTCATTAGGCCGGGAAGCAAGCAGATGCCCCATATAACTGTGGGGCACTGGTGCAGAATCTTTAGCCACTTGATACCTTTCACACTGTTGCACCCAGTGCTTAATGTCAGAGAATATCCCAGGCCAAAAGCTTTGTTGATGTACCAGTTCAGCAGTCCTCTCAATACCCTGATGGCCATGCTCCTGATGGAGTTGCTGAAGGACCTGTTCCCTGAGTACTGCTGGCAGGAGCAGTTGAAGGCGTTCTTGCCCTACCCTAACCAAAGATTGGTGGGCAAGATGTGGACCTGCAAGTTGCTGAAGAGCCAGTGGAACAGAGCTGCCTGGGAGTGCAGTAGCAGCCAGCTCAGAAGATGTAAGGTACTGCCTGGACAGTTCATCTGCATTGCCATTGCTGTGACCAGATCTATACTTTTTCAAAGTCAAACGCAGCCAATTGGGCAGCCCACCTATGCTCAAGAGCTCCAAGCTTCGCGGACTGAAGGTAGCTTAAGGGGTTGTTATCCGTAAAGACCTGGCAGTTCTGGCCTAGCAAGTACTCCCAAAATTTTTCGGTCATGGCCCACTTGAGCGCTAACAGTTCCAACTTCATGGAACTATAGTTGGTCATATTGCGCTCAGTGGGCCGAAGGCCGCGACTTGCATAGGCGACCAGTCTAACGTCACCCTCAGTCTCTTGTGACAGCACAGCCCCAAGACCACTGTAGCTCACATCAGTCTCCAGGATAAAAGGTTTGGAGAAATGTGCATATGCAAGCACTGGGGCTGAGACCAACTTAGCCTTCAAGGCTTCAAAGCCTTCCTCACACTGGGGAGTCCAAACCTCACCCAGGAGCTTCCCAGACCCCCTTTTGTGCTTTATTCCAGCAAATTCCACCACCAGCCTATGCAGCGGGGCAGCCAATTTGGCAAAACCCTCTACAAACCGTCGATAATAACTAGCAAACCCGAGAAAAGAACGCAACTCTGTGACATGTTGAGGCCGCTTCCATTTGGCCGCTGCCTGGATCTTGGAAGGGTCAGTAGAGACACCCTCCTGGGAAATGACATGTCCCAAATATTTAAGTTTTGGCTGGAAAAAGGAATACTTCTCTAGCTTGGCCTTCAAGCCTTCCCGGTAAAGACGTTCCAAAACCAGTTCCTGCCTCTCCAGGTGCTGCGGCACGTCGAAAGAATACACAACAATGTCGTCAAGATATAACAACAGTGACTGACATTGTTGATCACCGAACAGCCTCTGCATTAACCGCTGGAATGTGCTTGGAGCGTTGCACAAGCCAAAGGGCATCCGATTGAACTCGAAGAGGCCAAAAGGTGTATAAAAGGCTGTCTTTGGCTTGTCCTGCTCTGACAGGGACCTGATTGTACCCACTGGCCAGATCGATAGTAGAAAACCAGCAGACATCAGACAGTGCTTCATCCAAGAGCCATTTTTGAGTGTATGCCCACAGCAGATGTCACCCCACTAAGTCTGGTCAGGTTGAGGTTTCTTCCTATAGGCAAAAAAAAAAAAAAACCTGAGGGTGTTTTTCCTTACAACTGTTGCTATTGGGCTTGCTCAGGGGTTGGTAAGGTTGGAACTTGCTCATGTATAGCAGGGGTTCTCAATCCGGACTTCAAGGGCCCCTGAACCTGCACATTTTCCATTTCTCCTTGCTCTGCCACAAGTCGATTTGCTAATTCAGGTGTCTGTTAGGAGTTGATTGGCTGTGCACCTGAAATAGGAAATTAGCTTGTTGTAGAGCAGGAAAAGATGGAAAATGTATAGTATCAGGGGTCCTTAAGGACCAGATTGAGAGCCCCTGATGTGTAGCACCTTCGGTCAACTTATGTTGTGATTTGGTAATGTATACATAAACTAAAATGAGCTGAATTGAAATTCAGGAAAAGCATATACCTCATAGTAGGCCAAGAAGCCAGCCTGCCTGGTGTAAAGTCCAGCAGGTCCAGGTCCACTGGCCGGTGCTCCAACAGCAGTGTTGGATGGGGAAGAAAGGATGAAGCTGTGGCCATAGGTTGCGAAACCAACCAGGAGCTTCTTAGATGGGGCACCGTTATTCTTCCAGTACTTCATAGCATAGTCCTTTGCAAGAAAGAACACTTAAACTATAGTCTAGAGGAATTTGTTGAAAAACAGAAGACTAATCACAGCCTCACTCACCACATTGAAGTAGACCATGTCTCCATAGTCAGCAGGACCTTTGTACAGAGGGCTGTTCTGTCCCACAGTGTGCTCCCAAGAGCCATGGAAATCATAGGTCATCACATGGATGTAGTCCAGCACACTAGTGAACAGGCATGAGGATTACTCTTTAGTAGATCTGAGTGAATAATTAACCACATGTGACAGGATTACATAATCAATCCAGCCTGGGAGCATGCAATTGTGAAGCACATCACTGCATCTGCCACACCATCAAAGATGGCAACCACCGAGGAAGACAATTCTCATCTCTGGATGATAACCATCTGCCACAGCCAGGTGAAGTGTAGGCATCCCCTTGGCCTTCTCCAGCCACTGAGGTCCTCAACACTGAGGCACCTGCATGCTGGATCATGCACAGAGAAACACACCATGTGGCCAAAATGCCATAGCTGACATTCCATCACAATGCAAGTGACACTCCTCCCCTGAGTCACTCTAAGTAACCACTCATTTGACACAAAGTCATTCTGGCAATACCCAAGGATCCTCTGAAGAGTCCTAGAACCAAAGACATCCTATTACTGCCTTAGGTCACTGGGTAATATCTAATACCGCATTACACTAGAGGCCGAATGAGCCCGAATGCCGTTGGAATGAAAATTCAACCTCCATTCGGGCTAAGTCGAGGTGCAATCGAAAGCCTCCAACAGCATTCTGCTAATGTTTAGCTCATGTTAAAGATATTCAAGGTGCGGTCGAGGTGGACAAATATTGAACAGCAGTCGAGGTGAACTCTAACTGCATTCTGATTGCGTTCTAAATATTCTAATGGCATCAAAACAGCATTCAGAACAGGCTGATCGCATTTGAAAGACATTTGTCATGGTCAGGCACGTCTAATCCTGCTGGCAGGTCCAGGATTTCCCCTCAACCCCAGCCCCATGCATTCCGTTTGGGGTGTGCAAAGGAAATATTGTAATGTTCAAAGTCTGTGGCATGCAATCATTATGTCTAGAAGTGAACATTATGCAATCATACCGAAAACACCGTGTGTGCGAGTCAGTGCATCTCAGAGTAGCACTGCAGCGTGCAGGGCTGAACGGGCCATTGTATCCATAATAAGCATGATATTACAGCAACAGTGACATCCCCACTCATGGGTACATAATGTATCTGTATTATGTTCAACATGCCTGTAACAGCCCGGTCAAATGCGCTGGCACGTCAGTGTGTCTCAGAACGGCGCTGCAGCATGCATGGCTGAACGGGCTACATCCACAATAAGCATCTGCCCACATTCTAAGCGGCTGTCTGAATGTCTGCCCCTCCCGACTGCACCTTGAAGTTTGGCTTTTTTTCCCCATTCTGGCTGATTCAATTGGATTCCTGCTCATTCGTGCTAAGTGTGACGGGGCCTTAAGTCTCATAACCACAGTAAGACAGGAATCACCAGGACTCTAAAAACATAGACCGTCATGTTCCAGCAAAGATATCGACATCACCAAACACCTCTGTCCATAATCAAAGCAGAAAAATTACATAATTGCAGTTACAGAGAAAAAATGCAACCTGATATGTACATATTTTAGAATAAAATTGCGGATTATTTTCTCAATAGCACAATTTTTTTCACAAGCATATACCAGATCTCACCACTCAGCTGTTGAGTGAAGCACAATGAAATACACTGCCATCTTAAATGCAGTGTTTATATGCCGGCGTTCTGCAGAGTGGGAATGGCAAACACTCCTCTCATTTCTGCTGTTTTAAAGATGGGTGACTTTGCTCATTTCCACTTGTTCTGTTTGTGTGCTTGTTTGTGTGTGTCTGATCAAGGTGATATCTCTTCAAAACATGAAGAGCAGTTGTAAATAACCTTGATGGATAACTTAGTGGTGCATGTGTGTCAGTCACACATTTTTGCCCATAACCTAAACACAATTAATCAGATTTTCTCCCCCAATTTGAATTAGACATGCTAAATGAGGGTATTTCAGAGAAGTTCAAATTTGAGCATGATCATCATCAAGACCCTCTAAGGACCTCTTGTGTTTCTGAACAGAGCATTTACGAATTTATCTGATAGGAATGGGAATCAGATTACATTTATCATTTCAGACCAAAATTACACAAAAAATACATTTTTAGCAGGTCATCATTAACATTACAGAAATAAATTGTTAAGATAACCCTCCCAACCCAAATGTTTGTCAGTGCTATACAGTGCAGCTTTTTATGAATTATAACATAACAGAGGATGATTAACTAACGCTCCAATTTGGGGAATCTGGTATCCAGAATCGATGGTTCCCTTCCCAGCAGCAACAGCAGCAGTCAGCAGCAGACGTGGGAGGTTGGTGTTCTTGCCCTCTGCTTCAAAGGCATTCATCATCTCCTGCACAGAGACAGATATGGAGGGAGAAAAGCAGTTATGAGTCCTGCGTCAAATTCTTTTCACTTGAGAAACTCTGATCGTCAGATGTTAAAAAGTATGACCACATTGATTTTAGCAATGCATCTGACCTGAAGCAGGATGGTAAAGCGCTGTTTATCCTCAGGTGGGGATCCACGAGAGCCGGGGTACTCCCAGTCCATATCCAGTCCATCAAACTGGTACTTACGCAGAAAGCTGATCATACTTTTGATGTGCGGTTAGCAGGAGTGGACACCATGGTTGTAAACCTGGAGATGGAGGTTTGACATGTACATCAATGTCCTCTTCAGACATGATTCATCTGTATATTCATTGTACAGTACTCACTTCTGAGTGCCAAAGTTCCATCCTCCAATAGCCAGCAAAGTTTTCAGGTTTCTGTTCCTGCAAGCAACCCCAGCACCAGCTTCAATCTCCGAGACCTTATTACCTCTGTCAGTGAGGTTATGTGATTGCGTTTGTGTGTGGGTTTTTTTTTTTTTGGTTTTTTGGTTGAATGGATGGTTTGCACGGTTAAATGGTTTGAGCTGATCTTCATGAAATTAACTGAAACAATCAAGATTATCAAGTGGAAGAATGCATTCAATTATGATTTTGATTGGAATACAGATGTGGATTCTAGAATTATTTGTTTCTTTTTTTTAAATAGATAGATGAGACACTGATATTCATTTTAATTTTGATGAAACCTATCATGACCATAGACTGATTATACTGGACATCACTGATTTTCTATTGAGACCCAGAAGAGCCCATATGAAGCCCATGTCTGAGCTTCCCCATGCTGGCAGCACTGTCTCTCCCTATGTCACAATGACTCATAAATAGATAAAGAGGTGCAGCATGGGTGGCTCAGTTGTGTGATGAAAGAAGTGTGAACATGCCTCTAAGTTTGAGTCCGAACCAGCTAAGCTAACAGGCTAACCTCAATTTGGGTGTTCATTAAATCATGTTTTTGGGAATGATGCAGTGGTTCTCATAATGGTTTGCTTTGATTTGAGCGAAAATTTAAAATTATGTGAGCAACACGGTGGATTAGTGTTTACCACTGTTGCCTCACAGCAAGAAGGTCATGGGATCGATTTCCTCCCACATCCAAAGACATGCAGGTTAGGTGGATTGGAAACTTTAGAATTGTCCAGGTCTCCCATGTAAAAGAGATCTTGATCTCAAATGGGACTAACCTGGTTAATATTACAGCAGGGACATCTTAGATGATCTGTTAGAATGTTTCATCACACAACAAACCAATGCTCAAATCAACAGGCACAGTTTTCCGCAACAGCTAGTGGATGCATCAACTGAAACCCTAAGTGTCAAGCTCAGCTCAAAGGGTGTCACTCAAAGTAACCATGCCCCAAACTATGCATAATTCTAATCCAATTACATTTGTTCCGCAGGTCTGATTGGTTAATCGTGTGAGATTTCCAACCATAAAATATCACGTTGACGTTGGCAACTGTTTCACAACTGGCGTGTTTCACATTTGATGTATAACTCCGTGCCCTGACCACGTTGCTACGCAGATGTCAATAATGGCGCTGTCAGATGAGAGCGAGAAACTGGTGCAGGGATGACGATGACGTGGATTATTGATGTGGATTCTGATACAGAATTACTCAATGCAGTTGACTAGATGGAGAAATCTGTGGGTCTGCTCAGAGAATTTCCAGTTTGACATGAAGACGCTGTTGCTACGGTAAGCTTCGCCGACGGAATTACTTACAGAAAAATAAATCGTGCAAACGATGGAATTGGATTAGAATGGGAATAACCCCCTTGTGTCTGATGATTTGCAGACATTAATGCTGGATTATGGTTGCAAATATCCCTTTTACTGTAAAACTCAATTTGTAACCATACAATCCAGAATTAACATCTGCAAATCATCAGACACAACAGGGTTATTCCCTAAATCTATTGCTTAAATCTATTGCTTACCAGACTGTAAACATGTTTATTTCTGTTCTAAAGTTGGACATTTTAACATGGACTTCAAATGGGAGCCAGGTTCAAGAGGCCAGTCCAGGAATGGCAACTTTTTCTCTTTCCAGGTGGGCTTCATCTGAGCCCATCAAAGATTACCACTTGATCGTGACACTCAATGAACTATGTACATTTTTTTCAAATCTGGATAAGGACTGAATTCAGATATAGGTGATAATCAAGTTGCTGTATTGTGGGAAACATGGCTATAAACATGCAACAGTGATGTTGACACCATTGTTAAGTCTTTGAAATGGTACTTATTCTTCAAGTGCCCTTACCTGCTTCTGTACATTTTCACATGTATTTGTGTTGGTGTCAGTATCAGTGTGGAGTTTTGCATATGGATACTAACTTGCTTTTTAAAGCCTGGAACTGTGCGTAGAGTTGCACATCATTCCACTCATAGGTTGTGATCATGTTGTTTTCCATTCCCGCAAAGGCATAGATGAGGTGGTTACAGAGACATGGGTCGATGTTGGTGGGAAGAAACTTGCCTTGTCCGGGACGGTATTGTGCCCAGTTTGTGAAATAACAGGAGAGGATATAAGATGATCCTGCAACATATGGAATAATTAGAGCCTTCTCTTTGATTGCTCATTAAATGATAAGGCTCTCTCCAAAGAATAGAATAATGGTTCACACTAACATACTGGACTTTGTGGGGTAATATACTGATTTTCTTGCCTAGTCTTGTGTATGTTTTGTGCAGTGACAGTTTGACATGGAAAAAAAAACCGCATTGTATTAAAAATTCAGATTTGTAGAACTTTGAACATGCAGCAAAAAGATGTAGAAGGGGATGGTTATGGTGCTCATACAGGCTATTCTCATGAAGCATTCATAGTTAAAAAATATGAAAAGTAATGGACAAAGATAACTAATCTAATTTGCTCTTTTCAAAAAAGCATGTATGCGCACACGCATGCACTCTTTCAGACGCTGTTAAAATGTAAATAAAATATTGTTTATGATTAACTGATACAGAGACTAATATATCAACGACACAGATAACACAGTAAAGCATAAATTCTTATATCCATTGTGGACCTTGTGAAATTATCATGTGACAAAATAGAGGGGCTTGATTGAACATGTACAAATTGTAAATAAGACAATAGGATATTAATATTAATGTAAATAACAATAAATGTATAATTACACACCACACACACACACCACACATATATATATATAATATATATCAAATCAAATCAATTTTATTTATATAACGCCAAATCACAACAAACAGTTGCCCCAAGGCGCTTTATATTGCAAGTCAAAGCCATACAATAATTACGGAAAAACCACAACGGTCAAAACGACCCCCTGTGAGCAAGCACATGGCGACAGTGGGAAGGAAAAACTCCCTTTTAACAGGAAGAAACCTCCAGCAGAACCAGGCTCAGGGAGGGGCAGTCTTCTGCTGAGACTGGTTGGGGCTGAGGGAAAGAACCAGGAAAAAGACATGCTGTGGACGGGAGCAGAGATCAATCACTAATGATTAAATGCACAGAGGTGCATACAGAGCAAAAAGAGAAACACACAGTGCATCATGGGAACCCCCTGGCAGTCTAAATCTATAACAGCATAACTAAGGGATGGTTCAGGGTCACCTGATCCAGCCCTAACTATAAGCTTTAGCAAAAAGGAAATTATATTCTAGAATTAACAGGAAGCCAATGAAGAGAGGCCAATATGGGTGAAATATGCTCTCTCCTTCTAGTCCCTGTCAGTACTCTAGCTGCAGCATTTTGAATTAACTGAAGGCTTTTCAGGGAATTTTTAGGACAACCTGATAATAATGAATTACAGTAGTCCAGCCTAGAGGAAATAAATGCATGAATTAGTTTTTCAGCATCACTCTGAGATAAGACCTTTCTAATTTTAGAGATATTGAGCAAATGCAAAAAAGCAGTCCTACATATTTGTTTAATATGCGCATTGAATGACATTGTTGGGAAGGTGTCGTAGCACGGATCCACAACAGGGGGCGCAAATGAACGGACAATGAGTAAGCCAAAAAGTAACAATTTAATGTTGTGATAATACACAACTAAATTCACATAAATTTACACAGTCAATTAACACCAGGTGACGTGTGGGCAGGCTCGAAGATAGAAGACCCCCGACGAGAGAGAAGCCGCGTCCCACACGGCTTCCACCACCAACGGTCTGAAGAACACCGGAGCCGCCAAGTCCCGAGTCCCCAGGTGGCCTCTGTCTTCGGCTGTCGACCCTGGTACTGCTGGCAGAAAGCAGAGATAAGATAAATGAGTGTGAGTCCGCACACTCAGTAATCCACAGTCCATACACAGTTAGGAGGGAGCACCTCCACCTCCAATCACACACTCGTGCAGCTCCTGGTTAACCACTTATCTGGGTTGGGGTGTGAGGCGAAGCTGTCGCTGTCACACCAAACGTCAATTCCCCAGACAAGGCAACACTCCAGGAGAACGGCTGCAACAGAAGTTCAGGTTATTACACACAAAGTGTCAGTCAGCAGAGAAATTACCTTTTCAATAGTAGTCGATTTCTCGGCGAGGAGGTGGAGTTGCAGTCCGGCTTTTATGATGGTGATGATGATGATGAACGAGTGACAGCTGGTGCAGGGGATGAATGACAGCTGTCACTTCTTCTGGGTCTGGCGTCCTCTCGTGCTTGGAGCCCGCACTCCAAGCAGGGCGCCCTCTGGTGGTGGTGGGCCAGCAGTACCTCCTCTTCAGCGGCCCACATAACAGACATATCCTGATCAAAAATGACTCCAAGATTTCTCACAATATTACTAGAGGTCAGGGTAATGCCATCCAGAGTAGGGATCTGGTTAGACACCATGTTTCAAAGATTTGTGGGGCCAAGTACAATAACTTCAGTTTCATCTGAGTTTAAGAGCAGGAAATTAGAGGTCATCCATGTCTTTATGTCTGTAAGACAATCCTGCAGTTTAGCTAATTGATGTGTCCTCTGGCTTCATGGATAGATAAAGCTGGGTATCATCTGCGTAACAATGAAAATTTAAGCAATACTGTCTAATAATACTGCCTAAGGAAAGCATGTATAAAGTGAATAAAATTGGTCCTAGCACAGAACCTTGTGGAACTCCATAATTAACCTTAGTCTGTGAAGAAGATTCCCCATTTACATGAACAAATTGTAATCTATTAGATAAATATGATTCAAACCACTGCAGCGCAGTGCCTTTAATACCTATAGCATGCTCTAATCTCTGTAATAAAATTTTATGGTCAACAGTAGCAAAAGCAGCACTAAGGTCTAACAGAACAAGTACAGAGATGAGTCCACTGTCTGCCATAAGAAGATCATTTGTAACCTTCACTAATGCTGTTTCTGTACTATGATGAATTCTAAACCCTGACTGAAACTCTTCAAATAGACCATTCCTCTGCAGATGATCAGTTAGCTGTTTTACAACTACCCTTTCAAGAATTTTTGAGAGAAAAGGAAGGTTGGAGATTGGCCTATAATTAGCTAAGATAGCTGGGTCAAGTGATGGCTTTTTAAGTAATGGTTTAATTACTGCCACCTTAAAAGCCTGTGGTACATAGCCAGCTAATAAAGATAGATTGATCATATTTAAGACCAAAGCATTAATTAATGGTAGGGCTTCCTTGAGCAGCCTGGTACTGTTTACACAGAGACTGCTACCTAGCTTAGCCGCCGTTAGTTTCCCCCCTGGCAGATCCCGGCAGCTCGGAAAGCAGGCCGACTGGGTGACTGTGAGGAGGAAGCGTAGCCCTAAACAGAAGCCCCGTGTACACCGTCAACACCGTTCACATCTCTAACCGTTTTTCTCCCCACCTTCGACGATACACTCGCCGAGGATCAAACTCTGGTATTGGCGACTCTTGTTTTGAGAAAATGTGAAGTTAGCGACACCAGCAACCATTGTCAATTGTTTCCGGGGGCCAGAGCAGGCGACATCGAAGGACATTTGAAATTGCTGGCTAAGGCTAAGCGTAAATTTGGTAAGATTGTAATTCACGTCGGCAGTAATGACACTCGGTTACGCCAATCGGAGGTCACTAAAATTAACATTGAATCGGTGTTGTGTAACTTTGCAAAAACAATGTCGGACTCTGTTGTTTCCTCTGGGCCCCTCCCCAATCAGGACCGGGAGTGACATGTTTAGCCGCAGTTCTCCTTGAATTGCTGGCTGTCTGAGGGTGTCCAAAAAATGAGGTGGGCTTCATTGATAATTGGCAAAGCTTCTGCGGGAAAACCTGGTCTTGTTAGGAGAGCCGGCATCCATCCCACTTTGGAGGGAGCAGCTCTCATTTCTAGAAATCTGGCCAATTTTCTTGGATCCTCCAAACTGTGACTGTCCTAGCGTTGGGACCAGGAGGCAGAGCTGTGGTCTTATACACCTCTCTGCAGCTTCTCTCCCCCTGCCAGTCCCCTCGTTACCCCATCCCCGTAGAGACGGTGCCTGCTCCAGGCCACCAATAATCCAGCAAAATCTATTTAAGCATAAAAATTCAAAAAGAAAAAATAATATAGCACCTTCAATTGCACCACAGACTAAAACAGTTAAATGTGGTCTATTAAACATTAGGTCTCTCTCTTCTAAGTCCCTGTTGGTAAATGATATAATAATTGATCAACGTATTGATTTATTCTGCCTAACAGAAACCTGGTTACAGCAGGATGAATATGTTAGTTTAAATGAGTCAACACCCCCGAGTCACACTAACTGTCAGAATGCTCGTAGCACGGGTCGGGGCGGAGGATTAGCAGCAATCTTCCATTCCAGCTTATTAATTAATCAAAAACCTAGACAGAGCTTTAATTCATTTGAAAGCTTGCCTCTTAGTCTTGTCCATCCAAATTGGAAGTCTCAAAAAACAGTTTTATTTGTTATTATCTATCGTCCACCTGGTCGTTACTGTGAGTTTCTCTGTGAATTTTCAGACCTTTTGTCTGACTTAGTGCTTAACTCAGATAAGATAATTATAGTGGGCGATTTTAACATCCACACAGATGCTGAGAATGACAGCCTCAACACTGCATTTAATTTATTATTAGACTCTATCGGCTTTGCTCAAAAAGTAAATGAGTCCACCCACCACTTTAATCATATCTTAGATCTTGTTCTGACTTATGGTATGGAAATAGAAGACTTAACAGTATTCCCTGAAAACTCCCTTCTGTCTGATCATTTTTTAATAACATTTACATTTACCCTGATGGACTACCCTGCAGTGGGGAATAAGTTTCATTACACTAGAAGTCTTTCAGAAAGCGCTGTAACTAGGTTTAAGGATATGATTCCTTCTTTATGTTCTCTAATGTCATATACCAACACAGAGCAGAGTAGCTACCTAAACTCTGTAAGGGAGTTAGAGTATCTCTGTCAATAGTTTTACATCCTCATTGAAGACAACCTTGGATGCTGTAGCTCCTCTGAAAAAGAGAGCTTTAAATCAGAAGTGTCTGACTCCGTGGTATAACTCACAAACTCGTAGCTTAAAGCAGATAACCCGTAAGTTGGAGAGGAAATGGCGTCTCACTAATTTAGAAGATCTTCACTTAGCCTGGAAAAAGAGTTGTTGCTCTATAAAAAGCCCTCCGTAAAGCTAGGACATCTTTCTACTCATCACTAATTGAAGAAAATAAGAACAACCCCAGGTTTCTTTTCAGCACTGTAGCCAGGCTGACAAAGAGTCAGAGCTCTATTGAGCTGAGTATTCCATTAACTTTAACTAGTAATGACTTCATGACTTTCTTTGCTAACAAATTTTGACTATTAGAGAAAAAATTACTCATAACCATCCCAAAGATGTATCGTTATCTTTGGCTGCTTTCAGTGATGTCGGTATTTGGTTAGACTCTTTCTCTCCGATTGTTCTGTCTGAGTTATTTTCATTAGTTACTTCATCCAAACCATCAACATGTTTATTAGACCCCATTCCTGCCAGGCTGCTCAAGGAAGTCCTACCATTATTCAATGCTTCAATCTTAAATATGATCAATCTATCTTTGTTAGTTGGTTATGTACCACAGGCCTTTAAGGTGGCAGTAATTAAACCATTACTTAAAAAGCCATCACTTGACCCAGCTATCTTAGCTAATTATAGGCCAATCTCCAACCTTCCTTTGTCTCTCAAAGATTCTTGAGAGGGTAGTTGTAAAACAGCTAACTGATCACCTGCAGAGGAATGGTCTATTTGAAGAGTTTCAGTCAGGTTTTAGAATTCATCATAGTACAGAAACAGCATTAGTGAAGGTTACAAATGATCTTCTTATGGCTTCGGACAGTGGACTTATCTCTGTGCTTGTTTGTTGGACCTCAGTGCTGCTTTTGATACTGTTGACCATAAAATTTTATTACAGAGATTAGAGCATGTCATAGGTATTAAAGGCACTGCGCTGCGGTGGTTTGAATCATATTTGTCTAATAGATTACAATTTGTTCATGTAAATGGGGAATCTTCTTCACAGACTAAAGTTAATTATGGAGTTCCACAAGGTTCTGTGCTAGGACCAATTTTATTCACTTTATACATGCTTCCCTTAGGCAGTATTATTAGACGGTATTGCTTAAATTTTCATTGTTACGCAGATGATACCCAGCTTTATCTATCCATGAAGCCAGAGGATACACACCAATTAGCTAAACTGCAGGATTGTCTTACAGACATAAAGACATGGATGACCTCTAATTTCCTGCTTTTAAACTCAGATAAAACTGAAGTTATTGTACTTGGCCCCACAATCTTAGAAGCATGGTGTCTAACCAGATCGTTACTCTGGATGGCATTTCCCTGATCTCTAGTAATACTGTGAGAATCTTGGAGTCATTTTTGATCAGGATATGTCATTCAAAGCGCATATTAAACAAATATGTAGGACTGCCTTTTTGCATTTACGCAATATCTCTAAAATCAGAAAGGTCTTGTCTCAGAGTGATGCTGAAAAATTAATTCATGCATTTATTTCCTCTAGGCTGGACTATTGTAATTCATTATTATCAGGTTGTCCTAAAAGTTCCCTAAAAAGCCTTCAGTTGGTTCAGAATGCTGCAGCTAGAGTACTGACGGGGACTAGCAGGAGAGAGCATATCTCACCCGTGTTGGCCTCTCTTCATTGGCTTCCTGTTAATTCTAGAATAGAATTTAAAATTCTTCTTCTTACTTATAAGGTTTTGAATAATCAGGTCCCATCTTATCTTAGGGACCTCGTAGTACCATATTACCCCATTAGAGCGCTTCACTCTCAGACTGCAGGCTTACTTGTAGTTCCTAGGGTTTGTAAGAGTAGAATGGGAGGCAGAGCCTTCAGCTTTCAGGCTCCTCTCCTGTGGAACCAGCTCCCAATTCAGATCAGGGAGATAGATACCCTCTCTACTTTTAAGAATAGGCTTAAAACTTTCCTTTTCGCTAAGGCTTATAGTTAGGGCTGGATCAGGTGACCCTGGACCATCCCTTGGTTATGCTGCTTTAGACGTAGACTGTGGGGGGGTTCCCATGATGCACTGTTTCTTTCTCTTTTTGCTCCGTATGCATCACTCTGCATTTAATTATTAGTGATCGATCTCTGCCCCCCTTCACAGCATGTCTTTTTCCTGGTTCTTTCCCTCAGCCCCAACCAGTCTCAGCAGAAGACTGCCCCTCCCTGAGCCTGGTTCTGCTGGAGGTTTCTTCCTGTTAAAAGGGAGTTTTTCCTTCTCACTGTAGCCAAGTGCTTGCTCATAGGGGGTCGTTTTGACCGTTGGGGTTTTTCATAATTATTGTATGGCCTTGCCTTACAATATAGAGCGCCTTGGGGCAACTGTTTGTTGTGATTTGGCGCTATATAAGAAAAAAGTTGATTGAAGTTGATGGTACGAATGGGGTCTAATAGACATGTTGATGGTTTGGAGGAAGTAACTAATGAAAGTAACTCAGACAGAACAATCAGAGAGAAAGAGTCTTACCAAATACCGGCATCACTGAAAGCAGCCAAAGAGAACGATATGTCTTTGGGATGGTTATGAGTAATTTTTTCTCTAATAGTTAAAATTTTATTAGCAAAGAAAGTCATGAAGTCATTACTAGTTAAAGTTAAAGGAATACACGGCTCAATAGAGCTCTGACTCTTTGTCAGCCTGGCTACAGTGCTGAAAAGAAACCTGGGGTTGTTCTTATTTTCTTCAGTTAGTGATGAGTAGTAAGATGTCCTAGCTTTACGGAGGGCTTTTTTATAGAGCAACAGACTCTTTTTCCAGGCTAAGTGAAGATCTTCTAAATTAGTGAGACGCCATTTCCTCTCCAACGTACGGGTTATCTGCTTTAAGCTGTGAGTTTATGAGTTATACCACGGAGTCAGGCACTTCTGATTTAAGGCTCTCTTTTTCAGAGGAGCTACAGCATCCAAAGTTGTCCTCAAAGAGGATATAAAATTATTGATGAGATAATCTATCTCACTCACAGAGTTTAGGTAGCTACTCTGCCCTGTGTTGGTATATGGCATTGGAGAACATAAAGAAGGAATCATATCCTTAAACCTAGTTACAGCGCTTTCTGAAAGACTTCTACTGTAATGAAACTTATTCCCCACTGCTGGGTAGTCCATCACAGTAAATTTAAATGTTATTAAGAAATGATCAGACAAAAGGGAGTTTTCAGGGAATACTGTTAAGTCTTCAATTTCCATACCATAAGTCAGAACAAGATCTAAGGTATGATTAAAGTGGTGGGTGGACTCATTTACATTTGAGCAAAGCCAATCGAGTCTAACAATAGATTAAATGCAGTGTTGAGGCTGTCATTCTCAGCATCTGTGTGGATGTTAAAATTGCCCACTATAATTATCTTATCTGAGCTAAGCACTAAGTCAAACAAAAGGTCAGAAAATTCACAGAGAAACTCACAGTAACGACCAGGTGGACGATAGATAACAACAAATAAAACTGGTTTTTGGGACTTCCGATTTGGATGGACAAGACTAAGAGTCAAGCTTTCAAATGAATTAAAGCTCTGTCTGGGTTTTTGATTAATTAATAAGCTGGAGTGGAAGATTGCTGCTAATCCTCTGCCTCGGCCCGTGCTACGAGCGTTCTGACAGTTAGTGTGACTCGGGGGTGTTGACTCATTTAAACTAACATATTCATCTTCAGTGTTGGGGAAAGTAACTTTGGAAAGTTACTTCATTAGTTAATCTATACAGTTATATTTTACAGTTACTTCTTACATTTACTTCATTAGCAGCTGCGGACACCTTGTCGGCAGCTGCTGAATGTAATTAATAAAGTTACTCATAATCTAATTTGGTTATTTTTAAGACTTAGTACTCAATAAAGTAACTATTAGTTACTTTGCTGATTAGTTACTTTTCTGATTGCTCAATCTTACGAGTAACCAAGTTAGATTACTCGTTACCTTATTAGTTACATTACTTATTAGTTGCAAGTTTTCTGCAGATTCTAATAAAGTAATTGCATAAAACTGCTAATGAAGTAACTGCATAAAGCAACTGTATAAAGCAACTAAAAAAGTAACTAAAAAAGTAACTTGTCAAAGTTACTTTCCACAACACTGTTCATCTTGCTGTAACCAGGTTTCTGTAAGGCAGAATAAATCAATATGTTGATCAATTATTATATCATTTACTAACAGGGACTTAGAAGAGAGAGATCTAATGTTTAATAGACCACATTTAACTGTTTTAGTCTGTGGTGGAGTTGAAGGTGCTATATTATTTTTTCTTTTTGAATTTTTATGCTTAAATAGATTTTTGCTGGTTATTGGTGGTCTGGGAGCAGGCACCGTCTCTACGGGGATGGGGTAATGAGGGGATGGCAGGGGGAGAGAAGCTGCAGAGAGGTGTGTAAGACTACAACTCTGCTTCCTGGTCCCAACCCTGGATAGTCACGGTTTGGAGGATTTAAGAAAATTGGCCAGATTTCTAGAAATGAGAGCTGCTCCATCCAAAGTGGGATGGATGCCGTCTCTCCTAACAAGACCAGGTTTTCCCCAGAAGCTTTGCCAATTACCTATGAAGCCCACCTCATTTTTTGGACACCACTCAGACAGCCAGCAATTCAGGGAGAACATGCAGCTAAACATGTCACTCCCGGTCCGATTGGGGAGGAGCCCAGAGAAAACTACAGAGTCTGACATTGTTTTTGTAAAGTTACACACCGATTCAATGTTAATTTTAGTGACCTCCGATTGGCGTAACCGGGTGTCATTACTGCCGACGTGAATTACAGTCTTACCAAATTTACGCTTAACCTTAGCCAGCAGTTTCAAATTTCCTTCAGTGTCGCCTGCTCTGGCCCCCGGAAGACAATTGACTATGGTTGCTGGTGTCGCTAACTTCACATTTCTCAAAACAGAGTCGCCAATAACCAGAGTTTGTTCCTCGGCGAGTGTATCGTCGAGTGGAGAAAAACGGTTAGAAATGTGAACGGGTTGGCGGTGTACACGGGGCTTCTTTTTAGGACTATGCTTCCTCCTCACAGTCACCCAGTCGGCCTGCTTTCCCGGCTGCTCGGGATCTGCCGGAGGGGAACTAACGGCGGCTAAGCTACCTTGGTCCGCACCGACTACAGGGGCCTGGCTAGCTGTAGCATTTTCCAAGGTGCGGAGCCGAGTCTCCAATTCGCCCAGCCTGGCCTCCAAAGCTACGAATAAGCTACACTTATTACAAGTACCATTACTGCTAAAGGAGGCAGAGGAATAGCTAAACATTTCACACCCAGAGCAGAAAAGTGCAGGAGAGACAGGAGAAGCCGCCATGCTAAACCGGCTAAGATCTAGTAGCTGCGCTAAGCTAGCGAATTCCTAAAAACACACAAAGTGAATAATGTGTAAATAATTTAGAGGTGATTCAGCAGAGGGAGTGCTTTAGTTAAGGCACATGAAGATTACACTGTGAAACAAATCGTTATCTAGTTAACTAGATCAATCTAACTGCACAGATTAAACAGCTAACAGATACTGCAAAACACAGCTGTGCTCCGGAACAGGAAGTGATACAATACCGCAGTGAGAGCCGATTAGCCGATTATTATATTATATTTTATATATATGTATATATATATATATATATATAGTTTGCACTGGAATACGAATTAAGGAACTGCAAATCAAAAACTTAAATCAATTCTAACTTACAAACTTAATTTCAAACAACTTAATTCATTCAGGTTTTTACAAATTGTAACACTTTTTTAAGTTGGTTCAAACATTCTCTTAAGTTGGTTCTCTTTTTTCAGTGTAGTATGTTTACCAATGTGTTACATCACCTTTCCTTCTAACAACACTCAATAAGTGTTTGGGAACTGAGGACACTAATTGTTGAAGTTTTGTAGGTGGAATTCTTTCCCATTCTTGCTTGATGTATGACTTCAGTTGTTCTTTTACTACGAAGCCACTCTGTTGTAACACGTGCAAAATGTGGCTTGGCATTGTCTTGTTGAAATAAACAGAGACATCCCTGAAAAAAGACATTGCTTGGATGGCAGCATGTGTTGCTCCAAAACCTGGATGAACTTTTCAGCATTCAGTGCCATCACAGATGTGTAAGTTGCCCATGCCATGGGCACTAACACACCCCCATACCATCATAGACGCTGGCTTTTGAACTTTGTGCTGGTAAAAATCTGGATGATCTTTCTCTTCTTTTGTCCAGAGAACACGATGTCCATGATTTCCAAAACCAATTTGAATTGTGGACTCATCAGACCACAGCACAGTTTTCCAATTTACATCTGTCCATTTCAAATGAGTTCTGGCCCAGTGAAGGCAGCGGCATTTCTGGATGTTGTTGATGTATGGTTTTCGCTTTGCATGGTAGAGTTTTAACTTGCACTTGTAGATGTAGCAACAAACTGAGTTAACTGACAATGGTTTTCTGAAGTGTTCCTGAGCCCACGTCGTAAGATCCTTTACACGATGTCGGTTTTAATGCAGTGCCGCCGGAGGAATCAAAGGTCACGGACATTCACTGTTGGTTTTCGGCCTTGCCACTTATGTGTAGAAAGTTCTCCAGATTCTGATTATATTATGGACTGTAGGTGATGGAATCCCTAAATTCCATGCAATTGAACATTGCAAAACATTGTTCTTAAACTGTTGGACTATTTTTTCACACAGTTGTTCACAAAGTGGTGATCCTTGTCCCATCTTTGCTTGAACATTAAATGTCTTGTCTTTGTGGTGTATTCAATTGAATATAGGTTGAAGAGGATTTGCAGATCATTGTATTCTGTTTTTATTTACATTTTGCACAATGTCCCAACTTCATTGGAATTGGGGTTGTAAAAGAAAGAAAGGAAATAAATCAAATAACTAATCATGGCATGCATAGATTAGGAGGGATCAATCTTATATTGTCCGAAGAACAAAAATAAGTAAGTGACAGAATCAGCTCAGTTATTACTTGAAATTATTGACATTCTAATAAGCTGTCTATGTGCGGTCTGCATAAGTTGGGAGTGGCAAGATGGCCACCAGTTTGCTTCAACGGGTTGTACGGAGTGTGTCAGCCATTGAGCGATCCAGTAATATATACAGGTCAGTGGAGATGACAAACAAAATTGGGTGTGGCCAACAGAGATGAGGATTTACTGGTGAAGGGCAAGAGAGTGCAGTGATCAGTGGGTGTGACTGTGAAACAAATGAGACTGGGTGTAAATACATGAGAACCAAGATGAGAAGAGACAGACAAGGGAGTGCAGTGACAGCATGGACATGACTAGAAACCATAATCTAACAATACTAAACAATCAAGACAGAGAAGAACAACTCGAACCAAAGGCTGCATGGCAAATCCACAGGAACAGATGAATACTTGACAATAAATAGAAAAGAAAGCTACAAAAAAATCAAAAGCTGAAACTAGAATGGAACTGATATGTAGCGAGGGTGTAAAGCACATAACATAGCCAACGGCTTCAATGACAATGTGACAAATAAAACCTGTGACAAAAAGCAATCATGAACAAAAATCAAAGATTAACCTAAACAAGAATGGAACATAACATGTGACAATAGTTTGATGAACAGAAAACAAGCAGCTGTGACAAAAGAAAAATAAAGAGATGATCTCCCTCAGCCCCAACCAGTCCCAGCAGAAGACTGCCCCTCCCTGAGCCTGGTTCTGCTGGAGGTTTCTTCCTGTTAAAAGGGAGTTTTTCCTTCTCACTGTAGCCAAGTGCTTGCTCACAGGGGGTCGTTTTGACCGTTGGGGTTTTACATAACTATTGTATGGCCTTGCCTTACAATATAAAGCGCCTTGGGGCAACTGTTTGTTGTGATTTGGCACTATATATATAAAAAAAAATTGAATAAAGACAGACTGACAGAAAACATAACGGGCAAGGACTGAGCAGGGCCAAATCCTGACACCCGGTATGTTTACCTGGATGCAGGTCAGTTAAAGAAGGCCAGCAAATGGCCAATCATATGCTTTACACCTCAAATTGGCTTATCATCAACATACTTAAAAATCAAGTGGAGAACCCTGCACATACATATCACATCAGCACTGAGTTGATAAAAAATATAATTACCTAGCTGCACATGCAGTAGAAGAGCCAGACCTGTAGAGAAAGACAGCGTGAGGACATGATTGTTTGAGATTAAAAAAAATTCATAGTGTGCATATACATATATGGGCAATATAGGCGGGTAAATTTATGAACGAAACAACCTCTTAACCCCCCCCCCCCCCCAAAAAAAAAAAATCCTACAAAAGGTTCTTTTCCATTTTTCACATTTTTGTTTTTGTTTTTTGTTTTTGTAGCAGTAGTAGTAGTAGTAGTAGTAGTAGTAGGACCAGGTGTGCTTAGTGGCAGCACAGTGGCTTAGTGGTTAGCACTGTTGCCTTACAGCGAGAAGGTCATGGGTTCGATTCCCATCTGTGGCCTTTCTGCGTGGAGTTTGCGTATTCTCCCTGTGTTTGTGTGGGTTCTCTCCAGGTGCTCCAGCTTCCTCCCACATCCAAAGACACATGGGTTACGTGGACTGGATACTTGAAATTGTCCGTAGGTGTGTGTGCAGGGGTGAAGGTGTTTGTTTCTCTATATGTGGCCCTGCGACAGGCTGGCATCCTGTCCAGGGTGTACCCCGTCTCACACTCTATGACTGCTGGGATGGGCTGCAGCCCAACGCGACCCTTAATTGGAGTAAGCGGTTGAAGATGATTGAGTGAGTGAGTTGTGCTTAGTAATATATCAAAGGTTTCCACAGTCTGACCACTGGAAATGTCTGTGTGTCCAAGATGGTCACCAAATCCTTAAAATGCCCATTACTCCTTGATTATTCATCCTAAACGAGCATTTTTGGTGCCAAACCTCAAATTTTGGGGATCGAGGAATCCAATTAGTATAGTGAAATGATCACATGATGGTGAAATCCAAGATGATGGACCAATAAGCCCATCAAACTATGAAAATGCCCATGACTCCTTCATTATCCATCCTGGAGAAGTCATTTTGGTGCCTAATCCCACATTTTGTGTATCTAGGAGGATCTGCTGGAGGAAAACCCACAGTTTAAGTCATTCGTGGACCAGGCAAAAGAAACATACTCATCTTTGGCTGTGAAAGAAATGACTCCAGAGAGCGCTGTGCAATCTGATATGTCGATCCAAATCAAAGAAATGATTGATGCAAAGAAGGTAGATCTTAGCACAAAGTCAAAAACTAGTATGCTGTAGGTAAATTATCAGAAAATGCTGAAACTTCCAGTACTATGACACCCAGTACCCTTTTACAGTAGGGTGATGTCAACCTCTCAATGGGGAATTTTCACGCACTAACACGCTCCATAATTTCTGGACTACAGTATAAGCCGTTACTTTTTCATACATTTTGAACACTGCAGCTTAAACAATGATGCTGATAATTTATGGACTTTTACAGGCTTTCATGTAATTTACTCATAAATCGAAATACATCCATTAGTGCTGTCCACTGATTGGCTGAAAGCCGCAGTCCATCATGCAGAGTAAATTATTTTATTTGGATGCCTGTGGCGCTGCATTCGGAACCTCTGCTCGCCTCCACAAGCCACACTTTTGTGCCAGAAGTTGTGTCACTGCTCCTCGTTAACGGCTCAGTTACCACAGGCATCAGGCTTTTCTGTCTGCACGCAATGAAATTATCCCATGAGGCACAAAGAAAAAAATTGAATAAAATAATGTTAAAATTACTCCATTTTGCCTTCGTGTGGAGAGGAGAAGCTGCACAACACCGTGTGTGCATGTGCGCGCACACTGTGCTCATCAATACCTTCATGTTCCACCTTTGGGGAAAAAAGCATTTACGGTTTGTATTTGTGTATGTTACCTGTACGTATTTAATTAAAAGTTAAAAAAAAGATAGTGTGGAGAGAGAAAGGCTGTTTAGCTCAGTGTCACACATTATAGCTAAAATTAGAAACAGTCTCACAGCTGATAACGCAGAGAAACCTCTTTTCATCAAAAAGAATCTGCCCTCACATTTTTAAAACAGGGTTAATCCTCACAGACATAAGTAAAGTCAGTGATGGACAGTTTCAGTTCAGTTATTGGTGTTGTATATTTTGTAGTGCTGAAGTCCACGGGTTACATTTTAGTGAGATGTCTGGCAGTGTCATGTTTGTTAAGAAACACACAATTAATGTTAAAGGACAATATGTTGTAGTCAAAAAGTGAAGTTACATGATTTAAGTGAAATGTTTGTAAATAAAAACAAAGCTAATGATATTGGTAGCAGTTATAGTCAAAAAGTAAGGAACAACTGATGAATAAAACATGTTTTCAAAGTCATCATAAAACTGTCATGTATCATTAAGTATTCGTATCGGTACTCGGTATCGACGAGTACCAAAATGTACTCGTACTTGTACTCAGTCTGGAAAAAGGTGGTATCTGTGCATCCCGATTTGTTTCTATCATTTACGTTCAAGTTGGGCCTTGTATTTAGCCAATGGAATTTTCATATCTGTGGCTAGTTTCAAAGATGAACATTTGCCATTTGCTACAACTCTATTTTGTGACAAAGCATAGTTTAACCAGTAATAACTAAAAGTTTGCCAAGCATAGAATTCGAGGCAGTAACCAAGGAGTTCCTCCCTGAAAGACAGATTAATATAGTGTTTAATGACAGATATTAAGCAGGTAACTTTATTCAACTTTCCAATTCATGGATGTTTTGTATCGGTTATATTGTAGCCTGCTGTCTTTTGATGTCAACTTCAATTGCAAGTTCAGGCGCACTTCTAAAATATTTTAAAATAATAATAAAATAATAACAAATGGCTGTTTGTGCAACATTGTGGGGGGGGGGGGGGGGGGGGGGGGGGTCTCGCCCAGGGAGTAATTCAGTGTACAATCATCCCTGCAAAAAAATTAATTTCTCCATGAAGCCATTAGATGTGCAAACAAAATTTTGATTGTTTGATTTCACATGAAACAAGTGCACATTTTAAATATATGTAAAGTCCATCTTACCAGCACAGATGAATAGCTTGTCCATGTTGCCTCTGTACAACGATGTAACGGCTCACTGATGCTTATATACCCATGCACTCCGTATCTGCAACACTAACTGTTAACTATGTTTGATGTGGTTCCACCTGTCAGCCAAATTCTAATGTCACACTCAACTTGTTTGGCCAAGAACTGTGTTAAACTGATTTAGGAAAAGGACAGATAACCTTCATTTGTGTTTGGACTTTGATATGTTTGAGTAAAATTGGATATTTTCAAGGTCACTGTTGTTTGCAGTTGCGCTACAAATAATCTTAAGTAAAGTTTATATTTGCTTTGGATTAGTATTTCAGCATTAGCAGTAAACACTAAGTGAAAGTCTCAGATTTGACTGATTATTCATTTAATATCACTTATATTTAATGTCACTTAAATGTCACTTTAATATCACTTATCACTTCTGCCATAGTCTGTGACCTGAAATGACCTCTGTGTCGTGACACATTTCAAACAAAAGGAACTTTTCTGTCCTTGAATGGTTTGTGTTATTTATTATAATGTCACATGGGTCATAAAGTTAGCTTTGGACTGACAGTGTTATAAAGCCCTAATTCATTAACACTGAGATCATATTGATGTGGCGAAGTGGAGTCTCGCTCCTGGGCTAGGGTTGTTTGTTTGTTTATCCTAATTAAAAAGACGCTATAATTCAACATGCAGATCCACCTTGGATTTGCTGTGGCGACCCCGAGTGCAAACAAGGGAGCAGCCGAAGGGACAGTAATTTAATTTCAATTTTAAAAAGAAGGACCGACAACGCCACCCAGGGATACGGCCCTGGGACTAATCAAAGCCCAATTTGTAACAAAAGGCTGCGCAAGGTACAGGAAACAGAGGTAGATTTATTCTTTCAAATTAATTAAAAAACTATAAATAACACATCACAGATTTCACATTTCATGGTACTGCTTTTCACATTCACCTTATATTGCACAGAATTACCATATTCAGTTTTCACCCAGACCTTATATCGCACTTAACACAGAGTTAAACTGTTCAGTTTTCAACCAGATCTTATATTGCACTTAACCGAGTTAAATTATTCACCTTCCACCAGATTTTATATTGGGTGAGCAAGGGTCCAGCTCAGACAAAAAAACAAATTAAATACAAAAAAACCCCACTGCAAACCAAAACATAAACAATAAACCAATACAAAAAGCAACCAAACCTGCATAAAATTAGGCAAAACTCGGCCGAGGAGGAATAAACCCCTCACCCCACCATATTAATCACAGCAGGTGAAATCAATCCCATGTAGTGCGCCAACAGAACCTGCAGAGGGCGCCCACTGCAAAGCAATGTACACAGCTGTTGGAAGCCAACGAAATGTGGACAAAGCAGCGGCCCTTTAATAGGAGGCAGCGACTCAAACATATACTCCGCACACCATGGTTCCTTGTGCCTGCCAGTGTAAGCGCATGCATCCACAGACAGCAGGAGCTGGAGGGGTAAAAAGCCCACAGCAACTCAGGCTCACAGGAGAGAGCCCCGAGCCCACGACGCGTGCTCGACAGCACGCACTCCCAACAACCAGGAATCAAACAAACACACACTCCAGCCAGGCTGCTGCCCTATAATAATGACTGAAACCCTCAGAGTCTGAAGCAAACATGCCCAAACAAATCGGCACAGAACCCACAGCACGCCGCCACCACAAGCCCACTCCAGGTGGTATATCTCTATGAGCGTGCCCTGCGCACTTTAAAGACCCCGTTGTCGCCGCCCACATTCACCTTAAAGGTACGTTGTGCACCAACATGCCACATTCTACCCCCCTTTTTTTTGTTGACGTCCCGACGACACAACCAAAAATTACTTATTGAATGCCCCGGGGAAGATGATGGACATTGGAATGTTGTCCGGCAGTCGCACGAGCAGTGTGACGCAGGGCTGGACGACTAGCACTTGATAAAGCCAACGGTACACATCTGTTACCATCATCTCCTGCAGGCATACTCTCTGTTGGAACAATAACAGGATCACTGGAGGAACAAGGATCAGATGGAACAGAATTACTGGAGAGGCCAGATGCCTAAGGCCACCACCCAGACATCACAGTCTCCAGAAGACTCACTATCCGAGCACACATGAGAAATGGGTTCAACTCTTTGGGGTCCAATCATAAGACCAGGCACAACCTGAGCCTTAAGCATGTCCCGATGTACATTACGAGAGGCATGCAAATCGAAGATTGGCGCAACAGTATAAATCAGACTGCCCCCAATGGGGGTCTTCAAAACTTGAAACAAGCCAGGGCACCAGATGTCCTGGATCTTATGGCGCCCCTTGTAGCTATGGTCTCGAAGGTAAACCAGCTGACCAACCTACAAAGGGGCCTCCATAACCCGATGGTCATACCTCTCCTTCCTACGGCCAGCATTCATGGCCAATCTCTCATGGGCACCAGTAAAATCCACCCTGAGCCTTGAACAATACTCAGCAACCCAATTCTGCACTGTCCCAGGAAGGGGATCAGGCACCTGTCCCAGAACAAAATCAAGTGGAAGATTGGGCTCTCGCCCAAACATCAAGAAAAAAGGAGATTCCCCAGTACTCTGGTGAGGCGTGGTGTTATATGAAAAGAGTACCTGAGGGAGACAAGAAGCCCAGTCCTGTTTCCGGGACAATGGAAGAGCCCTAACAAGGTTATGTAGAGTGCGGTTAAACCGCTCACATTGACCATTCCCAGCAGGATGGTATGCTGAGGTCCGGGACTTATTCACCCCATACAAATGGCAGACCTGCTGTAGAATGGCACCCTCAAAACACCGTCCCTGATCTGAATGGATGCGACTTGGCACCCCAAACTTATAGAACCACTCCCGGGTGATCACTTGGGCAACAGTAGAAGCCCGTTGATCCCGAGTGGGAACAGCCATGGTGTACTTAGTAAATACATCCATCGTGACAAGAACATTCTCGATCCCACTACGGGTCGGTTCCAGCAGTGTAAAATCAATAGTCACTATCTCATTAGGCCGGGAAGCAAGCAGATGCCCCATATAACTGTGGGGCACTGGTGCAGAATCTTTAGCCACTTGATACCTTTCACACTGTTGCACCCAGTGCTTAATGTCAGAGAATATCCCAGGCCAAAAGCTTTGTTGATGTACCAGTTCAGCAGTCCTCTCAATACCCTGATGGCCATGCTCCTGATGGAGTTGCTGAAGGACCTGTTCCCTGAGTACTGCTGGCAGGAGCAGTTGAAGGCGTTCTTGCCCTACCCTAACCAAAGATTGGTGGGCAAGATGTGGACCTGCAAGTTGCTGAAGAGCCAGTGGAACAGAGCTGCCTGGGAGTGCAGTAGCAGCCAGCTCAGAAGATGTAAGGTACTGCCTGGACAGTTCATCTGCATTGCCATTGCTGTGACCAGATCTATACTTTATTTCAAAGTCAAACGCAGCCAATTGGGCAGCCCACCTATGCTCAAGAGCTCCAAGCTTCGCGGACTGAAGGTAGCTTAAGGGGTTGTTATCCGTAAAGACCTGGCAGTTCTGGCCTAGCAAGTACTCCCAAAATTTTTCGGTCATGGCCCACTTGAGCGCTAACAGTTCCAACTTCATGGAACTATAGTTGGTCATATTGCGCTCAGTGGGCCGAAGGCCGCGACTTGCATAGGCGACCAGTCTAACGTCACCCTCAGTCTCTTGTGACAGCACAGCCCCAAGACCACTGTAGCTCACATCAGTCTCCAGGATAAAAGGTTTGGAGAAATGTGCATATGCAAGCACTGGGGCTGAGACCAACTTAGCCTTCAAGGCTTCAAAGCCTTCCTCACACTGGGGAGTCCAAACCTCACCCAGGAGCTTCCCAGACCCCCTTTTGTGCTTTATTCCAGCAAATTCCACCACCAGCCTATGCAGCGGGGCAGCCAATTTGGCAAAACCCTCTACAAACCGTCGATAATAACTAGCAAACCCGAGAAAAGAACGCAACTCTGTGACATGTTGAGGCCGCTTCCATTTGGCCGCTGCCTGGATCTTGGAAGGGTCAGTAGAGACACCCTCCTGGGAAATGACATGTCCCAAATATTTAAGTTTTGGCTGGAAAAAGGAATACTTCTCTAGCTTGGCCTTCAAGCCTTCCCGGTAAAGACGTTCCAAAACCAGTTCCTGCCTCTCCAGGTGCTGCGGCACGTCGAAAGAATACACAACAATGTCGTCAAGATATAACAACAGTGACTGACATTGTTGATCACCGAACAGCCTCTGCATTAACCGCTGGAATGTGCTTGGAGCGTTGCACAAGCCAAAGGGCATCCGATTGAACTCGAAGAGGCCAAAAGGTGTATAAAAGGCTGTCTTTGGCTTGTCCTGCTCTGCTACAGGGACCTGATTGTACCCACTGGCCAGATCGATAGTAGAAAACCAGCAGACATCAGACAGTGCATCAAGACTCTCCTCGATGCATGGCAAGGGAAAGGCACCCTTCCTGGTCTTAGCGTTAAGAAGGCGATAGTCCACACAAAGGCGAAGACTACCATCCTTCTTACGGACCAGGACGATAGGAGAAGCATATGGACTGCTACTTTCCCTTATCACCTGCGCATCGAGGAGTTGATTAATATGGGCCTTCACAGCCTCATATTCCGAAGGTGGAATGCGACGATAGCGCTGCCGAACAGGCACATCATCCAGCAATGGAATCTCATGGGTGACCAAACTGGTACACCCAAGGTCTCCCTCGTGAGCACAGAACACAGTTCTGTACTTTTGCAACAACGTTCGAACCACTCCTTGATCTTTAGAATTGAGTGCAGACAAATCCACTGCATCCACCCCACTTTCGGACATGTCAGCCACATGGGCGGCCACTGTTGCTGTACCAGGGATGACCTCTGTTACCCCTGCTGGTAGGCTCTCGACCTCAGCCCTGCTAAGGGTTCCAAGGCTGGTGCAGGGATACAGTAAAACATCAGTCAACCCAACATTAACCACCAGGATGTAGACTGTACCTCTGTTAACATGCACTAAACAAGGAGAAGTGAGAAGACCAGCTGGAAGGCCTGATTCCGATGGCTCAAAAAGAACTGCCTGGCCAGCAAAATGCTGAGGACAAGTGCCGGCAACTAACTTCATAGTGCCACCAGATATTTGTACAGCTCGTGGACCCCGCGTTTTTACCAGTCCAACTAATGCAGTTGGCTCACGAGCCTCTGCCCAGTGACACTTCTGTAAGGCCTCCATGACAGGACCTGGAGCCTCGGCGACCACCGGAAGTTCAAAAAGAAAAGAACCATGGGTGTCAAAAAGCTCTCGATAGCAACGGCGAATTATATTCATTCCTAAAATACCAGGCACTGGCAGTTTTGCAACCGGGGAATCCCTTACAACAAATATTCCACAGTGAGTTAGCACTTTATTCCACAGAACCACATCCAGTTCTAGATAGCCAATATATGGAATCTCGAGCCCATTGGTGGCCCTCAACTACAACCAATGACAGGCCTGCAGACGGTCTGTGCTCCAAGGCTCAAAATGTTCTCTAAAAAACTCTCCGTGATAGTGGACACCATGGATCCAGTGTCCAACAAACACAGAACTTCTATTCCACCCATGCCAACCTTAATGGTTGGACAAGATGACATTAAGCCTGAAAAATTGCCTACCATTGAGCCCCTAAACACCCCACCTGAACTTTGGCTCACTACTCCAGGGGGTGCTAGTTTCCCTGTGGCTCAGAAGCTTGAGGAGGCCTAGAGGAAGCGTTTACTCAGCTGCGAAATGGAGCCCTCTCTCCATCACACTCACTTGCATCATGGCCAGATTGATTACATCTCCGGCATATGATACTACTACGAAGAGGCCTACCACTTTGCCGTGATGCCTGGAGAGAAGCCACAGTCTGAGTGAGCTGATTCAGTTGTTCCTGCTGGCTTTTAAGCAGCTCCAGGACTTCACTCAGTCCTGGTGCCGGCGAGGAAGAAGATAGAGCATTACCTCTAACCTCAAACTGAAGACCATGGATGGATGGAAGGGAAAAGCTACGTTCATGATGAACAGTAGGAAGCCCCTCCCTTTCCCACATTAGGGCCTCTGCACGTACCTGCAGTAGGGTAGCAGCAGCATATACAAAAGATACCACTTTGTTCACACTCACACTCATCATATATATATATATATATATATATATATATATATATATATATATATATATATATATATATACACATATACGAGGTCTGTCAATAAAGTATAGGTCCTTTTTATTTTTTTCAAAAACTATATGGATTTCATTCATATGTTTTTACGTCAGACATGCTTGAACCCTCGTGCGCATGCGTGAGTTTTTCCACGCCTGTCGGTGACGTCATTCGCCTGTGAGCACTCCTTGTGCGAGGAGTCGTCCAGCCCCTCGTCGAATTCCTTTGTCTGAGAAGTTGCTGAGAGACTGGCGCTTTGTTTGATCAAAATTTTTTCTAAACCTGTGAGGCACATCGAAGTAGACATGGTTCGAAAAATTAAGCTGGTTTTTGGTGAAAATTTTAACGGCTGATGAGAGATTTTGAGGTGACTGTCGCTTTAAGGACTTCCCACACAGTGCGACGTCGCGCAGCGCTCCGAGGCGCCGTCGTCAGCCTGTTTCAAGCTGAAAACCTCCACATTTCAGGCTCTATTTGATCCAGGACGTTGTGAGAGAACAGAGAAGTTTCAGAAGAAGTCGGTTTCAGCATTTTATCCGAATATTCCACTGTTAAAGGAGATTTTTTTTAATGAAAGACGTGCGGACGGATTGCAGCGTCAGCTCGCAGCCGCCGCGACACTCCGCCACAGGAAAAACACCTCTGTTGGAAGCCTTAAGTACAAGTTGGAACATGCCCAACTGTTAAACAATTTCTCAGATACTCACTCCACTGAAAGCCATCAAAAGCCGCCGGGATTTTACAAATGGTTATCAACACGGAGGTGTTTTTCCTGTGCCGCCGCACCGCGCGACGCGCGGACCCCTCTCTGCAGCTTCTCTCCCCCTGCCATCCCCCCAATACCCCATCCCCGTAGAGACGGTGCCTGCTCCCAGACCACCAACAACCAGTAAAAATCTATTTAAACATAAAAATTCAAAAAGAAATAATAATATAGCACCTTCAACTGCACCACAGACTAAAACAGTTAAATGTGGTTTATTAAACATTAGGTCTCTCTCTTCTAAGTCCCTGTTAGTAAATGATTTAATAATTGATCAACATATTGATTTATTCTGCCTTACAGAAACCTGGTTACAGCAGGATGAATATGTTAGTTTAAATGAGTCAACACCCCTGAGTCACACTAACTGTCACAATGCTCGTAGCACGGGCCGAGGGGGAGGATTAGCAGCAGTCTTCCACTCTAGCTTATTACTTAATCAAAAACCCAGACAGAGCTTTAATTCATTTGAAAGCTTGACTCTTAGTCTTGTCCATCCAAATTGGAAGTCCCAAAAAACAGTTTTATTTGTTGTTATCTATCGTCCTCCTGGTCGTTACTGTGAGTTTCTCTGTGAATTTTCAGACCTTTTGTCTGACTTAGTGCTTGGCTCAGATAAGATAATTATAGTGGGAGATTTTAACATCCACATAGATGCTGAGAATGACAGCCTCAACACTGCATTTAATCTATTATTAGACTCAATTGGCTTTGCTCAAAATGTAAATGAGTCCACCCACCACTTTAATCATACTTTAGATCTTGTTTTGACTTATGGTATGGAAATTGAAGACTTAACAGTATTCCCTGAAAACCCCCTTCTGTCTGATCATTTCTTAATAACATTTACATTTACTTTAATGGACTACCCAGCAGTAGGGAATAAGTTTCATTACAGTAGAAGTCTTTCGGAAATCGCTGTAACTAGGTTTAAGGATAAGATTCCTTCTTTGTTATGTTCTCCAATGCCATATACCAACACAGTGCAGAGTAGCTACCTAAACTCTGTGAGTGAGATAGATTATCTCGTCAGTAGTTTTACATCCTCATTGAGCACAACTTTGCATGCTGTAGCTCCTCTGAAAAAGAGAGCCTTAAATCAGAAGTGCCTGACTTTGTGGTATAACTCACAAACTCGCAGCTTAAAGCAGATAACCAGTAAGTTGGAGAGGAAATGGCGTCTCACTAATTTAGAAGATCTTCACTTAGCCTGGAAAAAGAGGCTGTTGCTCTATAAAAAAGCCCTCCGTAAAGCTAGGACATCTTACTACTCATCACTAATTGAAGAAAATAAGAACAGCACTGTAGCCAGGCTGACAAAGAGTCAGAGCTCTATTGAGCCGAGTATTCCTTTAACTTTAACTAGTAATGACTTCATGACTTTCTTTGCTCATAAAATTTTAACCATTGGAGAAAAAATTACTCATAGCCATCCCAAGGACATATCGTTATCTTTGGCTGCTTTCAGCAATGCTGGTATTTGGTTAGACTCTTTCTCTCCGATTGTTCTGTCTGAGTTATTTTCATTAGTCACTTCCTCCAAACCATCAACATGTCTATTAGACGCCATTCCTACCAGGCTGCTCAAGGAAGCCCTACCATTAATTAATGCTTCGATCTTAAATATGATCAATCTATCTTCTATCAGAATTCATCATAGTCCAGAAACAGCATTAGTGAAGGTTACAAATGATCTTCTTATGGCCTCAGACAGTGGACTCATCTCTGTGCTTGTCCTGTTAGACCTCAGTGCTGCTTTTGATACTGTTGACCATAAAATTTTATTACAGAGATTAGAGCACCTTGCCATAGGTATTAAAGGCACTACACTGCGGTGGTTTGAATCATATTTATCTAATAGATTACAATTTGTTCATGTAAATGGGGAGTCTTCTTCACAGACTAAGGTTAATTATGGAGTTCCACAAGGTTCTGTGCTAGGACCAATTTTATTCACTTTATACATGCTTCCCTTAGGCAGTATTATTAGAAAGCATTGCTTAAATTTTCATTGTTACGCAGATGATACCCAGCTTTATCTATCCATGAAGCCAGAGGACACACACCAATTAGTTAAACTGCAGGAATGTCTTACAGACATAAAGACATGGATGACCTCTAATTTCCTGCTTTTAAATTCAGATAAAACTGTTATTGTATTTGGCCCCACAAATCTTAGAAACATGGTGTCTAACCAGATCCTTACTCTGGATGGCATTACCCTGACCTCTAGTAATACTGTGAGAAATCTTGGACTAATTTTTTATCAGGATATGTCCTTCATTGCGCATATTAAACAAATATGTAGGACTGCTTTTTTACATTTGCGCAATATCTCTAAAATTAGAAAGGTCTTGTCTCAGAGTGATGCTGAAAAACTAATTCATGCATTTATTTCCTCTAGGCTGGACTATTGTAATTCATTATTATCAGATTGTCCTAAAAGTTCCCTGAAAAGCCTTCAGTTAATTCAAAATGCTGCAGCTAGAGTACTGATGGGGACTAGAAGGAGAGAGCATATCTCACCCATATTGGCCTCTTTTCATTGGCTTCCTGTTAATTCTGGAATAGAATTTAAAATTCTTCTTCTTACTTATAAGGTTTTGAATAATCAGGTCCCATCTTATCTTAGGGAGCTCATAGTACCATATCACCCCAATAGAGCGCTTCGCTCTCAGACTGCAGGCTTACTTGTAGTTCCTAGGGTTTTTAAGAGTAGAATGGGAGGCAGAGCCTTCAGCTTTCAGGCTCCTCTCCTGTGGAACCAGCTCCCAATTCGGGTCAGGGAGACAGACACCCTCTCTACTTTTAAGATTAGGCTTAAAACTTTCCTTTTTGCTAAAGCTTATAGTTAGGGCTGGATCAGGTGACCCTGAACCATTCCTTAGTTATGCTGCTATAGACTTAGACTGCTGGGGGGTTCCCATGATGCACTGAGTGTTTCTTTCTCTTTTTGCGCTGTATGCACCACTCTGCATTTAATCATTAGTGATTGATCTCTGCTCTCTTCCACAGTATGTCTTTTTCCTGATTCTCTCTCCTCAGCCCCAACCAGTCCCAGCAGAAGACTGCCCCTCCCTGAACCTGGTTCTGCTGGACGTTTCTTCCTTTTAAAAGGGAGTTTTTCCTTCCCACTGTCGCCAAGTGCTTGCTCATAGGGGGTCGTTTTGACCGTTGGGGTTTTTCTGTAATTATTGTATGGCTTTTGCCTTGCAATATAAAGCGCCTTGGGGCAACTGTTGTGATTTGGCACTATATAAATAAAATTGATTTGATTTGATTTGATTTATACTCTCACGCATAGGCACATACATACATCATATATACAAATCATACTTTTCAGACACCTGCACTCTGTGCTCTCACGTGCACACACACTCACATACATACATTCATCAGTGGTGGGTGCAAACTTGCTTTGATAAAAGCCATTTCTTTGTCAGCTGTGCAAACGTTGGAAAAGTTGTACATTTTATTATGTCGTTTGGTAAGATATTCCACTGACTAGAGGCAACAACAGAAAAGGCAGATTTGGCAAAAGAGGTCCTACATTTAGTGATGCTGCACTCTCCTCTAGAGGTCGCCCTTGTAGCTCGAGTTGTTCTTTCTGAGCACCATGTGACAAACCTTCTTAGGGGAGGAGCAGCCATATCATAGATGATTTTAAAGAGTAGACAGATATTTGCATGAATTATTAGATTGTCAAAATTTTGAAAAACATACTTAGAAAGAATAAGATGATGATATTGTCTGGATTTCCTATCGTGAATTTTTATTGCCCTTTTGAACATTGATTCAAGTGGCTTTAGGACTGATTTACTGGCCTGCGACCAACTAGTTACGCAATACAGAAGGCGTGAGAGAATCATAGAATTTAAATACATATGAGATGCCTCAATAGTAAGAGATCCTCGAATGTACCTAAAATTTGCCAGATTAAATTTTAATGAATTACACAATTTCTTGACATGATTTTTAAAAGTCAAGGTTGGGTCAAGGGTAACGCCCAAGTATGTGAAATAGTTTACATTTTTTATTTTTTTTTCCCATTTACGAGGGCTGTCAATAAAGTATAGGTCCTTTTTATTTTTTTCAAAAACTATATGGATTTCATTCATATGTTTTTACGTCAGACATGCTTGAACCCTCGTGCGCATGCATGAGTTTTTCCACGCCTGTCGGTGACGTCATTCGCCTGTGAGCACTCCTTGTGGGAGGAGTCGTCCAGCCCCTCGTCGGAATTCCTTTGTCTGAGAAATTTCTGAGAGACTGGCGCTTTGTTTGATCAAAATTTTTTCTAAACCTGTGAGGCACATCGAAGTGGACACGGTTCGAAAAATTAAGCTGGTTTTCGGTGAAAATTTTAACAGCTGATGAGAGATTTTGAGGTGATACTGTTGCTTTAAGGACTTCCCACGGTGCGAGACGTCGCGCAGCACTCCCAGGCGTCGTTGTCAGCCTGTTTCAAGCTGAACACCTCCACATTTCAGGCTCTATTGATCCAGGACGTCGTGAGAGAACAGAGAAGTTTCAGAAGAAGTCGGTTTCAGCATTTTATCCAGATATTCCACTGTTAAAGGAGATTTTTTTAATGAAAGACGTGCGGACGGGTCCGCGCGTCGGGACGCAGCCGCCGCGACGCTCCGCCACAGGAAAAACACCTCCGTGTTGATAACCATTTGTAAAATCCAGGCGGCTTTTGATGGCTTTCAGTGGAGTGAGTATATGAGAAATTGTTTAACAGCTGGACATGTTCCAACTTGTACTTAAGGCTTCCAACAGAGGTGTTTTTCCTGTGGCGGAGCATCGCAGCGGCTGCGAGCCGACGCTGCAATCCGCCCGCACGTCTTTCATTAAAAAAATCTCCTTTAACAGTGGAATATCCGAATAAAATGCTGAAACCGACTTCTTCTGAAACTTCTCTGTTCTCTCACGACGTCCTGGATCAATAGAGCCTGAAATGTGGAGGTTTCCAGCTTGAAACAGGCTGACAACGGCGCCTGGGAGCGCTGCGCGACGTCTCGCACCGTGGGAAGTCCTTAAAGTGACAGTATCACCTCAAAATCTCTCATCAGCCGTTAAAATTTTCACCGAAAACCAGCTTAATTTTTTGAACCGTGTCCACTTCGATGTGCCTCACAGGTTTAGAAAAAATTTTGATCAAACAAAGCGCCAGTCTCTCAGCAACTTCTCAGACAAAGGAATTCCGACGAGGGGCTGGACGACTCCTCCCACAAGGAGTGCTCACAGGCGAATGACGTCACCGACAGGCGTGGAAAAACTCACGCATGCGCACGAGGGTTCAAGCATGTCTGACGTAAAAACATATGAATGAAATCCATATAGTTTTTGAAAAAAATAAAAAGGACCTATACTTTATTGACAGCCCTCGTATATGGATGTCTGGTTGATTTAAAGGTTTTTATCTGTTTGTAAAGTACATTGCAACCGTTTTGTCAACATTTAGTGTGAGACAGCAATTTTGTAGCCAAGCAGCAACCTTTTTCAATTCTCCTGTTAATTTTGTGGCCACTTCTGTCATGTTCTTTCCGTGACTAAACAGGACAGTATCGTCCGTATACATAATGATGTTAATGTCGCACACTGATGGAAGATCATTAATGTACAAACTAAAAAGCAGCGGCCCTAAAATGGAACTCTGCGGAACTCCCAAAGTGCAGTCTTTCAAAGGGGACAATGTGTGATTTACTCGAACACATTGTTTCCTGCCACTTAGGTATGATGCAATCCAATTTATTGTCTGATTAGACAGTTCAAAATTTGATAATTTCCTTATTAAGACATTGTGAGAAACAGTATCGAAAGCCTTTCGCAGGTCCAGAAACACAGCTCCCACTACACCTCCATGATCTAAATTTGTTTTAATTTCTTCAAGGAAGTAGGAGCAAGCTGTCTCTGTTGAGTATTTTTTTCTGAAACCAAATTGAAAATGATTTAAAAGAGATTTGGTTTCAATGTGTGTAATTAATTGCTCTGCTACTACCTTTTCATACACTTCGGAGATGGCAGGGAGGATGGTGATAGGCTGGTAATTACTGACCTCTAGTTTGTCTCCAGACTTATGTATTGGCATGACGATACCAGTTTTTAGTACATCAGGAAAGATAGCGTCTCTAATAGACTGATTAATTAATTTAGTCAACACTGGTGTTAGACTTTCCTTGTTTGTTTTTAGAAAGGCATTATCTAAGCCATACAGATCTTTTGCTTTGCTATTATTGAGTTGCCCAATAAGCTTTTCCACCTTTGCATCATTAACAGGTGTCAAACTAAAGGCAGATACATCACAGACTGGAGGGTGGAACGAGCAAGGTGCTGGAAACAACTGAGCCAGTCTCTGAACAGAGTTAATAAAATATTCATTGAAAAACATTGCTAGTGTTGCATCATCATTTTTGGTACTATCATCTATTTTTAGCTGTAGGTCATATCGAGTGTTTTTTTTTTCATTTCCAAGAAATTTGTCAATACTTCTCCACAACAATTTACTATTCCCTTTTGCATTTTTAATTAGATTAAGGAAGAAATTTGCCTTTGCTTTTCTAAGTAATGTTGTGACCTTGTTTCTCAGACTTCGATATATAAATTTAATCGGAGGTTAATTTAGTTTTGATAAACTTTTTAAGTGAGGCATCTCTTTTCTTCATAAATTCCCAGAGGTCACTATTGAACCACGGCAAACCTTGTTTTTTGTTTTATTTATTTGTTTATTTGTCTTTATTTATTTTAATAAAATATTTTTTTAAAATTAATATGAAATCATTACATACATGATTTATTTTCTGTTATATCATCCCAGTTTGTTTGCTTTAGATCATTTTCCAATAGAGACAGATCCTTCTTTGAAATGAAAGCTATACTTTGGTTGGTTTTTAATTGAATTTGGTCCCTAAATCTGGTTTTATTTAATTTTCTGGCAACCAATGTGAGATTATGATCAGATAATCCAGTTAATAAATTATATGTTTTCACTATCCTTTCAGGTTTGTTTGTAAAGATTAAATCTATGAGTGTTTGAGAAGTTTTTGTTATCCTTGTGGGTTTATTAATTATGTGTCTCATCTGGAATGATTTCATGATTTCTTTAAGGTTCTTTTTACGTGTTTTATCTGCCCAGTTTGTATTCATATCCCCCATTAATAGGACCTCTTTCCCTTCAAACATTTTAAGCATTTTAAATAACTCTGTATAAAATATGTTTTTGGCATTTTGGGGGCGATAAATGACAATCACAACAAAAGACATTTCAGAAGAAAGTGTAATTGAAACTCCTACACATTCTATTTTATCAGTTTTTATATTAATTTCATTGCTTTGAATACCATCCTTAACATATATCAAAACCCCTCCCCCCCTCCCCTCCCCCCTGTCACGTCTATATGTTTTATATCCAGGAACAGTGAAAGCAGATAACGGGGTTGTAGGACATAACCATGTCTCTGTGAGGCAGAGGTAGTAAAAGTTTGAGTCAGTTAGTAAATGTTCAATCTGCTCAGTCTTGGATATAACGCTCCGTATGTTAATATGTCCCCCGAAAATGCCTTTTGGTTTATTGTGAGGATTCCACAGCACGCGGGCATGATTGACTGTTTGGAAAGGTTTAGTCTCCTTTTGTCTGCGAATCACGATCGCCTGTAACGCGTTTGTAGGTCGCAGAGCAGTAATGTTCGTCTGCGTTTTTGTCAAACTGTTTGTGTTACCTCGTAATCCTGAGGGCAGAGGGAGCATAGCGTCAGGAATAGGCGGATGCAGAGCGGTGTCTACCTGGTGCTGTTTCACTGGAGCCACAAGTGGATCCACGGGGCCAGGATTTAGGTGCACATCTCCACAGAGCACATCTCCACTTTGTCTGCTTTAAGCTGAGACAGTTGCTCTCTGAGCTGTTGGAGCTCCTCCTCCATACTGCTGCAAGTACACACACCGACCTCTACGCCAAGGGAGAAAAGAGAAAAAAAAAATTAAAAAGTTCTACCAACCCCAACTTTGGGTCCTAAAAAAGAATACCGTTGCTTCGTCCAACTGTGCCTATCCACAACAAAATTACATATAAACAGTACAAAACAAGAGTCACAGTTCATAAATACTACCAAAGTGATCACACCTCTACATCATTTCCATCCTGCCTTTGGCTGACCTGGTAGAGGAATGGTCTTTAGTGCGAGCCGTCCGGGGTTCAATCCCACTGCCGTCCCAGCCACAAAGGTCCTGTGGTCACAATCTGGCGTCACAAACAGGATGTGGGTAGTCACAGAACATGCTTAAATGCACCTGTGACTTCGGGACGAAGTAAAAAATGGTGGGGAGATATGTAGCGGGATGAAGGTCTTGGGTCCTGATTGAAAATACTTTCCCGCTAGCTTGCCTAATGGGGAATTCCCCTTTGGCTGACCTGGTAGAGGAATGGTCTTTAGTGCGAGCCGTCTGGGTTCGATCCCACCGCCATCCCGGCCACAAAGGTCCTGTGGCCACATTGATAACACAGCTTTTGGCAATTTTCTGATTAAGTATTTCAACAAAATTGGGGAGGTGATGGTCTAAACATTAAAGAAGTGGGTTTATGACCAGAAGATCCTTGTTTCAGTTCCCTGTCAGTCAAGAAAGTCAGTAAGGCCGGTCTCGCATTGCTGACATCTTAACATCTGAATTCTAAATATGAGGTCTGACTATCCACAACAGCAGTCTACTATTGTGTCACACAGTTATCACTTAACTTCACTTCTGATTACAAGCACCATTGAACTCAGCACCATGTGCTCACAGTGTACATATACTCAACAAAAATATAAACGCAACACTTTTGGTTTTGCTCCCATTTTGTATGAGATGAACTCAAAGATCTAAAACTTTTTCCACATACACAATATCACCATTTCCCTCAAATATTGTTCACAAACCAGTCTAAATCTGTGATAGTGAGCACTTCTCCTTTGCTGTGATAATCCATCCCACCTCACAGGTGTGCCATATCAAGATGCTGATTAGACACCATGATTAGTGCACAGGTGTGTCTTAGACTGTCTACAATAAAAGGCCACTCTGAAAGGTGCAGTTTTGTTTTACTGGGGGGGATACCAGTCAGTATCTGGTGGGACCACCATTTGCCTCATGCAGTGCAACACATCTCCTTCGCATCATCCGTGAAGAGAACACCTCTCCAACGTGCCAAACACCAGCGAATGTGAGCATTTGCCCACTCAAGTCGGTCACGACGATGAACTGGAGTCAGGTCGAGACCCCGATGAGGATGACGAGCATGCAGATGAGCTTCCCTGAGACGGTTTCTGACAGTTTGTGCAGAAATTCTTTGGTTATGCAAACCGATTGTTCCAGCAGCTGTCCGAGTGGCTGGTCTCAGACGATCTTGGAGGTGAACATGCTGGATGTGGAGGTCCTGGGCTGGTGTGGTTACACGTGGTCTGCGGTTGTGAGGCTGGTTGGATGTACTGCCAAATTCTCTGAAACGACTTTGGAGACGGCTTATGGTAGAGACATGAACATTCAATACACGAGCAACAGCTCTGGTTGACATTCCTGCTGTCAGCATGCCAATTGCACGCTCCCTCAAATCTTGTGACATCTGTGGCATTGTGCTGTGTGATAAAACTGCACCTTTCAGAGTGGCCTTTTATTGTGGGCAGTCTAAGGCACACCTGTGCACTAATCATGGTGTCTAATCAGCATCTTGATATGGCACACCTGTGAGGTGGGATGGATTATCTCAGCAAAGGAGAAGTGCTCACTATCACAGATTTAGACTGGTTTGTGAACAATATTTGAGGGAAATGGTGATATTGTGTATGTGGAAAAAGTTTTAGATCTTTGAGTTCATCTCATACAAAATGGGAGCAAAACCAAAAGTGTTGCATTTATATTTTGTTGAGTTAGCATCTGAAAATGTGTTCTTCTGAAGAGTGTGGCATGGGATTATAGAGCCACATTATGTTTCCAGAGGAGATTTAAAGAGATCAGCGAACAGGGAGTCTTTAAACTACACACACACTGACAGCTGTGCTCATTTCACAAATAACACAATCTGCATTGCATTTTAATTTTCTAGATTGTTAGCCTAGCAAAATCAAAATAACTCAGCCGTCCAATCCACATTCAAACAAACATATTTAATCCAAAAGGCACTATCTATAACAGCGCCATCTGTGCAAATAAAACAAAAACATGGTGTATGTGGTCTGGTATTGGGATGCGATACTCCATGCAGCCTGTGCGCAAATCTCCATAGTGCTTTTGCCACAACGAGCTGTGCACCTTAGCACGGTGTCGCTGTGTACCCAGCCAAGCCATGTGACTGGCCCAGCCCTGTTCAAAGTGACTGCGGTGTGGTAGCCAGGTGGTTGAGTGTGCTAATTGCCAGTGGGGAAGGTTCCTGGTTCAAACCCCACTCCTGCCCATCCTCCAATATGGAGTTGCATCAGGAAGGGCATCTGGAGTAAAACCTGCACCAACATCAACATGCACATCCACCTTTGCTGTGGAGACCCTGAGTGAAAGCAAGGGAGATGCAGAAATACTATGACAGTGAATGAGCAGCCAAATCCACATTCAAGCTGAATTGATTTGTTTCAAGAAGCAGCAATGAAATAAAATGCCATTTGTAAAATTACACTGCACCAATTATAATCACCCCCAATCTGCACAGATTACAGTCTGATTGTTCACTTTTGTGACTCACGATGGCTCACAGCCTCACAATAATTTGGAACATGTTTGAACTTTTTGTGATTGGGGCAACAATCTACAGGGGCAACTTTTTGTGATTGGGGGCAACAATCTACAGAGCACCAGTTGAGCATGATGACATGTGCCACTGGGTAGCCAAGTTTATATTTTTAGTCACTGTAGTAACCAATTACATGCCAGAAATCAGCAATAAGAAACTGGCCCGAGTCTCATGCTCATTCCTGACCTGAGGTGATGCACTAGAGTGAAATCAGTCAGGTGGCATTTTTGCTGTTAGTGTTGGTGAAGTGGGAAGAAATAGAAATCATGCATAACTTTATTGTTATTTGACTGGCTGATTTATTCTTATTTTCAAACCAATACATATTTGTAGATATGCACTTGTGCTGGATGAGATTGCAAGTGAATTTGGACAGAGATGAAGCAAAAGACCTCTTTTAAAGGATGGTAAAGGTTCTAATGCATGTTGATGTAACAGAATGGGCCACATATAGTAAGTTAAATTAGTAATATCACTCACTCATCTCCAACCACTTACTCCAATTACAGGTCACAGGAAGCTGGAGCCTATCCCAGCAATCGCAGGGCGTGAGGCGGGGTACACCCTGGACATGACGCCAGTCTGTCGCAGAGCCAAATATAGACAAACAAACACATTCACACCCACACGCACAGTTATGGACAATTTAAAGTTCCCCATCCACCTAACCTGCATGTATTTGGATGTGGGAGGAAGCCGGAGCACTCGGAGAAAACACACACAAACACGAGGAGAACATACAAACTCCACACAGAAAGGCCACAGGTGAAATCGATCCCATGAGCTTCTTGCTGTGAGGCAACAGTGCTAACCACTAAACCACCTTGCTTCCCAAATTAGTAAAAGCACCTTGACACTTGCACAAATTTGATCCATGCACTGGCGCACAATCTTGCATGACAATGAGTAAACTCATTGTAAACTGTTATAAACTGTGTGTGAACTGTGCACGGCTGTGTGCCAGTGCGCAAAGAAAATTTTGAAATGTTCAAAATTTCTGGCACGCATGAATTTTGTACCACTTGCGTGAACTAGTCATGAACATTGCGCAACCTATTCAAAAACACTGCGTGTCACCGCGTGTCATTACGAGCAGGGCATCTGAACTTGAAATTAGATTATGGAGACATGTTACATCTATAATAAACATAACTTTACAGATACATTATCTACCTCATAAGAAGGAATCAAAATGCAACTGTTTTGCCAATCCACTGCATTATACATATTATAAATATGTAACAAATTTTTTTGTTTTGTTCCTGGATACACAGTGTGTTTTCCTAACCTGTTATGCCTTAAATAAATAGAAAATAGCTGTTATTCCACAGAAACTTTGCTTCTGTGATCAGGACAATGATATTTTGAAATTTGTCTGTTTTCAAGAATATTCTCGATTCGCCTTCACTACTACTGAGTAGTCTTCTAGAATATTCTTTAACTGCTAGAACTGTCCAGAATTTTCTAGAAGTTTCCAGAATTATCTAGAAATTTCAAGAAACTTTTAGAACTTTCTAGAATGTTAAAAAAATAAAATCAAAGTTTGTGCTGAATGTAGTCATTTTTCCATAGACTTTAGACATAAGCAGTTGAAATATAACACTTAGAAGCCAGGAACAAAAATTGTGTTACATAGTGAATTATCTTTGAGGCAAGATTCCAAATGCGTTCTCTGCCACACAATGAGCACGAGATGACTTGCAGCTGTAGATAATTTCTCTGTGATTCTGGGAGTGATGAGAGAATGGTTTCATCAGCCAAGTTCTGAGAGCAAATGTGTCATCGGCTATGACATGATTATTTTATATAGCGTGGCGTCACGCGGGACGAAGTGGGATGCATAGTCACAACGAATTGCGTGGCAGTGCGGGGAACAAATTCATGCAAGTGTCAAGGTGCCTCATGTTATAATTTAAATAAAAAATAGGCATATGCATAAAATGAGTTGAGATAGTTGAGATCAAAACCCAAAAATATAAACAGGAACATAAAGTCAGATAACAGTGAATGGATTACAGAGGAAAAAGGACTGAGATAATCTGACAGGTATTTGGAATGAGTGAATGGGTGTGAGAGGTGACGTGAAGAACTGAAAATTCTTCATGAATCAATGAAAATGTAATTATCAGCACATAAACACAGTTCTGCCACTCAGCTAGTGTTTTACTTTCTGCTGTTACTTTCAGCAAAGGCAATGAAGCATAATCAATTCTGCCTACACAGTGAGTACTATGATAAAGAACTACAGAGAACGACAGTAATACAGCTTAAAGCCAACCGATTGTTTGAACTCACACAGCTTGAAAAACTAGAAAGGAATTATTGGTCAACTGCATTCGTCTGATTTTTGTTGTGTGGGCCGCCAGAAGAGGAGGTACTGCTGGCCCACCACCAGAGGGCGCCCTGCCTGAAGTGCGGGCTTCAGGCACAGAGGGCGCTGCCGCCTCCAGGAACAAGCCGTGGTGACAGCTGTCACCCATCAACCATGACAGTTGTCACTGATCATCTACTCCACATCTGGAATAAAAGCAGGAAGACACCTCCACCACATTGCCGAGATATCATCTTCATCAAGAGGTAATATCCTCAGCCTTTGTGGTAATTTTCTAAATCTATCTATTGTGAGTGTTTGCAGGAGTACCGGTCCTTAGTTTGTGGAGGCTGTGCAGGACGGCACTCTTTTCCTCTGAGGGATCGCTGCAACACGTATTGAGTGAGAGGTGGAGGTGGAATTCCCACCATAATTGTTACTGGGTGCACACACACCCACACTTGACTGTTTTTGTTTTCTGCCAGCAGTACCAGATACGACACGCCGAGACGGTGGCCACCTGGGGACTTCGGGACTTGGCGGCTCCAGTATCCCTCGGGTTCGGTGGCGGTGGAAATCGTGTGGTTCCGGTTCGTCTCCAGACAGGCGTCTCCTATCGTCGAGCCTGCCCACACGACACCTTTATTAATTGACTTGTGTACATTCTGTAATCTGCTGTGTTTGGTTGTGACATTCACAACAGTAAAGTGTTCTAATTTAACTCCTTCCATTGTCCGTTCATTTACGCCCCCTGTTGTGGGTCCGTGTCACTACACTTTCCCAACAGGATATCTCGGCCAGCGTCATGGACTCCGAGGGGCGTCACCCGGCTGTTGAACAACCAATGGGAGAGCAGGGAGCGCAGGCGTCTGCAGGAGGCGTGATTGGTGAGCTACAGCACATTCTCACCGCCTTTACGGCTCGGTTGGATCAAATGACCGAGCAAAACATCCTCCTGAACCGCAGGGTGGAGGCTCTCTCTGCGCAAGTGGCGGCAAGCGCTCAGGGCGCTGCTGCAGCTCCTCCTCCTGCCGACCCTGTGCAGGATATGAATGTTCCTGTGGTGGTTCAACAACCCCTCCCACCATCCCCTGAAGCATACATAAGCCCTCCAGAGCCGTACGGAGGTTGTGTGGAGACGTGCGCGGACTTTCTCATGCAGTGTTCGCTCGTCTTCGCACAACGTCCCGTCATGTACGCATCAGACGCTAGCAAAATAGCTTATGTGATTACTCTGCTTCGGGGAGAGGCACGCGCTTGGGCTACGGCGCTTTGGGAGCAAAATTCACGGCTCCTTCACACGTACACTGGGTTTGTGAGGGAGTTCAGAACAGTGTTTGATCACCCTAACAGGGGAGAGACCGCTTCAACTGTGCTGCTGTCGATGAGACAGGGACGCCGGAGCGCAGCCGCTTATGCAGTCGACTTCCGCATCGCGGCTGCGAGGTCCGGCTGGAATAACGCTGGGCTCCGCGCCGCCTTCGTAAACGGACTGTCGTTGGTCCTGAAGGAGCACCTGGTGGCCAAGGATGAACCGCAGGAATTAGATGGGCTTATCGATCTTGTTATATGGTTAGACAATCGGTTGGAGGAACGCCGTCGGGAATGAGACGAAGGGCGTGGCCGGGCGCGCGCCGTCCCTCTTCCTTCCGGGTCCAAGAAAGGTCCGCCCTTCCCACGCTCCCTGGCCTCTACGTCCCGTGGGGCGACAGCTCCCCCTGCTGACGAAGCTATGGACACGAGCAGGGCCACATTCACACCACCGAATAGACAGAGGAGGCTTCCCCGCGGGGCGTGTTTTGTTTGTGGCTCAATGGAGCACCAATTGAGCAATTGCCCCGAACACCAACGCCCGCCCCTAGAAACTGGGCTTAGGGTGGGCCAAGAAATTCACGTGGGACACACACACATTTCCACACTGCTCCCAGTTACAATCCTTAGCGGGGATTTAACCCTTCAGGCCCCAGCACTGGTAGACACAGGGTCAGATGGGAATCTGCTAGACAGCAGATGGGCCAGGGAGGTAGGGCTCTCTCTGGTGGCGCTTCCTTCACCATTGCAGGTGCGAGCACTAGATGGCACCCTACTCCCTTTAATCACACACAGGACACTACCAGTACTCTGGTAGTGTCAGGGAATCATAGGGAGGAGATTGAGTTTTTTGTGACTCCTTCTACCTCCCGTGTGATTCTGGGGTTCCCCTGGATGCTAAAACACAATCCCCGGATTGATTGGCCGTCCGGGGTGGTGGTACAGTGGAGCGAGACCTGCCATCGGGTGTGTTTGGGATCCTCGGTTCCTCCCGGTTCCCAGGCTAAGGAGCAGGTCAAGTTCCCCCCCAATCTGTCGGCGGTGCCAGTTGAGTACCACGATCTTGCTGACGTTTTTAGCAAGGATCGGGCACTCACCCTTCCCCCGCACCATCCGTACGATTGTGCCATCGATTTGTTGCCAGGCGTGGAGTTCCCGTCCAGCAGGCTGTACAACCTCTCCCGACCTGAGCGCAAATCGATGGAGACCTACATCCGGGACTCCTTAGCTGCCGGGCTGATCCGTAACTCCACCTCTCCGATGGGAGCAGGTTTCTTTTTTGTGGGCAAAAAAGATGGCGGTCTTCGTCCATGCATTGATTACTGGGGGCTGAACGAGATCACGGTTCGCAACCGATACCCGTTGCCTTTGTTGGATTCGGTGTTCACCCCCCTGCATGGAGCCAAAATCTTCACAAAGTTGGATCTTAGGAACGCATACCACCTAGTTCGGATCCGGAAGGGAGACGAATGGAAGACGGCATTCAACACCCCGTTAGGTCATTTTGAGTACCTGGTCATGCCGTTCGGCCTCACTAACGCCCCCACGACGTTCCAAGCTTTGGTTAATGACGTCTTGCGGGACTTCCTGCACCGATTCGTCTTCGTATATCTGGACGATATACTCATCTTTTCTCTGGACCCTGAGACCCATGTACGTCAGGTCCTGCAGCGGTTGTTGGAGAACCGGCTGTTTGTGAAGGCGAGAAGTGTGAGTTTCACCCGCACCTGTTTGTCCTTCCTGGGGTTTATCATCTCCTCCAACTCCGTCGCCCCGGATCCGGCCAAGGTCGCAGCGGTGAGAGACTGGCCCCAACCTACGAGCCGTAGGAAGCTGCAACAGTTCCTCGGCTTCGCAAATTTTTACAGGAGGTTCATTAAGGGTATAGTCAGGTAGTTAGCCCCCTGACAGCCCTGACCTCACCAAAAGTTCCCTTCACCTGGTCGGATCGGTGCGATGCCGCGTTCAGGGAGTTGAAACAGCGCTTCTCGACTGCACCTGTCTTGGTGCAGCCCAATCCTAGTCGCCAGTTTGTGGTTGAAGTGGACGCCTGTGACTCAGGGGATAGGAGCCGTGCTATCCCCAGAGCGGAGAGAGACCGATAAGGTTCTTCACCCGTGTGCCTATTTTTCCCGCAGGTTGACCCCAGCAGAGCGGAACTATGACGTGGGCAATCGAGAGCTCCTTGCGGTGAAAGAGGCTCTTGAGGAGTGGAGACACCTGCTGGAGGGAGCGTCAGTGCCTTTCACGGTTTTTACTGACCACCGGAACCTGGAGTATATCAGGACCGCCAAGCGACTGAACCCCAGGCAAGCCCGCTGGTCACTGTTTTTCGGCCGTTTTGACTTCCGGATCACCTAACGCCCCGGGACCAAAAACCAGAGATCGGATGCCCTGTCCCGGGTGCACGAATGGGAAGTCAAGACCGAGCTGTTGGATCCACCGGAACCCATCTTACCGGAGTCCACTCTCGTGGCTACCCTAACCTGGGACGTGGAGAAGACCGTCCGGGAGGCCCTGGCACGGAGCCCGGATCCCGGAACTGGACCGAAAGACAGACTATACGTCCCACCAGAAGCCAGGGCTGCCGTCCTGGACTTCTGTCACGGGTCCAAGCTCTCCTGCCACCCAGGGGTGCGTAGGACCATGGCAGTGGTCCGGCAGCGCTTCTGGTGGGCGTCCCTGGAGACTGATGTCCGGGCTTACATCCAGGCTTGCACCACCTGCGCCAGGGGCAAGGCGGACCACCAGAAGGCACAGGGACTCCTACAGCCACTTCCTGTGCCTCATCGCCCCTGGTCCCACATCGGTCTGGATTTTGTCACGGGCCTCCCGCCGTCCCGGGGACACACCACCATTCTCACGATAGTGGACCAATTCTCCAAGGCGGCCCACTTCGTGGCCCTCCCGAAGCTCCCGTCGGCCCAGGAGACGGCGGATCTCCTGGTCCACCATGTCGTCCGGCTGCATGGGATACCTACAGACATCGTTTCAGATCGCGGTCCCCAGTTCTCCTCGCAGGTATGGAGAAGTTTCTGCCAGGAACTGGGGGCCACCGTGAGCCTCTCGTCTGGGTATCACCCTCAGACTAACGGACAGGCCGAACGGGCCAATCAAGAGTTGGAGCAAGCCCTTCGGTGTACTACCTCCGCACACTCGACGGCTTGGAGTGAACATCGGCCTGGATCGAGTACGCTCATACAGCCAAGTGTCCTCTGCCACCGGCCTCTCCCCGTTTGAGGTGTGTCTGGGGTACCAACCCCCTTTGTTTTCCTTTGGTGGAGGGAGAGGTCGGTGTGCCCTCGGTCCAGGCCCACCTGTGGAGATGCCGTCGGGTGTGGCGCACCGCCCGTTCGGCCTTGTTGAGGGCCCGGACGAGGGCAAAAGCCCATGCAGACCGTCGACGGTCCCCGGCCCCCGCATACCAGCCTGGGCAGGAGGTATGGCTATCCACCAAGGACATTCCACTCCAGGTCGAGTCGCCCAAGTTAAAAGACCGTTTCATCGGACCATTCACCATCCTTAAGGTCCTCAGTCCTACCGCAGTGAGGCTCCGACTCCCGGCCTCACTGTGGATCCATCCGGTCTTCCATGTCTCCAGGATTAAACCGCATCACACCTCACCCCTCTGTGCACCCGGTCCAGCGCCGCCTCCTGCCCGTATCATCGACGGGGAGCCGGCTTGGACAGTACGCCGGCTCTTGGACGTCCGTCGAATGGACCGGGGCTTTCAGTATTTGGTGGACTGGGAAGGGTATGGACCCGAAGAACGCTCCTGGGTGAAGAGGAGCTTCATCCTGGACCCGGCCCTCCTGGCCGATTTCTACCGTCGCCACCCGAACAAGCCTGGTCGTTGAGGGGGGGGTCCTGTTGTGTGGGCCGCCAGAAGAGGAGGTACTGCTGGCCCACCACCAGAGGGCGCCCTGCCTGAAGTGCGGGCTTCAGGCACGAGAGGGCGCTGCCGCCTCCAGGAACAAGCCGTGGTGACACCTGTCACCCATCAACCATGACAGCTGTCACTGATCATCTACTCCACATCTGGAATAAAAGCAGGAAGACACCTCCACCACATTGCCGAGATATCATCTTCATCAAGAGGTAATATCCTCAGCCTTTGTGGTAATTTTCTAAATCTATCTATTGTGAGTGTTTGCAGGAGTACCGGTCCTTAGTTTGTGGAGGCTGTGCAGGACGGCACTCTTTTCCTCTGAGGGATCGCTGCAACACATATTCAGTGAGAGGTGGAGGTGGAATTCCCACCATAATTGTTACTGGGTGCACACACACCCACACTTGACTGTTTTTGTTTTGTGCCAGCAGTACCAGATCCGACACGCCGAGACGGTGGCCTCCTGGGGACTTCGGGACTTGGCGGCTCCAGTATCCCTCGGGTTCGGTGGCGGTGGAAATTGTGTGGTTCCGGTTCATCTCCAGACGGGCGTCTCCTATCGTCGAGCCTGCCCACACGACACCTTTATTAATTGACTTGTGTACATTCTGTAATCTGCTGTGTTTGGTTGTGACATTCACAACAGTAAAGTGTTCTAATTTAACTCCTTCCATTGTCCGTTCATTTACGCCCCCTGTTGTGGGTCCGTGTCACTACACTTTCCCAACAATTTTATTTGAATAATTGATAACTACCTTAAATACTTGTGCAATAAATGCATTATTTGTCATGTAGCAGGCATCACTGGTGTACATCTGAGGTGTGGCTGTGTTTTTTTCAGCTCTGGCTTCTCTGACTCCATTTCCAGCTCAGGCAAACTTTGCCTCACAATTGCTCAAATCAATAAAATGATGCAAAGCTTTAAGAAAATCACTGACTGTTTCATGCAAATGCAGCCAAAGTATTAGATGCATTGTTAAATACAGTTGTATGTAAATGTTTGGGCACCCCTGATGATTTCCATGATTTTCCTTTATAAATCATTGGTTGTTTGGATCAGCAGTTTCAGTTAAATGTATCATATAGCAGATAAACAGTGATATTTGAAAAGTGAAATGAAGTTTATAGGATTTACAGAAAGTGTGCAATAATTCTTTCAACAAAATTATGCAGGTGCATAAATTTGGGCACCCCAACAGAAAAATACATCAATATTTAGTAGATCCTCCTTTTGCAGAAATAACAGCCTCTAAATGCTTCCTATAGCTTCCAATGAGAGTCTGGATTCTGGTTGAAGGTATTTTGGACCATTTTTCTTTACAAAACATCTCAGGTTTGCTGGTTTCCAACAGAAAAATACATCAATATTTAGTAGATCCTCCTTTTGCAGAAATAACAGCCTCTAAATGCTTCCTATAGCTTCCAATGAGAGTCTGGATTCTGGTTGAAGGTATTTTGGACCATTTTTCTTTACAAAACATCTCAGGTTTGCTGGTTTCCAAGCATGGACAGCCTGCTTAAAATCACACCACAGATTTTCAATAATATACAGGTCTGGGGACTGAGATGGCCATTCCAGAACATTGTACTTGTTCCTCTGCATGAATGCCTCAGTAGATATTGACCAGTGTTTAGGGTCGTTGTCTTATTGAAAGATCCAGCGCAACTTCAACACACACACAGCCCCACAGCATGATGGAACCACCTCCAAATTTTACCGTAGGTAGCAAGTGTTTTTCTTGGAATGCTGTGTTGTTTTTGAGCCATGTATACGGCCCCTTGTTATGTCCAAATAACTCAATTTTACTTTCATCATGCACAGAGACACTATCTGCAGCAAGATCATGTTGTAGGTCTTTGGAGCAGGTCTGTTATTTGACTATGACTGTTCTCACCATCCTTCACTTCAACTTATCTGAGATTTTTCTTGGTCTGCCACTTCAGCCTTAACTAGTACTGTGCCTGCGGTCTTCCATTTCCTCACTGTGTTCCTCCCAATGGAAACTGACAGCTGAAATCTCTGAGATAGCTTTTTGTATCCTTCCCCTAAACCATGATGTTGAACAATCTGTTTTCAGGTCATTTGAGAGTTGTTTAGAGGCTCCCATGTTGCCACTCATTAGAAGAGATGCAAAGAGGGGAAACATTTGCAAATGGCCACCTTAAATACCCTTTCTCATGATTGGATTCACCTGTGTAAAAGGGTCAGTGAGCTTACCAAACCAATTTTGTATTCCAATAATTAGTGCTAAATGTATTCAAATCAATAAAATGACAAGGGTGCCCACATTTATGCACCTGCCCACTTTTGTTTAAATAATTATTACACACTTTCTGTAAATACTAGAAACTTCATATCATTTCTCAAATATCAGTGTGTTTGTCTGCTATATGATATATTTAACTGAAATTTCTGATCCAGACAACCAATGATTTATAAAGGAAAATCATGAAAATTATCGAGGTGCCCAAACTTTTGCATACAACTGTATCACCACCAGAATGAATAAGCCGTCTGTGTGCAGGCCAGACTCTATTTATTTTTTGGCTTGAAAACTGTAAATGTCACCCTAATAACACATTTGTCCTATTACATTTAAATGATTGACGTACGTGGCACACTTATCAGCAGATAATTAGACTTGTTGCGCTCTCCCACCCAATGCACATGTGCACAAACCCACAGTGGTGCTTGTTTACTGAAATAAGTACATGTAGAAATAATTAATTTAGCTTTCACAGGACAAAACCTTCTCCATAACAACAGTGAGCTCGTGAACTTTGTTACAGATGAAAGCAACCTGCACCCTGCACATTTTCCTCTCAGTCTGTCAAAAACATCAGGCTGATGCACCTGCATTTAATGTAAAAATGCGATCAAAATGGGAATGACGTGTAAAATATGAGAAGCTTTTAGAGCCGTGGAAGAATAAAGAGAAGCACTCTGTGCTGGTGTTCAGTGCTCTTTCCATCTCTTTCTCTCTCCGCCCCCTCCAAAAAGAAATGCACGCTTCTTAACAACCCGTTGCTATTAGAGACTGCTGAGCTTGTCACCATGGCAGCAAATTCTCAATCATTTGCTCTTGGCCATGTGCGCACGGACACACACACACACACACACACAAAGACATTCACACATGCACATTCAGCTGAGCTGTGGGAAGGTTTTGCTTCAGGCCTCACGTGTTCATGTCCACCTGTGTTCAAACACACAAGCGACAGGAAGGAACAATCCAGTCACATACACATACAGCAATGTTTGTACCGTACACATGTACAGAACACAACATAGGGTTTAGGGCTGCCATCTTGTGATGGTAAACGACTGTCATTTCAGTTTGTTGTTGTTGCTGGCTTTCCAAACCGTTGTAATTGGAAATGATTTCACATATCAACTATGATGGCAACATTAAGTGTTTTGGTGCATACCCAAATAATTATCAAACAAAACTTGTTGACCAGGGCAGCACAGTGGCTTAATGGTTGGCACTGTTGCCTCATAGCTAGAAGGTCATGGGATCGAATCCCACCTGTTGAATTTCTGTGTGGCATTTGCATGTTCTCCCCGTGTCTGTGTGCGTTCTCTCCAGGTGCTCCAACGTCTTCCCACATCCAAACACATGCAGGTTAGGTAGATTGGAAACTTTAAATTGTTCACAGGTGTGCGTGCGGATGTGAATGTGTTTGTTTGTCTATATGTGGCCCTGTGACAGGCTGGCGTCCTGCTCAGGGTGTACCCCGCCTCACAACTGGGATAGGCTCCAGCCCCCCCACCCCCTATGACCCTTAATTGGTGTAAGTGGTTACTTGAGTGGTTAGATGAGTGAGTGAGTGAGTGAGTGAGTGAGTGAGTGAGTGAGTGAGTGAGTGAGTGAGTGAGTGAGTGAGTGAGTGAGTGAGTGAGTGAGTGAGTGAGTGAACCTGTTGACCAAGAATGAAGTCATTACTCTAAAACTTACATTAAAAAGTGACACAAATGTTTCAAGTGATCTTCAGGACAAAGCCTTTGACCTTTTTTTTTTTTTTACTTTCACTTTTAATACTCTGTGTGCTTTTTACCCTGTGTGCTGCTATACAATGCTGCTGGAACATCAGTTTCGCCGAATGAGTCTTCCCAAGGGATTAATAAAGTTCTATCTAATCTTCACTAAAGTTCTATCTAATCTTTATCTATCTAATCGTACTTTTTGGTGACAGTGCATGCTCTTAAACGTGGGCAATGTCCAATTTATATCTGATGCCTCACTCCTTCATCAGTTCCTTAGTTGTGAGTTCTGTTGGACTTTCAGTAAGTAAGTCCCTTCGGCTGCTCCCTTGTTTGCACTTGGGGTCGCCACAGCAAATCCAGGGTGGATCTGCATGTTGAATTGGCACAAGTTTTACGCCGGATGCCCTTCCTGACGCAACTCCACATTACATGGAGAAATGTGGCAGGGGTGGGATTTGAACCCGGAACCTTCTGAACTGAAACCAAGCGCATTAACCACTTGGCCACCACCCCTGCTCCCCTGCTGAGTTCTGTTGGACTTTCAGTACAGTCCTTTAATTTCTGTGTGTGAATTTGCACGTCCTGCTTGGTCAATGATGAGATGGATCACGAGGAGGATCCTGAATTGTGGATATTCAAAATTTTAGTTGGACACCTTGGCTTAATTATTTAGATTTTTTTTTACTCTGAAATGCAGTAAATTACAGGTTCTACAGTAGGGTGATCCTTATTTTGCAAAGTATTGAAATTTAATACTTTGACCCCCTGAATAGGTTCCAGGTGATGAAAAAAACGTGTAAAATTTTGTTTGGATAAATACATTTTTTGAGGTAGCTCAAAAGCATTGAAATTTTGCTATTTTCTGCTATATAACGCTATATAAACTAAATCTCAATGGTGCCCCAACCTATCCTAAACAACATGTCAAAAGGTCTGATGAATCCTTACTGAGAAATTCAAGTTGGCCTCCACAAGCTTTTAGTGGAGGCCAACCACCTCTGAGACAATCCTGTTTTAAAGGTCTACAGACAATTCCTTTGACTTCATGCTTGGTTTGTGCTCTGACATGCACTGTCAACTGCAGGACTTTATATGTAGACAGGTGTGTCCCTTTCCAAATTATGTCCAATCAACTGAATTTGCCCCAGGTGGACTCCAATTAAACTGTAGAAACATCTCAAGGATGATCAGTGGAAACAGGATGCACCTGAGCTCAATTCTGAGCTTCATGGCAAAGGCTGTGAATGGGGGAAAGACCATTTTTTTCACATTGTCATTATGTAGTATTGTGTGTACAATTTTGAGGGGAAAAATGAATTTCATCCATATTGGAATAAGGCTGTAACATAAAATGTGGAAAAGCTGAAGCACTGTGAATACTTTCTGGATCCACTGTATTCTCTGTGATGTGGCTGTTGGATGCAACAATGATTTTTGTTGTTGTTGTTGTTGTTGTTGTTTTTAGAACAGTACAATATGCTAATAAGTGGAGAATTTCATAGCTGGCTCAAAGACAATGAAGTGAACACAGCCAAAAGATGAGATAGAGGAAACAACTGAGATATGAGGAGCCACGCGGCTGATTTTCTTCTTCCAATAAAGGTGACAGCCCCCCCCCCCCCCCCCCCCCCAGTGTTGCCATGACGACCTCCTCCTTTCCTTTCAGCAACCGGCTGTATATGCTTGTTCCCTTTCAGTCAGGGCATGTGTGCGTGTTTTTAGGTGCTGATTCCTGAATGGATCGACTAAATGAAGGGAAAAGCCATTAGAGAGCAAAGTGACCCATGTCAGCACTCTAGACATTCATAAAAGCCCGCAAGCTGAAAAGACTTTCTACTTTTAAGTTTCTGTCAGTTCTCCGCTTGTTTTGTGTTCATTCTTTTCCTTTATTCTGTTCAGTGCAGCCCTTCTTTCATTTATAACAACTCTATGTTTTCACTTCCCACTCACATGCACTCTGCAACGTAGCTCTCTGAAGAAGTGAGTAAAAGAAAAATAGCCAAAGTCAGAGGTGAACCAAACACAGCAAAACAGACACAGGACATCACAGTTACAGTTAGGGGAGGTGATGGTCTAGTGGTTAAAGCGTTTGGTTTGAGACCAGTGGATCCTCGGCTCAAATCCCAGCCTGACCGGGAAATCACTAAGGGCCCTTGGGCAAGGTCCTTAACCCCCTAGTTGCTCCCGGTGTGTAGTGGGCACCTTGTATGGCAGCACCCTCACATCGGGGTGAATGTGAGGCAGTGATGTGTAAAACGCTTTGAGGGTCTGATGCAAATGGAAAAGCGCTATATAAATGCAGTCCATTTACCATTTTACCATTTACAGCACAGACGTCACCTCAGACTGTTTTTTGAGTTAGAGGGAAAATGCCAATGCTTTTAAGATACTGCTGTTGCATTGTGGCTGTGGCCTTCAGTGGGGTAAGATCACATGAACACTGGGAGCTTAGTTATCACTGTATTTATCACAAAATGTTCACACATAAATACCATAAATACTGTCTGCATGCCCACATGCACAGTTTGGATATAAGCATCTTTTATAATGTGGAGGAACTGTTGAAAGCATCATCAAATCACGTATATTTCTCATCACTGAGCATCTGCACACTTCTGTTCACAGGCACGTAAATAAATCATCTGTCAAAAAAAAAGCAAACCTCTGCTGCAGGATTCTGTCAGTCATTCCATCCAGTATTGATTTGAGATGTCACATCATTTCAGAATGATTAAGAATGTTTAACACATCGATGGGCACATTCACATTCACTTTTTTATATATATTACACTGTAAAACATGCTATTTCAGCTCAAAATATGCTTTGCAAGTTGATTGTCTTAATACAGTTTAAATAAATCTTTCAAGTATTAAAGGGAGTAAAATGTGCTGGATTAATGAGTGTCAAATGAAAAGATAAGTTCATTGTTTTAAATCCCTAGTGATATTAAACTATTCTTAGCAAGCCTCTGGCTGCTTTACTCACCTTTTATGATTTGTTTGTTTATGAGGAATCCCCTTTTTAATTAATTAAAGAAAATCCATGAGAGTAATCAGGGCAGCTGTGCCGACTTGAAAAAATAAAAATAAAAAATCCACCATACACTCAAAATTGCTACTAAATAAGGCTACCAACCAACTTTGCAATTATCAGCATATTAGTGGTACAGAATAATTGAAGAAGTATAACCAGTTAATTGTATTTTTTCCTAATATACCACTTCAGCAAACTAAATTGCACTACTTATCTAGAAGGCATTTGAATATGCACACTGAACAAAAATATAAATGCAAGACTTTTGTTTTTGCTCCCATTTTTCATGAGCTGAACTCAAAGATCTAAAACATTTTCTATGTACACAAAAGACCTACTTCTCTCAAATATTGTTCACAAATCTGTGTTAATGAGCACTTTTCCTTTGCCGAGACAATCTATCCCACTTCACAGGTCTGGCATGTCAAGATAATGCTGATAAGACATCATGATTATTGCACAGGTGTGCCTTAGGCTGGCCACAATAAAAGGCCACTCTAAAATGTTCAGTTTTATCATACAGCACAATGTCACAGATGTCACAAGTTTTGAGGGAGTGTGTAGTTGGCATGCTGGCTGCAGGAATGTCCACCAGTGCGGTTACCTGTGAATTGAATGTTCATTTCTGTACCATCAGCCATCTACAAGGGATTTGGCAGTACATCCAATCGACCTCACAACCGCAGACCATGTGTAACCACACCAGCCCAGGACCTCCACATCCAGCATGTTCACCTCCAAGTTCCTCTGAGACCAGCCTTCTGGACAGCTGCTGCAACAATCAATTTGCAGACCGAAAGGATTTTTGCACAGACTGTCAGAAACCCTCTCAGGGAAGCTCACTGCATGCTCGTTGTCCTCATCAGGGTCTCGACCTGACTGCAGTTCATCGTCATAACTGACTTGAGTGGGCAAATGCTCACATTCGATGGCGTCTGGCTGCTGATTAACTCTATGCGAAGGATATGTGTTGCTGTATGTGAGGCAAATGGTGGTCTCACCAGATACTGACTGATTTTCTGACCCTCCCAGACCCCCCAATCAAGCAAAACTGCACATTTTAGACTGGCCTTTTATTGTGGCCAGCCTAAGACACACCTGTGCCATAATCATGCTGTCTAATCAGCATCTTGATATGCCACACCTGTGAGGTGGGATGGATTATCTCAGGAAAGGAAAACTGCTCACTGACACAGATTTAGACAGATTTGTGAAAAATATTTGACAGAAATAGGTCTTTTGTGTATATACAAAATGTTTTAGACCTTTGAGTTCAGCTCATGAAAAATGTGAACAAAACAAATGTGTTGCGTTTATATTTTTGTTCAGTGTAGATAAGGAAGTCTTCGCTCTCCTGTACGAGTCACTGATATGTCCACACCTTGAATATGGGGCCCCTGCGTTGTCACCTTACATGTGGACGCTAGTGAAATGGATTGAGAGTGTCCAAAAATGAGCCACAAAATGGGTACCAGGATTAAGGTAACTCTTGTATGAGGACAGACTTAAAGTTCACAACCTACCTTTACTTGTGTACAGAAGAATACGTGGAGACTTGATCAATACCTTTAAATATGTTCACAGAATGTACGATACTAATAACTGCACACATGGTGTGATAACAAATGTCAAGAGCAGAGGAAACAGCTTATGCCTACAATAGGGTGGTCCATAAAAATGGTCAAAAAAATTTTTTCAAAAAACTCCAAGTCTCACCCTCTAAATTTGTTGTACCTAACATAAAAACACATCATGTACAATTTCATAAAACTCTAATAATTTTTACTGGTAGCACACAGCCCTTAAAGATTTTGCTCGCAATAACTTTGTCATATAGTATGGTCATTTCCAGATATTTCCAAAATATTTCTGTCAGTTTAATATTGATATGTCAGGACAGAAATTATGGCAATACATTGGAAAATCAAATCTTTTCATATCCCATAAAATAGTTAACACTAAAACATGAATTGTGAGATGCAGTTCTTCTCGTACATGTATCATGCTCCTACAATACCTACATACTGGGGTAGCGAAGATTTTGTAACAATCAAACATTGCATTTTCATTTTATTGATGAAATACTGTTTCATTATTGCTAAATTTAAATAAGTCTATGCTTTATATATTTCCACATATATTTTGATCTAGCTCCAAACAATATTCTTTATGCCTTGCAGTACTTAATATTCAAAAATGTATGAATCAGCACAAGAACCAATTATACAGCTGTGTAACATAAGAGAACATCCTTTACATGATAATGATATTTAAGTTGCTTGCATCATGACCAAGACTTGCTGCCATTTCAGTTAGAATATAGGTGGCACTTCTGTCTGTTGTTTTGGTCCTATCCAATGCTGCTGCAAGTCCTGGTGTTACAACAGCTTTAATTTTACTGGCTTTTTGTGGCACTGGCATAACAAATTCTTCATCTGGACTTTCTGTGTTCTCTTCACTCTGGCTGGAGACAGTGTCAGGTAGTGAGACATTAGATGGTCCAGGCTCCTCCAGTTTGTCTTTGTATTTTGCTTCTGCAGCTTTCCTTTTTTCTGCTCTTTGTTCTTTGGCAGTTTGTATTTTATCTATACCTCCCATGCATCCCCTTCTACCTTTCTCTCGCTGAGCAAGTAGGAACTGTCTGTCATCTTCAAACTTTATCATTGTTAGGACATCCTGATGTGCCATGTCAAACAAGTCCTCCAAAGATTCACAAAACACTGTTTCATCTTTCTTCTGCTTGTCTGTATTGCGATTCTTGGTCTTTTTCAATGTTTTCCATTTTCCGAACACCTTTTCTAACTTTGTGATCAGATTCTGCTTTGCCCTCAGTGGGATTCTAGCTCTCTCCCAAAAAGGAATTGCCATGTCTATAGAGGTCACAGCGGCATCATGGACAGTTTTCTTCAAATCAGTGTGTTTGAAGAAAAATACCTTGAGTATTTGCCCATTTGAGGGCAATTTGTTTCCCTTTATTTCAGTCGGTGGAACCAATAAGGTATACAAATGTTCTACTTCTAGTAGCTGACATGTTTTACTGAAGTTTCCAGTTAATGGTTAAGCATGTTAAGTCAGCAAGTGTCTCTTTTTACATTTATCTCATGTTAGATTCACCATCACCAAAGATCTGAAAGAAAAGAAGCTGTGAATTGAAGCAAAATTTTCAGCTTGTAGCCTAAAATAACATTTTTGAAAGTATGTTGTTTGTGAGAAATATTTAAACCCAGGTATAGTTTTAAATTGAATATAAAATTATACTTTAGTTACACTCAGGTGGTTAACTTCTATCCTCTTTATAAGTGATGTGATTAGATACTGGATAATGGATAACCTATTGCACGGGCACTCGGGCAGCGATAACTGATATATTTACAACCTTCAGCTATGATGTGCTACCTCTAAATATTAATGTATGACAAAAAATATTTGGCAGGCTTTCTTTTTTCCAAAAGCATCATAAAATGAAGGGGTGAGAGTAATGAATTTCCAACTTTTATTTTTTTTGAACCACCCTAGCCTACAAAAGGGAATGGCTAAGTGTAACAGAAGGCAATTTTTCCTTTCCTTTGCACTGGACTCAAGAATGCAGCGATGGACAAGACAGGTGTAGGGAAAAAGTCAATGTTTACTTATCAGATGATGAGTCCAAAGCTAGTGAGCAGTCCGAACTCAGGAGGATTCAGAAGCAACACCAGTGCAAGCAACCATGAACAAACGCAGGATAATTAAACAGACAGGAATGTTATAAACTGGATAACCCAGCAACTGAGAACCACACAGTGACAAACATAAAGGCCCCTTCACACATAACACAAAGTTGAGTGAAAGAAGCAGGAACTGGCCGAAAAAGAGTGAAAAAAAAAATTTGCGAATGGTGAAAAATTCCACCTGCTGTTGGGAGGGACACAGGGTCAGACAGGCGTGAACGATGCTGCGCCGACAGTTTCGTGTACGCTCATGTGCATGTGCACAAACAGTGCGAGGACGTGCATCGCGCTCAGACAGGAGCGGTGGCAATTACATGCTGCACATATTATTTATGCTGTTCATAAATCATCAAAAATGTATAAGCACAAAACAGAACATCAAAAGAACAAAGAATGTCAGGGTTGCGAACTCTCACGCATCTGGCGTGAGACTCACGCTTTCAACATCAATCTCACGCTCTCACGCTCAAGTAAGAAATGTCACGCCAAAATAAAAATATCTCCCCTTTATTTTCTGTTGATGACTAGATTAGACCAGACCACAGCGCATTGTTTCTTAATGAAAAGAGAGGAGTGTAAAAGGAGCCCCTCATTATCTTCACCATCGCTTCGTGCATCAGAAACTTCCTCATCTTCTTCAAAAGCAATCGATATATCACTTAAATCTTCGCTATAATCGCTCACTATGTCTTTGCTGTCCGTGTCTGCCGTATTGATCCTTGTTTCGACACCTTTACCAGCATGACGTCATATCTGTCGTAGCGATAAAGTAGGTCAAGCTTGGAGGCAGTAAATATAAATTCTCATATGAGTGACAAAACATCTAAATCCTTGTTCAATGCAATTTTATGGTTTAAAAAAAAACAAAGACAACATGTGGAAAAAGCTTTTTTTTATTCTTCAAGAATATGTAAAAATGTCATGGCTTACCAGGGACCCTTTAATAATATACTTATGTTATAATGTGATTGTGCCATCATAAAATACTGTATGTAACAGAGCTATAAATTGTGAAATGTTTGTTCAGCTATGGATTGTTATGACCATATTGTACAAAATGAAGGGGATTTGGGGACTTCAAAGGTTTTTATTTAAAAACAAGATGATTTCAGCGGTGTCTGTTACTCTTCTCTCCAGTTTTAGAGAAGACTCACATGGGAACAGAAGCTGCTGGCATATGAAGATAGATTTTGTCCAGCTTTTAAAAAGTTGAATAAACTGCTGCCTCCATTCTCCCTAACTCTCCTTGCAAATTCACTGCAGAAATTGGTTCTGGGGAGAATTAGCATGGCTAAAACCCTTTAGCTTCTGAGGTGCTTCCCTCCCCAGACCCCCCAACCATAGCCCTCTTCACCCCCAGCCATTTTAAGCATTTTTCATTATTTGCCTCTTACATGCTGGTACATAGATGAGCTTACTGAAATATTTTGGAAAAAGGACGGAACATGGGCACGGAGAGGAGAAGAATCAAACACAGTTTCCCTTCCATTATTATTTTTATTCGTAAAGGAGGACTGTTTTTTTAATTAGGGTTAGGGTGACAAAATTTTTTGTCACGCATGCCATGTGCGTGCAGTCCCACTCCAGCCAAGATCCCAAAGTTGGCAACCCTGGAATGTACTGTTTACAACCCTAATTCCAATGAAGTTGGGACATTGAGTAAAATGTAAATAAAAACAGAATACAATGATTTGCAAATCCTATTCAACCTATATTTAATTGAATACATGACAAAGACAAGATATTTAATGTTCAAACTGATAAACTTTTTGTTTTTCTGCAAATATTTGAAATGGATGCCTGCAACACGTTTCAAAAAAGCTGGGACAGTGGTATGTTTACCACTGTGTTACATCACCTTTCCTTCTAACAACACTCAATAAGCGTTTGGGAACTTAGGACACTAATTGTTGAAGCTTTGTAGGTGGAATTCTTTCCCATTCTTGCTTGATGTACGACTTCAGTTGTTCAACAGTCCGGGGTCTCCGTTGCCATATTTTGTGCTTCATAATGCGCCACACATTTTCAATGGGCGACAGGTCTTTTCCTACAAAGCCACGCTGTTGTAACATGTGCAGAATGTGGCTTGGCATTGTCTTGCTGAAATAAGTAGGGATGTCCCTGAAAAACACATTGCTTGGATGGCAGCATGTGTTGCTCCAAAACCTGGATGTACCTTTCATCATTGATGGTGCCATCACAGATGTGTAAATTGCCCATGCCATGGGCACTAACACACCCCCATACCATTACAGATGCTGGCTTTTGAGCTTAGCGCTGGTAACAATCTGGATGGTCTTTTTCCTCTTTTGTCCAGAGGACACGGTGTCCATGATTTCCAAAAATAATTTGAAATGTGGACTCATCAGACCACAGCACACTCTTCACTTTGCATCTGTCCATTTCAAATGAGCTCGGGCCAAGAGAAGGCGGCGGTGTTTCTGGATGTTGTTGATGTATGGCTTTCACTTTGCATGGTAGAGTTTTAACTTGCTCTTGTAAATGTACCGACGAACTGTGTTAACTGACAATGGTTTTCTGAAATGTTCCTGAGCCCACGCGGTAAGATCCTTTACATGATGTCCGGTTTTAATGCAGTGCTGCCTGAGGGATCGAAGGTCACGGGCATTCAATGTTTGTTTTTGGCCTTGCTGCTCACATGTAGAAAGTTCTCAAGATTCTCTGAATTTACTGATTATATTATGGATTGTAGATGATGGAATCCCTAAATTCCTTGCAATTGAACATTGATAAACATTGTTCTTAAACTGTTGGACTATTTTTTCATGCAGTTGTTCACAAAGTGGTGATCCTCGCTTCATCTTTGCTTGTGAACGGCTGAGACTTTTGGGGATGCTCCTTTTATACCCAATCATGAGTGTGCTCAGTTCCCAAACACTTATTGAGTGTTGTTAGAAGGAAAGGTGATGTAACATGTTGTGTGGGCCGCCAGAAGAGGATGTACTGCTGGCCCACCACCAAAGGGCGCCCTGCCTGAAGTGCGGGCTTCAGGCACGAGAGGGCGCTGCCGCCACGGACACAGCCGGGAGTGACAGCTGTCACTCATTAATTCCTGACAGCTGTCACACATTCTTCATCATCGCACTCCATAAAGACCAGACGTCATCTCCACCTCATCGCCGAGATATCATACTTCATTGGAGGTAATATCCTCAGCCGTTTGTGTCTTTTGCAATATATCTGTATATTGTGAGTGTTTGCAGGAGTACCGGTTCCTTTTTCTGTGGAGGCTGAGTGAGTGCAGGACGGCACTCTTTTCCCCTGAGGAATCACTGCGGTACTCTGCAACATATTGAGTGAGAGGTGGAGGTGGCATTCCCACCGCTGTTGTTACTGGGTGTACACACACCCACACTTGACTGTCTTTGTTCTTCGCCAGCAGTACCAGATCCGACAGTCGGGGACGGTGATCACCTGGGAATTTGGGACTTGGCGGCTCCAGTATTCACCAGGTTCTGTGGGGGCGGAAATCGTGTGGTTCCGGCTCTTCTCAGGACAGACGTCTTCTATCCTCGAGCCTGCCCACACGTCACCTTTGTAATTTGACTGTAATTATATTCTGAGATTGTCTGTATGTTCGTTGTGCACATTTCACAACATTAAATTGTTACCTTTTGGCTCATCTATTGACCGTTCATTTGCGCCCCCTGTTGTGGGTCCGTGTCACTACACTTTCACAACAGGATATCTCGGCCAGCGTCATGGACTCCGAGGGGCGTCACCCAGCTGTTGAACGACCAATGGGAGAGCAGGGAGCGCAGGCATCTGCAGGAGGCGTGATTGGTGAGCTACAGCACATTCTCACCGCCTTTACGGCTCGGTTGGACCAAATGACCGAGCAAAACATCCTCCTGAACCGCAGGGTGGAGGCTCTCTCCGCACAGATGGCGGCGAGCGCTCAGGGCGCTGCTGCAGCTCGTCCTCCTGCCGACCCTGTGCAGAATATGAACGTTCCAGTGGTGGTTCAACAACCCCTCCCACCATCCCCTGAAGCATACATAAGCCCTCCTGAGCCGTACGGAGGTTGTGTGGAGACGTGCGCAGACTTCCTCATGCAATGTTCGCTCGTCTTCGCACAACGTCCCGTCATGTACGCGTCAGATGCTAGTAAAATAGCTTACGTGATTGCTCTGCTTCGGGATAAAGCACACGCCTGGGCTACGGCGCTCTGGGAACAGAACTCACGGTTGTTATCAGCATACACTGGGTTTGTGGGGAAGTTCAGAACAGTGTTTGATCACCCTAACAGAGGAGAGACCGCTTCAACCGTGCTGCTGTCAATGAGACAGGGACGCGAGAGCGCAGCCGCTTATGCAGTCAACTTCCGCATCGCGGCTGCGAGGTCCGGCTGGAATAACGTTGCGCTCCGCGCCGCCTTCATAAACGGACTGTCGTTGGTTCTGAAGGAGCAGCTGGTAGCTAAGGAGGAACCGCGGGATTTAGATGGGCTTATCGATCTCATTATACGGTTAGACAATCGGTTGGAGGAACGCCGTCGGGAGCGAGGCGAAGGACGTGACCGGATACGCGCCGCCCCTCTCCCTTCCGGGTTCGAAAAGGCGCCGCCCTCCCCACGCTCCACAACCACAGCGCTCCGTGGGGTAACAGCTCCCCCTGCTGACGTTGTTAGGGAAACGCACAGGGCCAAAATGAGGAGGCTGATCCGCGGGGAGTGTTTTCTCTGCAGCTCAAAGGAGCACATACAGAAAAACTGCCCCAAACGGCCAAAATGACAACACTCGCCTTTAGAGACTGGGCTAAGGGGGGGTCAAAACATTCAATTGAGACACACACAGATTGCCACACGACTCCCAGTCACAATCCTGAGCGGGGATTTAACCCTTCAAGCCCCAGCACTGGTGGACACGGGGTCAGAAGGGAATCTGCTAGACAGCAGATGGGCAAGGGAGGTAGGGCTCCCTCTGGTGGCGCTTCCTTCGCCATTACAGGTTCGGGCACTAGATGGCACCCTCCTCCCTTTACTCACACACAAGACACAACCAGTAACTCTGGTGGTGTCTGGAAACCATCGGGAGGAGATTGAGTTTTTTGTAACTCCTTCTACCTCCCGCGTGATTTTGGGCTTCCCATGGATGTTGAAGCACAATCCCCGGATTGATTGGCCGTCTGGGGTGGTGGTTCAGTGGAGCGAAACCTGCCATCGGGTGTGTTTAGGATCCTCGGTTCCTCCCGGTTTACAGGCTAAGGAGGAGGTCAAAGTCCCTCCCAATCTGACGGCAGTGCCGGTTGAGTACCACGATCTTGCTGACGTCTTCAGCAAGGATCTGGCACTCACCCTTCCCCCGCACCATCCGTACGATTGTGCCATTGATTTGGTTCCATGCGCTGAGTTCCCGTCCAGCAGGCTGTACAACCTCTCACGACCTGAGCGCGAATCAATGGAGACCTACATCCGGGACTCATTAGCTGCCGGGCTGATCCGGAACTCCACCTCCCCGATGGGGGCAGGTTTCTTTTTTGTGGGCAAGAAAGATGGCGGACTCCGTCCATGCATTGATTACAGAGGGCTGAATGAGATTACGGTTCGCAATCGATACCCGTTGCCATTGTTGGATTCCGTGTTCACCCCCCTGCATGGAGCCAAAATCTTTACTAAGCTGGATCTTAGAAATGCGTATCACCTGGTTCGGACCCGGAAGGGAGACGAATGGAAGACGGCATTTAACACCCCGTTAGGTCACTTTGAGTACCTGGTCATGCCGTTCGGCCTCACCAACGCCCCCGCGACGTTCCAAGCCTTGGTTAACGACGTCTTGCGGGACTTCCTGCACCGATTCGTCTTCGTATATCTGGACGATATTCTCATCTTTTCTCCGGATCCTGAGACCCATGTCCAGCATGTACGTCAGGTCCTGCAGCGGTTATTAGAGAACCGACTGTTTGTGAAGGGCGAGAAGTGCGAGTTTCACCGCACGTCTTTGTCCTTCCTGGGGTTTATCATCTCCTCTAACTCCGTCGCCCCTGATCCGGCCAAGGTTGCGGCGGTGAGAGATTGGCCCCAACCAACAAGCCGTAGGAAGCTGCAACAGTTCCTCGGCTTCGCTAATTTCTATAGGAGGTTCATTAAGGGCTACAGTCAGGTAGTTAGCCCCCTGACAGCCCTGACCTCTCCAAAAGTCCCCTTCACCTGGTCGGATCGGTGCGAAGCCGCGTTCAAGGAGTTGAAACGACGGTTCTCTACTGCGCCAGTTTTGGTGCAGCCCGACCCTAGCCGCCAGTTCGTGGTTGAAGTGGATGCCTCTGACTCAGGGAAAGGAGCCGTGCTGTCCCAGAGCGGAGAGACCGATAGGGTTCTTCACCCGTGTGCCTACTTTTCACGCAGGTTGACCCCGGCTGAACGGAACTATGACGTCGGCAATCGAGAACTCCTTGCGGTGAAAGAGGCTCTTGAGGAGTGGAGACACCTGTTGGAGGGAGCGTCTGTGCCGTTCACGGTTTTCACTGACCATCGGAACCTGGAGTATATCAGGACCGCCAAGCGGCTGAACCCCAGGCAAGCCCGCTGGTCACTGTTCTTCGGGCGTTTTGACTTCCGGATCACCTATCGCCCCGGGACCAAGAACCAGAGGTCGGGTGCCTTGTCCCGGGTACACGAAGAGGAGGTCAAAACTGCACTGCGGATCCACCCGGTTTTTCATGTGTCCAGACTCAAGCCTCACCACACCTCACCCCTCTGTGCTCCCGGTCCGGCGCCGCCTCCTGCCCGGATCATTGACGGGGAGCCGGCTTGGACAGTGCGCCGGCTCCTGGACGTCCGTCAAATGGGCCGGGGGTTCCAGTACTTGGTGGACTGGGAAGGGTATGGACCCGAAGAACGCTCCTGGGTGAAGAGGAGCTTCATCCTGGACCCGGCACTCCTGGCCGATTTCTACTGCAGACACCCGGACAAGCCTGGTCGGGCGCCAGGAGGCGCCCGTTGAGGGGGGGGTCCTGTTGTGTGGGCTGCCAGAAGAGGATGTACTGCTGGCCCACCACCAAAGGGCGCCCTGCCTGAAGTGCGGACTTCAGGCACGAGAGGGCGCTGCCGCCACGGACACAGCCGGGAGTGACAGCTGTCACTCATTAATTCCTGACAGCTGTCACACATTCTTCATCATCGCACTCCATAAAGACCAGACGTCATCTCCACCTCATCGCCGAGATATCATACTTCATTGGAGGTAATAACCTCAGCCGTTTGTGTCTTTTGCAATATATCTGTATATTGTGAGTGTTTGCAGGAGTACCGGTTCCTTTTTCTGTGGAGGCTGAGTGAGTGCAGGACGGCACTCTTTTCCCCTGAGGAATCACTGCGGTACTCTGCAACATATTGAGTGAGAGGTGGAGGTGGCATTCCCACCGCTGTTGTTACTGGGTGTACACACACCCACACTTGACTGTCTTTGTTCTTCGCCAGCAGTACCAGATCCGACAGTCGGGGATGGTGATCACCTGGGAATTTGGGACTTGGCGGCTCCAGTATTCACCAGGTTCTGTGGGGGTGGAAATCCTGTGGTTCCGGCTCTTCTCAGGACAGACGTCTTCTATCCTCGAGCCTGCCCACACGTCACCTTTGTAACATTAAATTGTTACCTTTTGGCTCATCTATTGACCGTTCATTTGCGCCCCCTGTTGTGGGTCCGTGTCACTACACTTTCACAACAGTAACACAGTGGTAAACATACCACTGTCCCAACGTTTTTGAAACGTGTTGCAGGCATTAATTTCAAAATGAGCAAATATTTTCCACAAAAACAATAATGTTTATCAGTTTGAACATTAAATATCTTGTCTTGGTGGTGGTGTTTTCACTTCAATATAGGTTGAAAAGGATTTGCAAATCGTTGTATTCTGTTTTTATTTACATTTTACACAATGTCCCAACGTCACTGGAATTGGCGTTGTATTTGTTTTGTGAATTGTTTTGTAATTTGTGTCAGTAGCATGGCCCAAGCAGAGGGTCACCCCTTTGAGTCTGGTCTGCTTGAGGTTTCTTCCTCAGAGGGACTTTTTTTATGGAGCTAAATCCAGGCCAAAAGTTTTGTAATCTGAAAATAAAAAAAGATTGAAAAAATAAATTTTGAAACTGAAAAATTCAATGTTTGTTCTTGTTTGTTCTTGAATTGTAAGATATATATTTTTCAGTTTAAATACATTTTTGATTCAGCTCTGTAATTATTCAGATCTTTTTTTCACATTCAGATCTTTTTTTTCAGTTTCAAACTTTTGGCCCCGTTCTCGCGTGGGAGGGCATGGCTTCGACTGAGAGGGGCGTGGAATTGTGAGTGACAGGAAAGCAATCAGTCCTCACATGATGTTGCTTTCAGGAAACGTGGGTATAGATAATGACTTACACTTTCTCTCCACTGTATTGTCTTGATACCTGTAAATAAAGTGATTCTAAGAACAAAGATGCCTATTACAAGTAATTCTAGACCACTCTTGGTCATTTTTGATGCTTAAAAACTGGAAAATATACAAGATTTTAAAGTTTAAGACCTATACATAAAAAAAACGATGTGTCCCAAATCCACACAAGACCGTGAACGCAGCGCAGCATCACCGCATAAAAATGAGGCAGGTCGTTCATTTTACAGGCTGCAGTGAAGAGTTACGAGCTTTGTAAGTGACACACAGAGAGACCTGGCTCAGCAGATCTGAAGGAAGCTTTAATATGGCCAGAACCAAGCAGACCGCCTGCAAATCCAAAGCCACCCGTAAAAGCGCTCCGGCTACTGGCAGTGTGAAGAAGCCTCACCGTTACAGGCCCGGCACTGTGGCACTCCGCTGCTACCAGAAATCCACCGAGCTGCTGATCCACAAGCTGCCCTTCCAGAGCCTGGTGAGAGAAATCGCTCAGGACTTCAAGACCGACCTCCGCTTTCAGAGCTCCACTGTGATGCTCTGCAGGAGGCCAGCATGGCTGACCTGGTTGGCAGCTTTTCGGATCAGCAGCTTGGTGGATTTCTGGTCGCGGTGGATCTTTCTCAGCGCCTCAGTGCCGGGCCTGTAACGGTGAGGCTTCTTCACACCGCCAGTAGCCGGAGCGCTCTTCCGGCTCTGGCTTTGGATTTACTGGCGGTCTGCTTGGTTCTGGTCATATTAAGTTTATGCTGTGAAACTGTGGGCCACTTGTTACATCGTCATTAAATTCACTATCTGGTACAACATATGGATCCACTGAACCAACTGCTACACATCGATCACAATAAACCGCTTTATCTCAAGGGTTTAAAGCCTCGTAATAGGCTTTCATTCTCTCTATTTTCTTTCACGCCCCAGCGGCGTAGTAATCCAAGATGAAGATGGGAGCAGAGTCATTATCTATCACAATTCCACGCCCCTCTCAATCAAAGCCACGCTGTTCCAAGCCAGAATGGGGCCAAAATTTTGAAACTGAACAAAATAAGATCTGAAAGTGAAAAAAAGATCTGAAGGTGAAAAAAATAATTTGTTTGATCAAAATAATTACAGACCTGAATCAAAAATATATTTAAACTGAAAAATATATATCTTACACTTATTTTTATTTTAATAATGCTTTTTTAAATTATTATAAAATTCAAGAACAAACATTGAATTTTCAGTTTCAAAATTAATTTTTTCAATCTTTTTTTATTTTCAGATTACAAAACTTTTGGCCTGGATTTAGCTCCATACCTGATGCTGGTGTGTGAATGTGAAGCATCACTGTCAAATGCTTTGTCTGCATCAGATGGAAAAGTGCTACAGAAAATGCTGTCCCATTTATGTATTAATCACCCATCGGCATTGCGGCTTTCAGAATTACCAGGGGTAAAACAATAATAAATATATAAAAATCTACTGACTATACAGCTTGCAACAGATCATTAACCAGGAATAGTTCATTAATATCAATTTTTTATATCATTTTTCTAACACCAAAGGAGATCTGAACTACTTAATATATAGAGGTAATAATAAGTCATGACAGTGATGGAGCTTGTCCAGTTCCATCACTAAATCTGTAGCTTGTTTGAGGTGACCTGAGACTTAGACCTGGATTTAAAGGATTATCACCGGTGCAACCAGAGGGAGGAGGGACAGATAAACAACATCTGTATGAAATATATTTATACATGTGAAGTCCACCTGAGTCCAAAGCTTAAAGAGTAATCAACAATCAATCAACAATGCTTCGCTGCAGTCTGAAAACTCAGAACCTCACATTATTACTTAGTGGGGATCAGTGTGAAACACATCATGCCTGTGTGTTCTGAGCTGCAGACCATCACATGTAGTGCAAATCATCCTGTGTGTTATTTATCACATTGCTGTTGTGCCGCCGCAGCCTGCAGCACGCCGGAGAGTCGAGCTTTTCCATCAAATCACACTGTTGCTGTAGTTGATTTCTTAAAGATTAACGATGTGATTTTTACCGTAGAATATGTAGTGCTACAATGTCACAGTACATTGTTACTGCTGTGAAGCTGAGCAATTATGTGACATTAAATTCAGTTAATAGGAATTTTTTAACTATAAATATGTAATAACCAATTTCTGCAACTGGGACTGGAACCTATTACTGTGCCCACAGTGGTCTGCAACCAGATGTTGGGTACACCCACCCGCTGTGCATGTCCTTGCGGGTGGTGAGCCAGCCCAGTCTCACAGCATTGCTACTTTGGGCTAAGACAGTCTGAACCCTGTGGATATGGACCTATTAACTAGATATTCATCAAGCTCTTCTCCCAGCACTAACTCCAGAAAATCAGCCCAGTATCTGTAGTGATAGTATGCCACTAGTTTAGAGAAATTGCTCTTCATGTGGCTCCTTCCCTGACAGTGCAGCTCAAATTCACAGTGGCACTAAATCTCCTCTGCTGTGATCCAGTGGTGATTAAGAGGAATTCTCCATCTGGGTTATAACTTGTCAGTGATTGTGGGTAGGAATCTCAAAAATGCAGCAGAGGGTCAGAGAGTGTCCTTTGTGCAAACTCCGGATTGCAGTTCTGATGCCGCCTGCAGATTCTCGCTTCCAGTGCTCTTTGGGACTGTTTGTATCAGAGTGTGAAACAGTTGGAATGAGAATGAGCACATTTCAAATCACAGCACATCATACACCTGCAAGTGGGCTCGCTCCTCTGAGGTTGGAGCAAATAACAGCCCCAAGTGAAGGAGTTCATGTGTCTTGGGGTTTTGTTCATGTAATGTGGGAGGAGAAAACAACTGCATGAGCAGTCAGAAAAAAGACAAATATCTCATTTAGTAGTATTTTAGTTTTTGTTGTTGTTGTTGTTTTATTTGTTTTTAATGAACCCACATGTTGTATGTTCTTGCCTGTTACTGACCAAGGAAAAAAAAGATTATGGACAAAACGGTCTAAGGGGGTTTAGAAAACAAATAAATAAATGAAGTCACCTGAGATGACATTATTATATTCCTAGAAAGTTCCCTGCATGGACACCCCCCTCTGGAGGAACTCTGGGCATACAAGATTTGGAGGAGACCCTGTGATAAACCCAGAACATACTGGAGGGATTATAGAAACCATCTAAAATGGGAACACCTTGGCATTCTTCAGGATAAATAGGAGGAGGTAGATAAGGAGAGAAATGCAGCAAACAATGGAAATGGATGGACAGATGGACAGACAGATCACAAAGTAAAGGTTCTATATTGTTGCTACCATAGACTTGATCACATGATAGCCTCCTCTCCTCTTTCCATGACAAAAACTCTTGTAACAGTGGAATGTGCCATTCATTTCCAAACTGGACGCTATGTTTTATCCGGGATGTCATCTGACTAGCACAGGAATTGTGAAAAGACGTGGACATCAGCACTTTTTCGGCACATTCAGACAGACGTGCGGAGGAATTCCGCGCGTCGCGGCGGTGCCGCATGGCGCAAAGCAACACCGTGATGAAGCCTCACAGGACATGTTCTGGCATGTCCAGGCACATCCACAATTTCTCGGATAATCACTCGATGGAAAAACCACCGAGAGCTGTCTGAATGCCATCTCAAAGCCGTCCTGTGAGACCAAAACGGAGGTGGTTTTGTCTCGTTCCAGTAGCGAATCCATCGTGGCGCGCGACGCCTCCGCTCGGCTTTCCATGACAAAATCTCTTGTTAAAAGTGAAATCTGCCAGAAAATGGTTGATGTCCATCGCTTGTGATAACCAGAGAAATTGCACACGATGGTCACGGATCCATACAGCCATCCGTTTAGAAATGAAATGGTCGCTCAGCCTGACGATGGCGGATTCGCAGCGCGGCGCACCACCAGTCGCTCTGGGCCGTCCTTAAAGCAACAGTAACACTTCGTAATCTCTTTGAAGCCCATAAAATTTTCACCAAAAACCATCTGAATTTCTCGAATGGTGTCCACTTTGATGTCCCTCACAGTTTCTGAAAAAAGTTTGATCAAGCAAAGCAGCAGTCTCTGAGCCATTCCTAAACAATGAAAAAAACGACGAGAGGGGTGGACCACTCCTCACTCAAAGCCTGCTCACAGGCGAATGACGCAACCGACAGGTGTGAAAAAACTCACGCATGCGCACGAAGGTTCAAGCTTGGCTGACGCAATCACACGTGATTCAAATCCATATGGTTTTCGAAAAAAAATAATAAGGTCGGATACTTTTCTAATAGACCTCATACTGTAGTTTTTCACTGTAAAAAAATACTTTGGTAACTACTCATTGCCTGCACTCAAACTGAACTAGAATATTGTTTCAGTGATCATTGTTAGCCTCCGCAAAAGGTGTTTTTACTTCAGAAACCTGACCATATATATGGAATAAATATTAAAAGCCTAAATTAGATTCATCAACTCAGATTTGTGCCAAACCATATCTGATGCATTCTGAGAATTAGGGTGGTCTCCTATTGGCAGTTTTTGGCCCCAGTAACAAAATTCAAGAAATCAGACCTGATATTTTATAATACGAGGGCTGTCAATAAAGTATAGGTCCTTTTTATTTTTTTCAAAAACTATATGGATTTCATTCATATGTTTTTACGTCAGACATGCTTGAACCCTCGTGCGCATGCGTGAGTTTTTCCACGCCTGTCGGTGACGTCATTCGCCTGTGAGCACTCCTTGTGGGAGGAGTCGTCCAGCCCCTTGTCGGAATTCCTTTGTCTGAGAAGTTGCTGAGAGACTGGCGCTTTGTTTGATCAAAATTTTTTCTGAACCTGTGAGATACATCGAAGTGGACACGGTTCGAAAAATTAAGCTGGTTTTCAGTGAAAATTTTAACGGCTGATGAGAGATTTTGAGATGATACTGTCGCTTTAAGGACTTCCCACGGTGCGAGACGTCGCGCAGCGCTCTCAGGCGCTGTCGTCAGCCTGTTTCAAGCTGAAAACCTTCACATTTCAGGCTCTATTGATCCAGGACGTCGTGAGAGAACAGAGAAGTTTCAGAAGAAGTCGGTTTCAGCATTTTATCCGGATATTCCACTGTTAAAGGAGATTTTTTTAATGAAAGACGTGCGGACGGGTCCGCGCGTCGGGACGCAGCCGGCGTGGTGCAGCGGCACAGGAAAAACACCTCCGTGTTGATAACCATTTGTAAAATCCAGGCGGCTTTTCTTTCTTTTCTTTCTTCTTTTTAATATTTATTTCATTCATTTAAAAGAAAAACAGAAAAGCAAAAAACAAAAGCACCACAATACCAGAATGAAAAGGAGCAGAAAGAAGAACAAGTCTTATGATTTCTGCCCCTTTTAACAATACAATCTTTCAATATACAGCATCATAGTCAACATTGTTTAACAGATTGCATTTCTTTAACTTGTCACATACCACTGACCCATTTCATAATTATGACCATTAATTAATAGATTACATCACTGACAGGTTATATTTAAACTTAAGACACTCCAAACATTATTAACAGTTTACTTTTTTTTTTTACTTTCTTGCAGCCCACTGACTTACTTCATAGTTTCATACTTACTTAATACATCTAATTTAATATGTTTTTTAAATAATTTAAGTGACCTTAATTCTTTAATTTCTTTATTAAGATTGTTCCATAATTTGACACCATTTACTGCAATACTCCTTTCCTTTACTTTGGTTCTAAATCTTGGTTTTTTAAAGACTTCTATTCCTTTCAATTTATAACTACTTACTCTTTTTTCAAACATATTTTGAATGTTTGTTGGGAAAGTATTTTTATTAACTTGGTACATCGTTTGTAATATTTTCAAATCAACTAAATCATGAAATTTAAGTACCCTATACTTAATAAACAATGGATTAGATGGATCTCTAAAACCACTGTTACTAATCACTTTTAAAGCTCTTTTCTGCAAAATAAATAAAGGTTGTATATAGGTTGTATATGTTGATCCCCAGATTTCTACACAGTAAGTTAAATATGGGACAATCAATGAATTGTACAATGTTAATAAACCATAACTATTTAATGAATATTTTACTTTATGCAAAACAGCAATGGCTTTCGCTATTTTTCCTTTTATGTAATTTATGTGTGACTTCCATGTAAGATCTTCATCAATCATGACTCCTAAAAATTTCATTTCTTTTACCCTTTGTATATCCATTCCATCTATTTGTAATGACACATTATTTTCTTTCGCTCTATCATTAAACAATATGAAATTTGTCTTATTAATATTTAGTGACAATCTGTTTATATCAAACCAATGTTTAACTTTTTCCAACTCTGTATTTATCACTTGTGCTACTTCCTGTATATCTGATCCAGAGTAAAACAGCGTTGTATCATCAGCAAATAAAATGCTGCCAAGCACATTGGATACATTCACAAAATCATTGATATACAAAATAAACAGTTTGGGTCCAAGTACCGATCCTTGTGGTACTCCATAAATAATGTTACACAATTCTGATTTGGTATTATTTATCTGAACAAACTGTTTTCTATTTTCTAAGTAGCTTTTTACCCACTGATGTGCAACACCTCTTATTCCATATTGTTGTAACTTGTGGAGCAATCTTGAGTGGTCTATAACATCAAAAGCCTTTTTCAGGTCAATAAAAATACTTACAAAATAATCCTTATTATCTATTGTTGTTGATATTTTCTCTATTAGTTCCATAATTGCCATAGCTGTCGAATGTTTTGTTCTGAATCCATACTGAGCATTATTTAAAATATGATGTTTCTCAATAAATTTATCCAATCTTGTTACAAAAACTTTTTCCATAATTTTAGAAAACTGTGGAAGCAATGATACTGGCCTGTAATTAGAAAAATTATGTTTGTCTCCATTTTTATATAATGGGACTACCTTAGCAATTTTCATTTCATCTGGAAAAACCCCAGTTGACAGAGACAGATTACAATATAAGTAAATGGTTCAATAACAATTTCTATTATACTTTTTACAGTCATCATGTCTAAATCTTCATGGTCAGTTGATCTTTTGCTTACACAGTTTTTTACAATATTTCTTATTTCATCTTTTTCCACATTGTCCAGGAAAATACTATTGACCGTATTTACCAATGTACATAATTTATCTTCTATTATTGGTTTATTTCCCACCAGACTTGACCCTACATTTGAAAAATAATCATTAAACCCATTTGCAACTTCTTTTATATCATATATCTCTTTATTTTCCTTAACAAAGTAATTTGGAATAGTTTCTTTCGTTCCATCACTATCAATCACACTTTTTATAATTCCCCATGTTACCCTCATATTATCTTTACTCTTATTTAGTTTTTCACTGTAATAATCTTTTTTTTGTTTCCTAATTATTGTTAATAGTTTATTTTTATATTTTTTGTATTTATGTTCTGATTCCTTTGTTTGCAATTTTAAAAAGCACCTGTATAAATAGTTTTTCTTTGCACAAGCATTTTTTATTCCCTTTGTCAGCCATGGTTTATTTACTCTTTTCTTACTAATTTCAATTGATTTACAATTTTTATTGTATGATTTCATCAATATTTTCATAAATGAGTTATATGCTACATTAACATCACTGACATAAACTTCTTCCCAGTTTTGATTTTTAAGGTCATATTTTGATGGCTTTCAGTGGAGTGAGTATATAAGAAATTGTTTAACAGCTAGACATGTTCCAACTTGTCCTTAAGGCTTCCAACAGAGGTGTTTTTCCTGTGGCAGAGCGTCGCGGCGGCTGCGAGCCGACGCTGCAATCCGTCCGCACGTCTTTCATTAAAAAAAATCTCCTTTAACAGTGGAATATCCGGAAAAAATGCTGAAACTGACTTCTTCTGAAACTTCTCTGTTCTCTCACGACGTCCTGGATCAATAGAGCCTGAAATGTGGAGGTTTTCAGCTTGAAACAGGCTGACGACGGCGCCTGAGAGCGCTGCGCGACATCTCGCACTGTGGGAAGTCCTTAAAGCGACAGTATCACCTCAAAATCTCTCATCAGCCGTTAAAATTTTCACTGAAAACCAGCTTAATTTTTAGAACCGTGTCCACTTTGATGTGTCTCACAGGTTTAGAAAAGTTTGATCAAACAAAGCGGCAGTCTCTCAGCAACTTCTCAGACAAAGGAATTCCGACGAGGGGCTGGACGACTCCTCCCACAAGGAGTGCTCACAGGCGAATGACGTCACCGACAGGCGTGGAAAAACTCACGCATGCGCACGAGGGTTCAAGCATGTCTGACGTAAAAACATATGAATGAAATCCATATAGTTTTTGAAAAAATAAAAAGGACCTATACTTTATTGACAGACCTCGTAGTAGACAAAATATGTATTATTTATTATTTTCTATCCACTTATATAAAAGTGTAACCGAGTATTGCTGAACACACCGAGTGTGTACAATTCCCATTATATGACATGCACAAATTTCCATTATATGAAACAGTTATATGTTTTCCACAATTTTCCCACATCCCCCTGCCCCAAAAAATAAAGCCTCTGTTAACATATCAAAACTGTCTTCTGCTGAAGAGTGTGGCATGCTATTCATGGTTTATGTGTTGTGGAGGAAGACCAGATGGAGGCTTCTGCTCAGAGAACAGAAGGTCCTGATTACTGTATATTGGGTCCGCTTGTCTGCATTCACTTACTTTTACATAGGATTATCCCCCTGATCTGTCCCAGTTACATCTGACTATTCATGTTTTGTGGATCATGATTAAACCGACACAATTTATTTAGTTATTTATTTATTTGTTTTGAAAAACATGTTTCAAAACTCTCTGGATTGCTCTCAGTGTTCTATAATCCTGGTTTTATCACAGATTACACCCTCTCTTGGGAGACCAGCCAGATGAAGTAAAGCTGAATCACACAGCACAGAGCTCCAAATTGTTACGGGTTACATGCCAAAAACTAATTAAATTCTCACCTCAACATGTTTGTTTAGTAAATACACAGAATGCTTCACTCCTGTAGATGTTTAGGTTCTTAACACTGGGTGATGTATTGAACCATTTAACCATATTAGAAGTGAAACTCTGTCAGTGGTAAGATCTGATGCGACCAGGACTTGAGCCTGCACTGTATTAAAATGTCACGAACAGTAAAGGAAACTTTAGAATCCAGCAGAAGTAACGCAGTGTAATTAACATAAGTGGCTTCACTAAAAAAGAATGAGAGTGAGGTGCAGGAGAGAGAAGAGCTCTGCTGCAGAACACACCTCATCTCCTCTGTAGCTGGAGAGAGAGAGAGAGAGACTGCAAATTTGGTCTTCAGCTGCACTGACGGAGGAGAGAAGCTGGAAAATGATATTCCATGAATCTTACAAAAAGCACTAATGTGTCTGTGAGAGGACGGAGAGACTATTTGTAAAAAGCGAAGCAATAACTGAAGAGGAGATGAAATGAGAGAACTGAAGTACATCCTTCCATTGCGGTAAGAATGCTGAGATATATCTATAGAATGTTAAGATTTCCTGCAGCACTCGAACACGCGGTCACTCACACACACTGACACTGGGGACGTAACAGCACTCATATGCACAATGCGTGTGTGAGCGATGTCACAGCTGAGGGATCTCTGCAGAAATGGAAAGAAATGTTGAGTTTGATTAATGTGAGTGTGTGTGTGTGTGTGCTAAAACATGGCAGTGTTTTGTTCTTATTGTGGTGTGCTTCCAGCACCGTCCCTCCCTCCTGCTCTCTACATCCTCCATCTCTTCATTCTGCCCTGTTGCAGAGTCTCTGTGTGTGTGTCAGTGCAAGAACAAACCACATGAAATGGCTCCTCTCACCACAGCATGTTTTCCTGCTTCCTACCTTTTTGTCCTCTCTGTGCCTCAGCCTGGAAAAAGTTTTGGCAAATGAATGGTAAAGATAAATTGTGTTAACATCTGCCAAAAAAATAAATAAATAAATAAAATGATCAATTTCTTGACTTTCTAATATTTCCCATGGTTTTCATAGAATCATGTAATCAACATCTGAATGCATAAAAGAATAAATACTAAATTCTATACTTCAAACTTTGTACAGCCAGAGGCTTTGCCTTGTTTTTGCATTGACACCGAGGTTGACACAGAGCAGTTTGTGTAAGATTGACAGCCAGAGGTTTTTGTTTGTGTTTTGTTTTTTTTTTTGTTTTGTTTTCTTTTTTTTGGGGGGGGGGGGGGGCTGCAGCATCATAAAGTTCCACCCAAGAGCCGCCTATGTTAAAGGCATGCTCTTTATTCCACACAAATTTACTGGCTTCCTTTCTTCCTATCCAATAATTTTCTTTAAAATTTTCTTCATTGCTTAAGTAGCTCACAAGTTTGAAAGCAAAGAACTGAAAAGACAATTTTTGTCTCCCAAAATGAGATATTCACCCGAGTGCATACCGCACGACAAATGCATGTTATTTGCATTATTATCACTTACTGAGATACACAACATGTGGAATCACATTAACAATATTTAATGTCATTTCAAAACGCACGACACCCAGCAAACGCATACATAAAAAGTTGGCTCACTTTAACTTTTGTCGTGTCGGCTGGTGCGCGCTGCTCTCCAAATTCGGCAGTGCGTCCTCATCAAGCTGGCTGCTTTGTTCATTGTCGTACTATCCATGAGAAAATCATCTGGAATATCATATTGGGACCAACACACACTTCTCGCCTTTTCATTTTTTCCTCTGCGGACAGTTCTTGGGCTGTGCGCTATGACATCAGTTTATGCACAGTGGGCAGGTATTGGGATATGTTGTTTAGATTTCATGTTTTCTGTTTCTTCAGCTTTGTAAAACTTTGCAGAAACCTTGTAACTGTTAGAATGGCCTAAGCAGTGGGTCACCCCTTTGAGTCTGGTCTGCTTGAGATGTCTTCCTCAATGTCATCAGAGGGAGCTTTTCCTTACCACTGTCTCCTGTGTGCTTAAAGGTTAGTAAGGTTAGACCTTACTCGTGTGAAGCGCCTTGAAGCAGCTTTGTTGTGATTTGGCACTATATAATTGAAAATAAATTGAAAGAAAGACACAGGCTTTGGTTCATCAGGTTCACAGAAAACAAGAGCAAATGTATTTCCAGCTACATTTATAAACTAGTTTGTGCAGCACATTGAACAGTTGCTCCATCAATGTGCATCTTAGCTCCTTCAAAATAGAGTTTTAAAAGGTTAAAGATGATTATAGCTGCAGACTGAGTGTTATGTGTCGGACGCAGCTCGGAGAACCGACCAGCGTTTGAAGGACCCAGTATGAAATAAGCAGAGCACGGTACAAAGGCTAACTGAATTTAATACATAACAGTGAAAATGTGATAACAAAAAAGTGCGGCCTGGCGTGGTGCGCTCCCAGCAGCGCTAACGGTCCGGAGCCAGAAGCTGTTTCGGACCCAAGGACCCCGCCGACACCCCCCAGGTGGCCGCAACAACCGAGTCTGTGAAAGAAGGAACCATTATGTGAGTCCACACTCTACACACAGAACACTTAAAGGTGTACAAACAGCAAACACTTCCTGGCTTGATTACTGATCAGCTTCCCAACCTGCAGGCATGGAACATCCCGTTCACAAAACTCCACCGCAGTGGAAGCTGATACATGACTAACATACAGCTCAATACAATAAGGTGTGAGGGACACCACATTTACTGACTGTATAACTGTTAGTCACAAAATCCAACGTACCTCAGGAAGTGTGCTGACGAGCGTGAGACCTCACCCCCTCCTCTTTCACAGACCGTGCATCAAACCTGGACATTCTCAGCGTCCGCTGCTGATGAGATGGCTCCCAAGACGACGATCTCACCCGTCTGGTCACAAGGTCGAGTCTCTGGCAAATACACACTGTGCACTCCAGTCTTAAATGCCAACATGCTCCAATCCATCCAGATGCACCTCAGCTGTGAGTCCTGACGAGTCGCAGGTGATCAGGGTGAGGTCCTGACAGCCTCAGCAACACAGCCACTCAGTCCCAAATGCACGCCACCTGGGAGGAAAACAAAAAGACAAACAAACCGGCAGCCAGGCCCCCCCAGCCATATAACACTGAGAGCAGATAAATTGTTTTATGTGGGTGTTGTAGAGGCATTTTTAAAGCAGAAGCTGTAAACTTCCTAAATTCCCATGCCCAGGTCTCTTTTGAACAAGGAATTTTAATCTCAGTAAGATTTACCTGGTTAAATAAAGGATAAGATATGATGAGATTGAATATTTAACCTCCAAGTTTGTGGAATAGTTTGCCTGTTGACATGAGAAAGTTCACTTCAGAATAATATTTTTTGGCAAATCTCAAAACCTATTTTGTTTTATAATTTGTTTTGTTTTATTTGGTTATATTTGTTAGTTTGTATGTTTCATTTGTGTTTGATGTTCAGTTTTAATTATTCTTGACAAGACTTATTGTTTTTTGGTGATTTATGACGAAGAACAATTTGCTATTTTTTTTACTTGAAAGTGCCATAATAATAATCACAGGGGTCAAAACGCACTATTAAATTGTAATGCTAAATTATCAGATTACGTCCTCTAAAAAGGACCCCCCCCCCCCCCCCCCCCCCCCCAACACAGACTTTTTTTAAGGAAGAATTATTGGCATATAAAGAAAAAAACTACAGACAGAACATGTATATTTGACACAGTTACTGGCACTCTGATGCAGTAGAAGTAAAAGTAGGTACTATTTCGGCCCTGAAGCACATTGATGCTGGTGCTTATCCCCAGATTTTGTAGTATTAAGTGGATGAGTCTGCGACTCCACCTGGACAGGACGTCAGTCTATTACAGATTACCTCCCCAATTGAGGCTGGTACTTATTTACAGGTGGATGGACTTGGAAAATGCAGATTAAGTGTCTTGAGGACAGTAACAGATATAATTAAACGAAAATCAGTTCCTTGTGAGGAACCATTTTTTTGGTGTAATTTTGGCAAAAATAAATACATTCAATTAATAACTGAATAAACACACCATTTGTGAAAGTAAAAAATTTAAATGTTTTAATCTGTGAAAAACTGGAAAGAAATGCTCTCTTGCTTGTTGACAAGATGATCAGTACCTTTTTATTAATGTTACTTGGCTTTGTATGGCTGAGTTACTGCTATTGTCTGTTACTGTGTGTTCACATTATGAACTTTCTTAGAAACCTGTGGACTCAGGTCACAGAAAACTAATAAAGGCTGTAAAGAGTTATATATTTTCCATTTATCCACCGGTCAAAGATTTTGGAGAGATGGAGAGAGACAGTGTTATGAAAGTGGCTGCTGACTCATGCAGTCCTGTTGAAAAGCTTTTCACACAAAATTATAAGGCATCGTTCACACTGTGACTTTATGAAAGCAAATGACATTTTCTAAATGAAATGATGTGTCTAAATTCAACATGGAGAACAATAAGAAAGAAGAGATTAAAAATGACTGGATGTTGCCTTTTCTCCCTTTTTATATCATCAAAATGTTACATTCAGTAAGATAAAAACAGTTTGTTCTCACTAAGTCATTAAGCCACATATTTGACTAACCTCAACACTTATTCTCACTAATGTGCTGAAAAGATCTGTGTATTTATTCTTTATTTGTGAAAAAGTGAGCAATCATTTCACCACATGTTGAGTTCAATTTATTTCATTTTTATATAGCGCCAAATCACAACAAAGCTGCCTCTAGGTACTTCACATGAGTAAGGTCTAACCTTACCAACCCCTAGAGTAAGCACACAGGTAACTGTGGTAAGGAAAAACTCCCTCTGATGATACTGAGGAAGAAACCTCAAGCAGACCAGACTCAAAGGGGTGACCCACTGCTTAGGCCATTCTAACAGTTACAAGGATTCTGCAAAGTTTTACAAAGTTGAAGAACAGAAAACATGAAATCAAAACAACATCAAAAATAAGGTGCAATCACTGTGATGACCACGCAAGCATTTACGCTACAGGCAGGGGGTCATCCAGTGCCCTGGGGTGCAGCGCCAGCATTCAGCCATCATACCGTCAGTGGGCCTGTCACTGTGGCAAACTTTATTCCAAATGTAGACTGCACTGTGCTGCATCAGCTTTAGGGATGGCATCTCGTGGTCAGTCCAGCACCCTATGATTAGCAGATGTCAATCTTATGCGACATCATCAGTACCTCAGAAAGAGAGGGGAAAAAAAGCAGAATCAGTCAGATGGAAAAACTATACCTAAGGTATGATTCATCAGTAATAAATCAACAGCAGAAAGCAGAGAGAATACTAACGTGATTGCAGGCCACTAGCCCTAAGCTTCATTAGCAGACCCAGAGTTTAGATGAAGTGAGGCAGAGACCTGTTCTGTTGCTAATAAATTAATTTAAAGAGATAAGAAGCATAGTACCATACTATGCCAGTATGCTAACCATACAAGAGGGAGAACAAATGTGTCTTAAGTTGGACTTGAATGTCTCTACAGAATCTGACTGTTTTATCTCCATAGGGAGATCGTTCCACAAAATAGGGGCACGATAAGAGAAAGCTCTGTGGCCCACAGACTTTTTATTCACCCTAAGGACACAAAGTAGTCCTGCACCTTGAGAATGCAGAGCCCGGGCCAGTACGTAGGGTTTAATTAGGTCAGCTAAGTAGGGAGGTGCCAGTCGGTGAATAATTTTATAGGTTAATAACAGAACCTTAAAATCTGATCTCACAGAGACAGGAAGCCAGTGAAGAGATGCCAAAATGGATGTAATGTGGTCAAACTTTCTGCTTCCTGTCAAGAGTCTGGCAACAGCATTTTGAACCAATTGGAGACCCCTAATGCTGGACCGCGGTAAACCAGAAAACAGAACATTGCAGTAGTCCAGTCTTGAAGAGACAAATGCATGAATCAGGCTTTCTGCATCAACCATAGAAATGATGGGATGAATCTTTGCTATATTTCGCAGGTGGAAGAAAGCCGAATTCTATCTTTCAGCGAGAGCAAACAATAAGCAACCAAAGTCGTACCTAGAGATTTCTTGTCAGCAATGATGTTGGGGCAATAACTTACAGTCTACTTTAATAAATAAACACTTTCACTGGGTACCTAGTGTACTACAACTGGCCCATCAGAAGGTAAACTGCCAATACTACAAAAAAGTTATCAACAGCGCACCCCACAGTGGGTGTACATAAAATGCTAGAAAGGACACTTGGACAGTGCATCCATCGGGTGCAACAGTCAGTCCTTACATGTTTGATTCCCCCCTTGTCCAAATTATTTCTGTTTAGGCTTGATATTTAATCAAATCTGTCTACCATGACCCAATTTATACTTGATACAACCCTTCCACCAAGTTTAGTCCCTATGGGCGCCACACAGTATGAGTTCAACACTTATTACCTTGAGTTTGTCTTTTCAAGGTCACCCCATGGTCAAAGTTTATGTGATCAAGTGAATGTTGATATAGTTCATACTAGTATTTAACAGTAACTATGGGTGTATCTTTAACCAATTACTTAAAATAGCCATTCTAAATGAGCTTGACCTTTTGAGGTAACTCAAGGTCAGAGGTCATGGGGTGGTATGTATTGACTTTGTTTGGGAAGCTTAAAGTGCGCTTTGTGGCAACTTATTCCATAAACATATATATCATGTAATGACAAACAAAGAGTGTATGTAGACTGATTTTGGTTTTCAGCTCCCAGAATGTCTGCCTGACTTTAAATTCCACACTTCAGTGATCTTCATCTGCACACTTATTAGCGGATACTTAGACCAGCCCAAAACAAATTCCAAACTACATCTACAAACTGAGGGTGAGAGATTTGTTTCCATGGCAACTATGTAGTAAACCTGGCACAGACTTTGTGTGTGTGTGTGTGTGTGTGTGTGTGTGTGTGTGTGTGTGTGTGTGTGTGTGTGTGTGTGTGTGTGTGTGTGTGTGTGTGTGTGTGTGTGTGTGTGCGTGCGTGTAAAAGCATCAATGATTGGATTACAGTTTGCATAACCCCTCACATGCTTTCTTTATCATTTTGTCAACATTTTGGATATTGACTTGATAATTGGTTAGTGGTATTCATAAAGAATAGTAAAGTAAATTTAAAGTAAAAAGTAAAGTAAAAAGTAAATTTCATTTGCTTTTTCACTTGCTTTGCTTTGTAAATGTTACTCACTTGTCATGAGATACTTTGACTTTAAAACTGTGCCCTGTCTAATAAAAGGTGTTCAGTGTTGTCTTAGTCACAGCGCTTCACAGTGATATTTCACATTAACACATACTCATCCACAGAGCTTCTCCTCTTGCTCAAGGACATTTGGATACACAACAAAGAGCTGAACTACAAACCCTTCAGTTAATGGATAACTGGCCTTACTGTGTGAACCACAGTCAAATGAAGACAAAGACGACTTCAGCAAGATCACAACTGCAGATCTCTTAACACAGAGGCACGCTGTTATAACGCTCTGCCAGTTATTATGCAGAGTGATATAATCATGTAACTGCAACATTCATGCACATTTTCCTGTTGTATTCTGAAATACACAAAGCTGACAATAGAAAATATCTTGTGGGGCTTTCAAATTGTTACATAATTAAATAATGTTTATGCTCTGCCAGGCACAGATTGTGAAATAGTGACATTAAGTATTCACAGGCCACATGATTTCACCACTCGAATTTACCTAGTCTCTCCTGCAGGCAGGACGTATGATCGCAGATTAAAGTCGAGCATGTTTTCTCCATTTCTTTCTCTTTTATTCGCTTCTTTGTTTTGGTGTTTATTCTTCTTAATGATTGTGTTCTATTTTTTCATCTTTGTTTCTGCCTAAACGGGCTGCTTTTCTAAGCCTTTTGTGTCCATTGACTAGACATGCTCATTCTTCACTTCCTCGTCCTACTCTTTCTCAGCTGCAGAACATTTCTGCATTTATGAGGCTGCATAATACATCAAAAACTGAATGAATGTGCTAATTGCTTGTGCATAATATGCATATGTTTGATAAATTCACAGGAAGTCCTGTGACAATTAATACGTTGTAATGCATGAAGATAAATGTGCATTAAAGTGAAACATTCAAATTATAACTGTTATCATATAACTTTTGATTTTACTTTTAGTGACTTAAGTTTTTTTCTCTCTCTTGTGTTTCTGAAAAAGCAGCGACACCTCACTTGGAGCCGTGAGTCTGCCTACCTGTGGCCAGGATGTGAGCCCAATAGCATGACAACAGAAGCTGGCATCAACTAAGAGCCCATGTCCTCTTGCTTTAGCACCATAGCAATCACACATCCCAAAAACTGACTCTTGGTGTGCAAGCAGAAGTTTTAGGGGGGATTTGTACTATTCAATGTTTAATTTTGTCTGTGATATTTCTTGTTAAATTACTATCCATTTGAAGAAAGCTGACACTAACACATGGGTCTGATATCTGCTGATACTACACTCCAAATGTTTCATCTCATATCCTCATAAACAAACTCTTACTCACCTCATCTGAGTCTGCTCTTGTTACCACTGGGGATTATGAGGCCGACTTCGGTATTTCTTCAGTCACAGTGTCTCCTGTGTGTGTTTGTTGTGTCTGGTGTGATCAGACAGCTACCCCACTCTCTACCATGGCATGTCTCCTGCCCGGCTCGTTGTGTGTGTCAGATCAAGCCGTGGTTTTCTCCTGAGTCTGTCTACCATGAAGCTCGTACGGTGGACTGCAATGACCTGTTGTTGACCAAACTCCCTGTTCCCATTCCCCTGGGGACGCACACCCTACGCCTGCAGAGTAATCAACTGTCTGAGTTGGACAGTGCAGTACTGCACGGCCTGCCCCACCTCACTGACCTCGATCTTTCCCAAAACCACTTCAGCCAGATTACATCAATAATGTGGATTTCCTCCCTGCCATCTCTGCTGTCTCTGCACCTGGAGGAAAACCAAATCAGTCACCTGCCCAATGCCTCCTTCTCCTCACTGCCAGCTTTGCAAGAACTCTTTGTTAGCCACAATAATTTACATTCAATTGCACCTGAAGCCTTCTCTGGTCTGGACCTTCTCCTGCGTTTGCATATCAACAACAACAGACTCACCACTGTTAACCCTCTGTGGTTCAGGGCTTTGCCCAGTTTAGAAGTTCTGATGTTGGGAGGAAATCCTGTGGAAACTCTTCCAGAGCAGGGATTCATGGCCTTAAGATCTCTCCGGAGTCTAGTACTTGGTGACATGGGCCTGAGAGATATAGTTGAAGATGCACTGGAGGGTTTGGACAGCCTGGAGAGCCTCTCCTTCTATGACAACCTCCTGACAAAAGTCCCCACACTAGCCCTGAGTAGAGTGCCAGGACTTAAGTTCCTTGACCTTAACAAGAATTGCATCAAACTAATTGAGACAGGAGACTTCCGTGACATGGTGCACCTGAAGGAGTTAGGCCTGAACAACATGGAAGAGCTAGTATCCATTGAGAGGGGTGCCCTGGAGAATCTTCCAGAACTCACCAAGCTTGAAATCACAAACAACCCTCTCCTATCCTACATTCATCCACAGGCTTTCCTTCAGCTGAGCAGGCTGGAGAGTCTCATGCTCAATTCCAATTCTCTGAGTGCTCTCCACCAGAACATAATGCTCTCCCTGCCAAGTCTTCAGGAGGTCAGCTTACACTCTAACCCTCTCCACTGTGACTGCCTGTTTCACTGGGCTGCTGGGGTACAGTCTCACCCGCATGCTGTTGAAGATACTCAAAGAGAGAATCTCACATCTCGGTTGGTGCGTTTCATCCAACCCCAGGCCACCCTATGCTCTGAACCCCCAGAACTTAGAGGTCGCAGAGTGAGAGAGCTGTCCTCCAAGGAGATGTCAGCCTCCTGTCTACCCACAATCCCAGCCACATCCCTCCCCTCATATGTAGGCGTTAGAGAAGGTGGGAAATTGGTTTTACCTTGTCGAGCTCTTGCCGATCCACAACCAGATATTTATTGGGTGACTCCATCTGGGTTCCGACTGGGTCCTGCACAAAGTCCTAAACCCAAGTGTTTACAAGCTCCTACTCCAACAGATTCAGAAAGTCTCAGCCACACATTAGTTAACAGTATCTCTCTAAAGCAGGCTCAACACGATACTCCCTGTAACAACTCCCAACATTACCACCTGTTGCCTGTAGGAACCCTGGAGATTGAAAAGGTTACCACAAGTGAAGCAGGATTGTACACCTGTGTTGCTGAGAATGCATTAGGAGCAGATACACGCAGCATTACTGTGGGTGTTCATGAGGAAGAAAGTAAAAAAATGATGGCGAAGGCTGCAAAACTCTGGAAATACCAGTCTTTACAAGGTAATGCGAAATTACGCCTCGTAGAGCTCGGAGAACATTATGCTATCCTGTCTTGGCAGGACATGGGAAACCTGCCCTCTACCCGTCTATCCTGGCAGGCCATGACCTCAAGCGAACATCCACCCTCATACACCACACGCATCCTGGCCGGTACACAGAGCTTCAACCTGACTCACCTGCAGGGGGAGACATTTTACAGAGTGTGTCTTCATTTAGGGAACCATGAGGTGTCCAAACATGTGAGCAGACAGCTTCAGTGCATTATAATCAGGACAAAGGCAGCACCTGAACCACAGTTTGAGGACATACCCTTGGACAGGTATATGACCACCCTAGCAACCATACTGCTCGAGCTCGGGATCATAATGCTAGTGGTGGCAGCAACAATATGGGATGGTGAGTGTACTGATATTGATGAGGAACTCGAGCTTTACACTGATGTGATCATTAGTGAAAAGACTGAAGGTGGAAACAAACATAAACCAAAGCTGAGCGAGAAACTGCTACCACATCAGGACTGCTGAGATCATTATGTTTGTGCACAGGGAAAGACGCAGACAACACAAGAAATGTGTGAAATTAAAAATGGCAAATTATTCTGTATCAAGGAGAGATAAACATAACAGCAGGGTGGAAGAAGAGATTTGTATTTATTTTATATACCATATAAAGTATATATTGACATTGTTTCTGTGTCCAAATGTGTTGTTAAAAAATATCCCTAAACTGTATCTATAGGCAAAATGGACAATCAGTATTCTTCATATTCCTGCAGTTCACCCAGTTAACAGGAACAAGTTGATAGTTGGTAGCTGAATGAAAAACTGTAAAGAAATTGAGATTGAATGCAGGGACGGACCAGAGAGTGACTCAGTCCACCACAGGTTTTTGTCGTATTTCCACGTTCCACAGATTCAGCCTGAGACAAACAGATAAAACTGTGTTTCTTTGTGAATGAAATCACTGCTTCTTTTGGCTCTGTAAAGTAAAAGTGTTTGATGTAGACAACGCTTTTGTTAAAATTTCAGTGTTTCAGACCGAACTGTCCATCTTACCATGAATAAATTCATCTATGCCTCACAAATGCTTTCAGCATAAAAGTGATCTAAAAATGACTGTGTTAAATTCTATTTTGAGCTTTACAAAATAAAATCTTTTAAATTTAAATGTTTTCAGTTTTGTTTTATCTTTTCCTAATTATTATGCTCAGATTACAGTGAAATATCAGTTGCAATAATACACTTTGGTCCAGAACACATCATTTCAGCTTTTTTTTTTTGTTTTAACTGAACTCAAAATAGTAATTTCATGATACAGTATTGTTTGCATGAGTACAAATTGTACTACATCTTAAGAAATGAAATGCTGTATTTATTTCATCTCATTATGTCAACTGAAAACATACAACCTCTTGGTTCCTTACACAGGAAACACAATATATAATTGTAACAATTTGTTTAAATTATTTGTATACAACAAAAGTAGGAGAACTATAAGAAGGTGAAGTGGTTTGGAAGTGATGTGAGGAGACGATGAATATATCAGTAAGCATGATGAAAAAATTGAAAATGGAAGAATTTGAAAGACAGAGGGCAAGACCAAAGCTGAGATAGGTAGACAGAATAAAGGAAGACTTGAAGGAAAATCACCAATGAGGTGTAGGAGTAGTGTGTTGATAAAGTTGATAAAACACCTCATAAATTGGGTAAGAAAAAAAAGCTGAAGCTAGAAATGTCAGCCAGGCCTACAGAACGTGGTTGTTTAAATGAAACAGATTGTTGTTTGATTGACACTGTCACTGACTGACCAAGGTTCCTGTTTACATTTTTACACCTCTGAACATTTGAACCTACAGAAGCAAACCAGGTCACGCATGCATTCTCAGAGTGTGAAAAGGCTTATAAGACAGTTTTGAGTTTAAGCGCAGCAGGGGCCGCTGGGTAAGTTCAAAGGTCAAGTCTTACAAACCGCACATTCCTAGGATCACAAACACAAAGCAAATGCATGAAAAATAAATAAAAAATAAAACCCCAAGCACTGTCACCTTCTTTAACAAAAGCAGTAAATCACAGTATTAGATGTCACAGTTTATATTCATAAACCATTTACAGAAGGGCACACTCGTATTGTCTTCACAAACATAAAACAAATGCACACACACACAAAAAAAAATCAACATAATAAAATCCTAAACAGGGTCATCTTTATCAAAGGCAGTAAATCACAGAATAGTCAGTTTATCGCTGTATACGTATTTATAAACCATTAATGTAACTAACAGATCACCTGTATTGCATTCACAAACACAAATGCACAAAAAATAAAAATACTGACTTTTGAACTGTTTTTGTTTCGACTCTTTAAGTGGTTGGGTTCTTACCAGCGTCGGCAGTGTGACTGTATGCATTGACCTGTGAATTGGAAGTGTTAGCTAGCTCTCCGCGCATGCGCACTAATAAACTCAAAGCTGGTTTATTCCATTTGAACTATGGCCAACGTTTAGCTAATGCTAGCTGACGGAAAGAAAGGCAATGCCAACAGCCACAGCAGCAACTGTATGCAGCAGTTATGTACAGTTGTGCATTGCATAGACTTGCATAGAGTAGCGGTGTTGCGCAGACCTGCTTAAAAACTGCATACTTGCTGTTCTACGCCAAAAAACTTAACGCGTTTAATTTTTTGCGCCCCTGTCACGTACCCCTTTGTATCCCTCAGCGTACTACCGAGTAGGTCAGCATAAACACGGCGCAGACCTGCTTAAGCTCAACGTAGAGCTGCATAAACTCAGCGTATTCGGTACGCCACATTACGCAACTCTACGTAGGCGTGTGAAAGGGGCCTTAGTGATATAATTACTGTAAAGTATGCATGAATAATGTAAAAGGTATATGCAAAAGAACTGAAGTGGCAGACAAATAGACATTCAATTGTGGTTATATTTATTATTCACACAAAACAATACATTTTTTTCAATAAGGCAACACAATACTGTATATACAGAAAATGATGTTGTCCATTCGGCTGCTCCTGTTGTGTTTGGGGTCGCCACAGCGGATACAACCAGATCCACATTGATATTTGGCACAGGTTTTATGCCAGGTGCCCTTCCTGACGCAACTCCAGTGTTACCTGGAGAAACACACACAGCCGCTGGTGTTCCAAAGAGGTCTCCCATCCAAGTACTAACCAGGTCCCGCACTGCTTAGCTTCTGAGATCTGATGGGATCAGGCTTACAGAGCAGATCGGCTGCATACTGTATATACAGAAAATGCTGTAGCATATTTAGATTTGGTATTATTCTAACAAGACGTCATTCATTACTATAAGGGGCAAGTCTAAGTTGTAAAAGAATACCAGAAAATCTTCAGGTTTTATTGTTAGTACATCTAATGCAATTATCCGTTAACTCTGTTTAAGACTTTGCGGGTGCTGATCTATTTTAGCTGTGAGCTGCATCTGGACTCTGACAGCTTTGACTGTATGACCCATTGCAATATAAAATATGTATTTAATTAATATTATCGAATACCAACAGCAGTCAAAAATCAAAACATATTCTTTAAAAACAAATTTACATACATAATTTCTTCTCACAAGCAAAACAAAAACATTTTTTAAAACTGTTCCTATTAAAAGTCTCACACTGACATCATCGTTTAGACCTGGAGCAAGTGTCATTGCCAAAACAAAGCGCTTTTATTTTGAAAAGGTGGCTGTGAATTGTAAGAAAGAAAAACAAAGTGTCAGGAGTGAATAAGTGATTTTCCTCCCACAGTGACGAGCAGGCAGCAACGTACTGTACACAGTGACACAAAATGACCCATCTTCACAGCTGGTAAGATTGTACAATCATTTACAAAAATAGAATTCTACTCTGCATTAACAAATGAAAGCAGTGATCAGTACTGGTTTACACGAACAAATTTTAAACAAGGCATTTTTAAAATTAGAAACAGACGTAAAGCAATTGTACTACAATTAATAATATTACATTATAAGCAAACACTGTACACCCATAAGCATATATCAACAAAAAGTAAGCAAATAGTACATCAGCACTGGTTTTTAACCTGTTTCCAGTCATCTCAAAATCTGACATGTTAACTAAAAAGTACTTTTATGGGTTCCCTCTTTTGTGTGGAGTTTGTTAGAAAGTTTGAAGTAAATGCATCAAATAGATAACAACAACAACAATAATAATAGACAATCAACAGAGTCAAATACCCTTGGAATGTAAAGGTTCACCTGCTCCAAAAGAAACAATATTAACAGCACTGTATTGTGTTATGACGTGCTTTTAAAATACATAAGAAGCAGATGAGTGATAAGGCAATGTGGTGTCTATGACTCAACACAAAATATGTTCATATCAATGCATGTCTTTAATACAGTGCCATTTTTTTGAAACTGAAAACTTGACTCAGATATACAGGTGCCCAGAACTGAGTTACAGACCACAAAAGTTATAAAATCCTAAAATGACAACTTCAGCAAGACCTCCGATTCTGCTTGTATACAAAAATGTAAAAAGACACGCTGTAGGTGTGACCAGCTTCGAAAATTTGTTTTAAGCTGAGGAGGACTCAAATAACCTCAAGCAACAAATATCTCATCAGAAATACATATAGATATCAAAATACAATTGTGCTTCCACCTTGGTGATTTCCTTTTGTTGCATTTTAACATAATTCTTGTCCTTTTTTCCCGTCCTCACTCAATTCAACAACAAAATTGTTCCTTCAGGTGGTCTCCCATTGTCGATTCTTGGCCTCAATTAATATTCCGATTTCAAAATTGAGAAAACTGGGTCAGATTAATAGGCAAATAATGTATTACATACTATTTTAAATCCACTTACATACTTGTTGAATTGAGGATTGCCGAATACACTCGATATTCCCATTACATGAATGTTATTGTGCATGTGCAAAACAGTAATTGCGTGTTTTTCCACACTTTTTCAAGAAGGTAAATGTCTCTCTTAACATCTCAAAATTGTCTTCGGTTGAAGAGCACAACGTGGTTTTCATGTTGTGGAGGAGGATCAGAAGAAGGCTATACAGAGAAAGGTTGGTCAAGATTACTGCATATTGTACCCGCTTGTCCACTTTCACCTATGATTACACAAGATAACCCCTGTTCTGCACCAATTAAAACTGTGTATTCCCATTATGTGGATCACAATTTATCTGAACTCACAAAATTTTTAAACATGTTTAAAACTTTCCCAATTGCTCACAATGTTCTACAGTGCTGCTTGTACCTCAGGTTACACCCACGTTCAGGTATATGATTGTTTTTATGTCAAAAACATAGATAATCAGGTATCAAAAATTGTCAAGGGGAAACGGCCCTTCTTCAAGTGTCACATAACTTGACTGTTGATCAGTTGTCTCACGTTTCATAACCGCAGTCTTACAGTGTATGGAAAATGTGAAATAAAGATGCAGGACTCGTGTCATAGCCACTACCTGAAGAAAATCTCCAACAAAACACAAACTGAATCCCACTTCTGAAGTGATGCCACTAACTCTGCTGCAACAGTGACTGTTTGTGTGATATTTTCCCATGTGACTAATGTAATGCGAGACATCAATGACAGCAGCTTCCATCATTTGTGTCACACAAACACGAGCCTTAATCAATCAGATGACTAAAAAACTAACTACTGAATATTTTCATAATTAATCTTTTGATTATTTTTATGATTGACTAATACTGTATGTTAGGGCTGTTCGTTATATAGTGAAAAAATAAAAGTTGTGAGAGACTTCAAGCCACATGTTGTTTTTGTTCCACTTGTATAGGTGCAGAACAAATTTGAACTCAATCAGATAAAATTTAGAGGTCCCCCAGAGTGACACATTTTCTTCTCCCTCCGCTGGCAAGGCAACGTCACCCTAATGGGAGAAGACTCTGATGCCATTATTTTTCTTTTACAGGTACATGTGATGGCTTCTAATCACAAAAAGTGGTGGTTGATTGGTCAACCAGAGGAGAACATTACTGTAATTACTGGATTACTACATTGCTTGTTTGGGGAAAATTGTTGCTTTGTGGGGGACCAATAAACAATGTTCGATTACAATAAAATTTGGCACAACTCTTTAATTTTATTAGTGGAAAAAGAACAACATGTGGCCCAAAAGATTTTGTAATATTTGACATCTCGAGTGGGTCTACTGTACGTTAGTGCAGAAAATGTAAAAAAAAAACAAATGCCCATAACAACTGTTCAGAGCCTGAGCTGATATGTATTTTCAAATGGCTTGTTTTATCTGACCAACAATACAAAACCTAAATATACTGAATTTTCAGTGACCTAAAACAGAGAAAAGCAACAAATCCTCACATTGAAGAGTTGAAAACAATCAAAGTTTAACACGGATTAAGTGTGAGCACATGTCCTGGTGCTGTGCTTTGCTGCCTCCACCACCTAACTCCAGGCCCAACTAACAGTCACTCAGGAAGACCAGCAGTCCATCCTTATTTCACAAAAGTAGCCATCTGTCACAGCCAGGAGATATACATGCACATCACCGTGGCTTTGTTCAGTTACTGAGGTTCTCAGCACTGAGGCACCTGCACCTGGTACTAGTGCTGTAACTGAAGTTTTCTTATAATGCAAGTAGTACGCCTCACCCTGGCCTCCTTAAATAGCTGCTCATTTTAAAGAAATTCATTTCAGTGAGATTCAAGGATTCTCCAGACAAATCTAGTACTAAAGACAACTATATGTCACCTTAAGTCACTGGTTAGTGTCCAGGTGTCACAACCACACCAGACACTGTTAAACCGTGGACCTTCACTCTCCTGCAAAGGCATCATTATCCCCAACCACCTCCATCCAGGAGCCCGTGACTCGATAAACTCTTCTAAGAAAACCTTCAATCTGTAAAACTCGAGATTCCACAGATACAACTGTTACCCTCAAGTGTAAAGCAAGTCTAACTTGTTTTGTTTTCTGTTCTTCCTAGTGCTGGGTTTTGATTTCTTTAACGATTATTTCGAGTGTGAGATTTCATTTATTATAATGATTCCTTATTGATTCTGTTGTTCTCAGTCACTGGTTTTGTTCTATTATTTGTTTTGGTTTTGTTGGGAGTTCATCCAGTCAACCGTAGTTAGTGTTAAGTTTTTATATGTTGTTTATTTTTGTTCTGCCCCATGGGAAGAGAGGCACCGCCATAGGCAAATATTGTATTACATACTATTTTAAATCCACTTACATACGTGTTGAATCGAGGATGGCCGAATACACTCGATATTCCCATTACATGAATGTTATTGTGCATGTGCAAAACAGTAACTGTGTGTTTTTCCACACTTTTTCAAGAAGGTAAATGTCATATATATGGCATCTGCCATATATATGACTTTTTCTTCTGGCAGAAAAGCTTCATTCCAGCATGTCATCTCAGTGCTTTCAAAGCCCTCTGTTATTCATAGGGCTTGTGGTTAGTATATTGGGATTAGATGTTCATGAATGTTTGGGTTGTCTTTTGCTGAACAAAATGATGAATAAATGTTTTAAAAATATAGAAACCTCTCCACATGGGATTTGTTTCTATGACAACAACAAGCAGCTAACAAATAGATTCTAATGTACAGCAATAAAAAGCACTTCCGCAGTAAATTTTGCTGAATAAAATTTACTCTGCTGGGATAACATTTGATCTCAGTCTAAACAGAGTAAAAAACACTATTGTAGAGTGAAATCAGCTCTACCGTTGTCGCTGACCGAATGGTACCCCTAAACATTGGCCCGCCCTGCCTCCAGTGTGCATGCGTCATTGGGTTTTTCGTCTCTATTGTGATAGATTTTCTGTGACATACATCAACTGCCTGTAGACAGAAAAACTAACATCATCTTCTGTAATCTCCATAAATTTTGTTTCAGTTGACTGGTTGCCCAAAAAGGCGCTGCAGTGATGGCACAAGTGAGGCTGCACAAAAAAGCGGAGTGTTCTGAAAAATGATGCTGGATGCGGTGCTTTTTTCTCCCAGCAGCCACATACGCTCAGTTCTCATTTAGAGTAATTGAAAAAACACTTGGGGGAGACCAAAGAGGTTATATATAACTAGAGTCCGCACTCCCAATGCTGCCTACTAAATGTGAACGTCCCTTTACAGACAGCGACATGACACCTCCTAACCGTGCAAAATATTGACGAAGTGCCCGGATGTTAATGCATTTTCAATGTGGATTCGTGACTGAACACACTCAGAAAAACACTCGCAAAATACGTGTTAAAATGCCATTCTGACTTGGATATTGAGCCAGTAAAATTAATTTACATTAAATTATGTCAGAAAGCATTAAACTTACTCTGACACACACATATTCCCAAATATTAGTGTTGAAAGTTACACAGATCTGATTTGTTCAAGCTGCACTGCTGAGCTGAGCTGCTGATGTGGTCAGCCCAGCGCGGCTCCTAGCGCCACAGTCATTATAATCTCCGAGCAGTGGCTCGGTTATTTTAAGGTGCAAATTAAAAAAGAAATCGTCCGTCTTGTCGAACAATTTTAATCACTAACAACAATTACCTAGACATCGGTCTAGCAGGGGAAAATATCAACTAGACATAAGTGAAGAGTTAATGGTCCATTTCCTCAGACAGCTTTTTATCGACCAAATGTCACGGACAAAGTGACAAGAATAACCAAAACCACTTACTTATGGAAGGAAATGTTGTCTCCCTTCTTCCTCCATTTGTGGGATTGCCAAAATGCGCAGCTTTCCAGCATATTCCACCTGTTTCTTGACAAGACTAATTGAGCGCCTATGGGTGCAAATCACTAAACTGCCGGAATTAAAATGGCGACCACGCCTCCTTGCTGGGACACGGTTCAGTGCGACAGTGGACTCTAGTTCTTATATATAACCTCTTTGGGGGAGATACACACAGATTCAGTAATCTAGCATACACTAGAAAGTTGAGAAATAATGCAAATAATTAGAGGTGCACCAATCATTATCGGCCGATCACGCCTTGATTGGTTTGATCGGTGATCGGCAAAATGCGCCGATCAAAAGGACCGATGACAACAGTGCAGGCAGTAGCGCAGGGAGTGCTTGGTCCTGTCATGACACGCTTTCCTCTGTGACATAAACTCATTTTGACTTCTGATATGAGCTGGACGGACAAGGAGAGCAGTCACCATCATCTAATGTAGTCCATGTCCGTCCAGCTCATATCAGAAGTCAAAATGAGTCAAATGGCTCTGAGAGATCTAAATAAACTGCTGTGTAATGAATGGAACCACACTGCCATCTAGTGGATATCCAGTATGCGTGAGTGTGTATTTGTGAATCAGTAGGCATTTGTTTGTGGATCTGTGGATTTCACAAAAAGAATGTCTCAAAATTATATCACAGAGGAAAGCGATGAATGTATGTAATTGGTGATCCACAAATGCTGAAACTCAATTCACAACTACAATTTCCAGTTTTACAAATGTAATTTTTTTTTTTTTTTACAAATTAAGTTTTATATTTGCAAATACAACATTATTTGCAAAAACCAATTTACAAGTTACAAATATGAAATTTGCATTTGTGGATATCTGAACACATTTGCAAATCAATGATTATTTGTAGATCACCCTGTGAGCATTTACAAATATTAATGAGACAATTTTAACCCCACAGAATAAGGGCTGTATTTTACATTCTGAACGTATTCTCTGTAGGCTGTAAACTGAGCAACATGAAACATGGAAAAAAAAAGCTTGCTGGTAGAACAAAGTCAGTGTAATAAAACAAAAGTTGGCAGTTTATTCTAGTGTCTTTATCTGAATACATGTTTTTTGTTTTCATCAAGTTTTAATGCAAAAATAGTCCTATACATTAGACCTATATTCTTATTTTGGGTATGATCCAAATATGTACTTGATCAGTATCGCCCTTGATCGGTATCAGCAGATCAAAATTTCAGTGATTGGCCTAAAAAATCCTGATCGTTGCACCTCTACAAATAATTAATCTTTTACCCCCCCCCCCCAAAAAAAAGGTTTAAAAGTTGCCAATTATATTTCTGGTAATTGACTAATGGTTTCAGCAATGGTTCCTCAAGTAGACACTAGTTTGAAATTTTGTAATTTCATTTCCATATTTGGCCCAAGTCACTGAATCCAAATCACCCTGTATTACTAAACATTCATACGCTGAATCCTAAACAGCTCGAGAGATACTGTTTTGTAGCAGAACCTTGGCCCTCCATGTAAAGCTATGAATACGTTTCTCCTTTTGACAAATCATACAGAATCACAAACTTAGTTAAATCCCTTCAAAGATCAAATACTAATAAACACACACATGCACAGCAAACACACTCGGCATCTCAACTGTAGTTATAAGTGAAGTTGTACGAGCTTGGCTCCTTTGGCACAGGGGGCGGGGCTTCTGGTATAGTGATGTTCTCAAGGTCAAGTAGGCGGAGTTTCATTTCCATGCTGATGAGAGTATCTAGGTCGCTACGTGTCAGGTCACTGCCCATTTCTCTGCCCAGCAGCGCACACAGACCATCAGTCCAGATGCAATACTGGGCCAAAAAAAAGCACACTTACAGTGAAATACATACGAAACCAGTAAAAGGAACTATATGTACTGTAACAGTAGAAAAGTCAATTAGTCACACAACAGCTCACCTCATATTTGTTAGGCGCAACAAAATTGAGTGTCTCATCTGGGTCATAGAGGACAGAGAATGCCAACTCCAGTACCTCCTAACAAAAATAAACAGATCACATGAGATATGGCTCACAACATAGAACATCATTAAAGAATTAAAGAAACAATCTATGATCTCCTAAACAATCCAAAAAAAAAAAAAAAAAAAAGAGACTACAATTAGAAGAAAAAAATACCTTGTTTTGTTTCAGTGCACTTTTCTCTTTCATATGAGGGCAGTCCTTTCCTGTCACCACAGACTTGATATCTGACACAGGGACTATAAAACAGCAAGTGATAAAAATTACAAATGCTATAAAGTAAAAACCGCAATGGCTGATACAGATTGGTGTGCACGGACATGAAGGAAGGGGCATGAAAATGCACAATTTCATTGGTGAGGAGGAGGGTTGCAAAAGAGTTCCACTGAAAGACTTACGAAGTAAAGCAGCACATTTGTTATGCTCCCATGTAAATATTGAAGAAAAAAGAACCCCACAATGCAAGATTTTATTTTTGTTAAGGTTTTTAATAAGTTACTTCACCAAGGCTGTCAATGAAACTTCTCTATACCTTTATAATTGAATCACCATAGGCCTGATTTAGGAAAGGTTTGCATGTGAAAAGACATGCAAAAACACCACTGCACTCATAAATGTGAACTGCATGCTGAATTAATAATACGGTGCATGCAGAAAGTATTCACAACGCTTCACTTTCTCCACATTTTATGTTACAGCCTTATTCCAAAATAGAGTGAATTCATTTTATTCTTCAAAATTCTACACACAACACCCCATGAAGTCAAAGGAATTGTCTGTAGACCTCTGAGACAGCAGTGTCTCAAGACACAAATGTGGGGAAGGGTACAGAAACATTTCTGCTGCTTTGAAGGTCCCAATGAGCACAGTGGCCTCCATCATCTGTAAAAGGAAGAAGTTCAGATCCACCAGGACTCTTCCGAGAGCTGGCTGCAGTCTAAACCGAGCAACTGGGGGAGAAGGGCCTTAGTCAGGGAGGTGATCAAGAACCTGATGGTCACTCTGTCAGAGATCCAGCATTCCTCTGTGGAGAGAGGAGAACCTTCCAGAAGGAAAATCATCTCTGCAGCAATCCACCAATCAGGCCTGTATGGTAGAGTGGTCAGACGGAAGCCACTCCTTAGTAAAAGGCACATGGCAGCCTGCCTGGAATTTGCCAAAAGGTACCTGAAAGACTCTCAGACCATGAGAAACAAAATTCAGCAGTCTGATAAAACAAAGATTGAACTCTTTGGTGTGAATTCCAGGCGTCATGTTTGGAGGAAACCAGGCACCATCCCTACAGTGAAGCATGGTGGTGGCAGCATCATGCTGTGGGTATGCTTTTCAGCAGCAGGAACTGTGAACTAGTCAGGATTGAGGGAAAGATGAATGCAGCAATGTACAGAGACATCCTGGATGAAAACCTGCTCCAGAGCACTCTTGACCTCAGACTGGGGAGACGGTTCATCTTTCAGCAGGACAATGACCCTAAGCACACAGCCAAGATATCAAAGGAGTGGCTTCAGGACAACTCTGTGAATGTCCTTGAGTGGCCCATCCAGAGCCCAGACCTGAATCAGATTGAACATCTCTGGATAGATTTGAACATGGCTGTGAATGATGCTCCCCATCCAACCTGATGGGGCTTGAGAGGTGCTGCAAAGTGGAATGGGCAAAACTGCCCAAAGATAGATGCACCAAGCTTGTGGCATCATATTCAAGAGTATTGAGAAAAGAGTCTGAATACTTATGTACATGTGATTTTTTTAGATTTTTATTTTTAATAAATTTGCAATAATAAAAAAAAAATCATGTTGTCATTATGGGGTGTTGTGAGTAGAATTTTTGGGGAAAAAATTAATTTTCTCCATTTTGGAATAAGGCTGTAACATAACAAAATGTGGAAAAAATGAAATGCTGTGAATACTTTCCAGACATACTGTAGTGCACAACGAGTATATATATATATATTCAACAAAAATATAAACGCAACACTTTTGGTTTTGCTCCCATTTTGTATGAGATGAACTCAAAGATCTAAAACTTTTTCCACATACACAATATCACCATTTCCCTCAAATATTGTTCACAAACCAGTCTAAATCTGTGATAGTGAGCACGTCTCCTTTGCTGAGATAATCCATCCCACCTCACAGGTGTGCCATATCAAGATGCTGATTAGACACCATGATTAGTGCACAGGTGTGCCTTAGACTGCCCACAATAAAAGGCCACTCTGAAAGGTGCAGTTTTATCACACAGCACAATGTCACAGATGTCGCAAGATTTGAGGGAGCATGCAATTGGCATGCTGACAGCAGGAATGTCAACCAGAGCTGTTGCTCGTGTATTGAATGTTCATTTCTCTACCATAAGCCGTCTCCAAAGGTGTTTCAGAGAATTTGGCAGTACATCCAACCAGCCTCACAACCGCAGACCACGTGTAACCACGCCAGCCCAGGACCTCCACATCCAGCATGTTCACCTCCAAGATCGTCTGAGGCCAGCCACTCTGACAGCTGCTGAAACAATCGGTTTGCATAACCAAAGAATTTCTGCACAAACAGTCAGAAACCGTCTCAGGGAAGCTCATCTGCATGCTCGTCGTCCTCATCGGGGCCCATTGTTGTGCCATACATCCAAGAACATCACCTCATGTTGCAGCAGGATAATGCACGACCCCATGTTGCAAGGATCTGTACACAATTCTTGGAAGCTGAAAATGTCCCAGTTCTTGCATGGCCGGCATACTCACCGGACATGTCACCCATTGAGCATGTTTGGGATGCTCTGGACCGGCGTATACGACAGCGTGTACCAGTTCCTGCCAATATCCAGCAACTTCGCACAGCCATTGAAGAGGAGTGGACCAACATTCCACAGGCCACAATTGACAACCTGATCAACTCTATGCGAAGGAGATGTGTTGCACTGCATGAGGCAAATGGTGGTCACACCAGATACTGACTGGTATCCCCCCCCCAATAAAACAAAAGTGCACCTTTCAGAGTGGCCTTTTATTGTGGGCAGTCTAAGGCACACCTGTGCACTAATCATGGTATCTAATCAGCATCTTGATATGGCACACCTGTGAGGTGGGATGGATTATCTCAGCAAAGGAGAAGTGCTCACTATCACAGATTTAGACTGGTTTGTGAACAATATTTGAGGGAAATGGTGATATTGTGTATGTGGAAAAAGTTTTAGATCTTTGAGTTCATCTCATACAAAATGGGAGCAAAACCAAAAGTGTTGCGTTTATATTTTTGTTGAGTGTATATGTGTGTGTATATACCGTATTTTTCAGACTATAAGTCGCACTTTTTTACATGTTTTGGCCGGGGGTGCGACCTATACTCCAGAGCGACTTATAAATGAAAAATATACCAGTAGATTCTCAATTAATTTACCGTAATAAAACAATTTTACGTGACAGAGTCGCTCTATGTTTTAAAATGGTCACCGGAAAACGGAAAAGCAATGCATCATGGGCACTGTAGTATGGTGACCGCCCTATAGGTCACGCTGGTCGCGATAACCAATCAGAGAACAGAACACTGGACTCGTATTCCTCACCTCACCCAGACAATGATTGTGAAACAGCATGTGAAGCAGACGAACACGGTGCTTGCTGTTATTCCGGGAGGGCTAACAAAACAGCTTCAACCCTTGGATATCAGTGTGAGCAAAGTGTTTAAGTTGATGCTGACAGCTGCGTGGGAGCACTGGGTGAGCGACGGCAGAGGAATGGCGTCTGCACTTGGAAGGAGCTGGCATCGACACCACGGGGAGGTCATGAGCTGCGCAGGTCGATGCTGCACGAACATCGGCAGCTGACACCTGGTGTGTACTATGGTCTACAGCGGGTAATATGTTAGAAAAGAACCGTTCAGCAATGGTGCGGGTTATGGTTCGGCTCGCAATGAGGTCCGCAAAATACAAACATATCCGTAGGTAAAATGCAGCTCACGAGAGGGCACTCAAGGCTTGTGTGACTGTTCCTGCGACTTCTGACTACCATAGAAAAATAAAAATTTCAACATTACTGATAACTTAACAAGACAACGGAGAAGGCCTGAAAAAATGCCACCAAAAAGAAAATCATACTCTGCAGATTACAAGTTGCGACTGGTGAAATATGCAACCGAAAATGGTAGCCGTCACAATATTATCATCTGAACTTTTCATGTTAAGTTAACATACCTGTATGTCCATGCGACTCATAGTCCAGTGCGACTTTTTATGGTTTATTTTTCTTTATAATGGATAAAGTGGCTGGTGCGACTTATACTCCGGTGCAACTTATAGTCCGGAAAATACGGTGTGTGTATATTGAATGGAACTTGAGAATATTGAATGAAAACCTAAATTGAGTATATTGAATGAAACCTTGAATATACTGAATGAAACTTGAGAATATTGAATGAAAACTTGAATATATTGAATGAACTGCTCACTGCAGCCTGTCGCCATAGCGATATATGTTTTTATTGATGTCCATATGATGACAGCAAGCAGACACGCGCATCATAGTGGGCAGTTGTTAGTCCATGTCCATCCAAACACAGCACGTGTTGTTCAGAACCACCTACCTCCACAGCCAGTTCTGTCTGCAGCCACACCTGTCAGTTTAGCGTGCACACACACCAAAGCCACACTCGTGGGGCACTTATAAAAATTTCACTACCAGCACGACAGTGATTGTCTGCTGACTGTTGCCGTGTTAATAGTTCGAATGGCCAAACATTTTCTAAGTGCCATGCAAGCGGTATTAGACGTTCGTGTGTGTCAGCTGGAATTTGGCCAACACCTGCCGCGAGAGGGTTTGATGGGCTCGCACAGCGTACACTCTATCTTATAGCCGCTGGTGTGCGCAAATAGCTGCAGCAACAGGTGTACGAGGCCTTAGAAGCAGGTACAATTCTACACGTTTTGCATACGATTCCTGCTTCATGCGCACTTTACACGCAAGTCGACCAAATTCGCACTGTGTGTGAAGGGGCCCTAAGAAATGCAGAGAAATTGTAGAATGTAGTCCAATTGTCCTGAAATACCTGCTCACAGGTGCCAGACGTTGGTCGACTCCATGCAACACAGATGTGAAGCAGTTCTCAGAAACAGTGGTTATACAACTACATATTAGTTCAGTTATTCACGGGAAAAATGAATCATTTTTTAGTTTATACAGTGGATGTTTGAGATGGTCAAGTACAATGCAGACACTGCTATTTTTTTAACACCCTAATCCTCCCCCCCACTTTCTGAAAAGTAATTAAAATGTACAGCATTCCCAGTGCATTTGGGTGTGTAGAAATGAATTATAAGGATTTTGACCTTTAGGTTTTTTTCAGAAACACAATGCTATTACGTTCAACACAACTGTACCTGATCACAGGACCCCATTGTGAGGGCCACAACAAATTTGATGTCATTTGACATTAAGGGCCTCCTGCTTGGCACCCTAAATCGCTGCTTGCAGCTCTATTTTAATGAACAGATCATACATTACAAGACTCAGAATGGTTATTTTTACAGAACCCCCACCCCCCAACAAAAAAAAAAAAAAACAGACACCCTTATAACAGCAAAGAGAAAGACAGTCTTACATCTGTCCCCAGATGTAAGATTACTGTGTCGTATTGTAACCCTTTAGCACCCGCCCTCAAATGAGACTGCATTGCCCAACTGATGCAGTGCAAGACAGAACTGTGAAATCTATCTTTAGCTCCTTGGTCACAATAGCTACAAGAGCTGGAAGAAAAGCGACCAGCTATTAATCATTTTCAATCAATCTGGGTATTTTACAGCAACAAGTGGTCACAATGCTATTTATGGCATGCCACTATGCCATCACTATGCCATATTCAGGTTTTCATTCGATATTCTCAAGTTTTCATTTAATATATTCAGGTTTTCATTCAATATTCTCAAGTTTTCATTCAATATTCTCAAGTTTTTATTCAATATATTCAGATTTCCATTCAATATATTCAGGTTTTCATTCAATATTTGTTGTGTGGGCCGCTGAAGAGGAGGTACTGCTGGCCCACCACCACAAGATGGCGCCCTGCTTGAAGTGCGGGCTTCAAGCACGAGAGGGCGTCGGAGCGACCGGGAGTGACAGCTGTCACTCATCATCCATACCAGCTGTCACTCATCCACTACACATCACCACCACCATAAAGGCCGGACTGCAACTCCACCTCCCCGCCGAGAAATCAGCTACCATTCAGGTAATTCTCTGCTGAACCTTAATTCGAGCATTAGTCTGATCTCTTTTGCAGCCGTTTTCCTGGGACGGATACCCTGTCTGCTGAGTTGGCGTTTGGTGTGGACTGCGACGGCTTCGCCTCCCACCCCACCCAGATAAGTGGTTATCTCGGGAGCTGCACGAGTGTGTGATTCGGAGGTGGAGGTTCTCCCTCCTAACTAAACACTGACTGTGGGATTACTGAGTGTGCAAACTCACACTCATCAGTACTGTCTCTGTTCTCTGCCAGCAGTACCGGGTCTGACTGCTGAAGACAGTGGCCACCTGGGGCGCAGGGCTTGGCGGCTCCGGTGTTCTTCAGCTCCGTTGGTGGTGGAAGCTGTGTGGGATCCGGCTCTTCTCTCGCCAGACGTCTTCTATCGTCGAGCCTGCCCACACGTCACCTTGTGTATAATTGACATTCCACCATATTGTTATTGTCTGTACTTCGTTGTGCGATTCACAACATTAAATTGTTACTTTTTGGCTTATCCATTGTCCGTTCATTAACGCCCCCTGTTGTGGGTCCGTGTCACGACACTTTCACAACAGGATTTCTCGGCCAGCGTCATGGATCCCGAGGGGCGTCAACCATCGCTTGAACAGCCAATGGAAGAGCGAGGTGCACAGGCGCCAGCAGGAGGCGTGTTAGGTGAGCTGCAGCACATCTTAACCGCTTTTACTGCTCGGTTGGACTTAGTCACCGAGCAGAGCATTATTCTCAATCGTAGGATGGAGGCTCTCACCGCCCAGGTGGAAGCGCATGCTCAGGGCGCTGCTGCAGCACCTCCTCCTGCTGACCGTATGCCAGAGACAGACATTCCGCTGGTCATTCAACGAACCCCCCCACCTTCCCCTGAAGCATGCATAAGCCCTCCGGAGCCATACGGAGGCTGTGTGGAGACGTGCGCGGACTTCTTGATGCAGTGCTTGCTCGTCTTTTCACAGCGTCCCGTCATGTACGCGTCAGACGCTAGCCGGGTGGCTTACGTTATAAATTTGCTTCCAGGAGAGGCACGCGCCTGGGCTACGGCGCTCTGGGAGCAGAATTCACGGCTCCTAACAATTTACACTGAGTTTGTGAGGGAGTTCCGACAGGTGTTCGACCACCCTCATAGAGGAGAGACCGCTTCAAGCGTGCTGCTGTCGATACGACAGGGATGTCGGAGCGCAGCGAAGTATGCAGTCGACTTCCACATCGCGGCAGCACGAGCCGGCTGGAATGCTGTTGTGCTCCGCGCCGCCTTTGTAAACGGACTGTCTCTGGTCCTTAAGGAGCACCTGGTGACGAAGGACGAGCCGCGAGATTTAGATGGGCTTATCGACCTGGTTATACAGTTAGACAACCGATTAACAGAACACCGACGGGAGCGAGACGAAGGGCGTGGTCAAGCACAAGCTGTCCCTCTTCCTCACGGGTCCGAAAGGAAGCCGTCTTCCCCACGCTCCACAGCCAGGGCTCTCCACGTGATGACAGCTCCCCCTGCTGACGTTGCTATGGAAACGAGCAGGGCCAAAGAGCGATCAGATCAGAGACAAAGGAGGCTGATCCGTGGAGAGTGTTTTCTCTGCAGCTCAACCGAGCACACACAGAGAGAATGCCCCAAACGGTCAAAACAGCAGCACTCGTCCTTAGAGACTGGGCTAAGGGTGGGTCACAACACCCACGCGGGGAGACCCCGACAATCTGCACGTATCCCAGTCACGATCCTGAGTGGGGATCTAACCCTTCACGCTCCAGCACTGGTGGACACGGGGTCAGAGGGGAATCTGCTGGATAGCAGATGGGCAAAGGAGGTTGGGCTCCCTCTAGTGGCCTTACCGTCATCATTGTCGGTGTGGGCACTAGATGGCACCCTTCTTCCACTAATCACACACCAGACACAGCCAGTGACATTGGTGGTGTCTGGGAATCACAGGGAGGAGATTGTGTTTTATGTAACACCTTCTACCTCCCAAGTGATTTTGGGTTTTCCATGGGTGTTAAAACACAATCCCCGGATTGATTGGCCGTCTGGGGTTGTGGTGCAGTGGAGCGAAACCTGCCACCGGGAGTGTTTAGGATCCTCGGTTCCACCCGGTGTGACAGCTAAGGAGGAGGTTTTAGTCCCCCCCCAATCTGGCGGCGGTGCCAGCCGAGTACCATGACCTTGCTGACGTCTTCAGCAAGGATCTGGCACTCACGCTGCCACCACACCGTCCGTACGATTGTGCCATTCATTTGATACCGGGCGCTGAGTACCCGTCCAGCAGGCTGTACAACCTCTCACGTCCGGAACGCGAATCAATGGAGACCTACATCCGGGACTCGTTAGCTGCCGGGTTGATCCGGAACTCCACCTCCCCGATGGGTGCTGGTTTCTTTTTTGTGGGCAAGAAGGACGGCGGACTCCGTCCATGCATTGATTACAGAGGGCTGAACGAGATCACGGTTCGCAACCGATACCCGTTACCTCTGTTGGATTCAGGGTTCACGCCCCTGCATGGAGCCCAAATTTTCACGAAATTGGATCTTAGGAATGCTTATCACCTGGTTCGGATCCGGGAGGGAGACGAGTGGAAGACGGCATTTAACACCCCGTTAGGTCACTTTGAGTACCTGGTCATGCCGTTCGGCCTCACCAATGCACCTGCGACGTTCCAAGCGTTGGTTAATGAAGTCTTGCGGGACTTCCTGCATCGGTTTGTCTTCGTATATCTAGACGATATACTCATCTTTTCTCCGGATCCTGAGACCCATGTCAAGCATGTACGTCAGGTCCAACAGCGGTTGTTGGAGAACCAGCTGTTTGTGAAGGGCGAGAAGTGCGAGTTCCACCGCACTTCTTTGTCCTTCCTGGGGTTCATAATCTCCAACTCCGTCGCCCCTGATCCGGCCAAGGTTGCGGCGGTGAGAGATTGGCCCCAACCAACAAACCGTAGGAAACTACAACAGTTCCTCGGTTTTGCAAATTTCTACCGGAGGTTCATCAAGGGCTACAGTCAGGTAGTTAGCCCCCTGACAGCCCTGACCTCCACAAAAGTCCCCTTCACCTGGTTGGATCGGTGCAAAGCCGCGTTTAGGGAGTTGAAACGCCGGTTCTCGACTGCACCGGTTCTGGTGCAGCCCGATCCCAATCTCCAGTTCGTAGTTGAAGTGGACGCCTCTGACTCAGTGATAGGAGCCGTACTATCCCAGAACGGGGAGTCCGACAAGGTTCTCCATCCATGTGCCTACTTTTCCCGCAGGTTGACCCCAGCTGAACGGAACTATGACATCGGCAATAGGGAACTTCTTGCGGTGAAGGAGGCTCTTGAGGAGTGGAGACACCTGTTGGAGGGAGCATCGGTACCATTTACGGTTTTCACGGACCATCGGAACCTGGAGTACATTCGGACCGCCAAGCGTCTGAACCCCAGGCAAGCCCGCTGGTCGCTGTTCTTCGGGCATTTTGACTTCCGGATCACCTACCGCCCCGGGACAAAAAACCAATGATCTGACGCCCTGTCCCGGGTGCATGAAGAGGAGGTCAGGACCGAGCTGTCAGACCCCCCTGAAACCATCATCCCCGAGTCCACTGTCGTGGCCACCCTTACCTGGGACGTGGAGAAGACCGTCCGGGAGGCCCTGACACGCAGCCCGGACCCGGGGACAGGTCCGAAGGACAAATTGTACGTCCCACCAGAGGCCAGGGCTGCGGTCCTTGACTTCTGTCACGGTTCCAAGCTCTCCTGTCATACAGGGGTGCGAAGGACCGTGGCAGTGGTCCGGCAGCGCTTCTGGTGGGCGTCTATGGAAGCCGACGTCCGGGAGTATGTCCAGGCCTGCACCACCTGTGCCAGGGGCAAAGCCGACCACCACAAGGCCCAAGGCCTCCTCCAGCCTCTGCCCGTGCCTCATCGCCCCTGGTCTCACATTGGCCTGGACTTTGTCACGGGCCTCCCGCCGTCCCAGGGCATGACTTCCATCCTCACGATAGTGGACCGGTTCTCCAAGGCGGCCCACTTCGTGGCCCTCCCGAAGCTCCCGACGGCCCAGGAGACTGCAGACCTCCTGGTCCACCATGTCGTGCGTCTGCATGGGATTCCATCGGACATTGTCTCGGATCGTGGTCCTCAGTTCTCCTCCCAGGTCTGGAGGAGGTTCTGCAGGGAACTGGGGGCCACCGTCAGTGTCTCGTCTGGGTACCACCCCCAGACGAACGGGCAGGCAGAGCGGACGAACCAGGAACTGGAGCAGGCCCTCCGCTGCGTGACCTCTGCGCACCCGACGGCCTGGAGTGACCATCTGGCCTGGATCGAGTACGCTCATAATAGCCAAGTTTCATCTGCCACCGGCCTCTCCCCGTTTGAGGTATGTTTGGGGTACCAGCCCCCATTGTTTCCGCTAGTGGAGGGAGAGGTCGGGGTGCCCTCGGTCCAGGCCCATCTGAGGAAGTGCCGTCGGGTGTGGCGTACTGCCCGCTCTGCCCTGCTCAGAGCCCGGACGAGGGCTAAGGCCCATGCAGACCGCCGGCATTCCCCGGCCCCTGTATACCAGCCCGGGCAGGAGGTCTGGCTATCCACTAAGGACATCCCCCTGCAGGTGGAATCCCAGAAACTTAAGGACAGGTACATAGGACCATTCACCATACTCAAAGTCCTCAGTCCGGCCCCAGTGAAGCTGAAGCTGCCAGCTTCACTGCGGATACACCCCGTTTTTCATGTGTCCAGACTCAAGCCCTGCCATACCTCACCACTGTATGCCCCGGGACCAGCGCCGCCTCCTGCCCGGATCATTGACGGGGAGCCCGTGTGGACAGTACGCCGGCTCCTGGACGTCCGTCGAAAGGGCTGGGGGTTCCAGTATCTGGTGGACTGGGAGGGTTATGGCCCCGAAGAGCGCTCCTGGGTGAAGAGGAGCTTCATCCTGGACCCGGCACTCCTGGCAAACTTCTACACCCGTCACCCGGACAAGCCTGGTCGGGCGCCAGGAGGCGCCCGTTGAGGGGGGGGTCCTGTTGTGTGGGCCGCTGAAGAGGAGGTACTGCTGGCCCACCACCACAAGATGGCGCCCTGCTTGAAGTGCGGGCTTCAAGCACGAGAGGGCGTCGGAGCGACCGGGAGTGACAGCTGTCACTCATCATCCGTACCAGCTGTCACTCATCCACTACACATCACCACCACCATAAAGGCCGGACTGCAACTCCACCTCCCCGCCGAGAAATCAGCTACCATTCAGGTAATTCTCTGCTGAACCTTAATTCGAGCATTAGTCTGATCTCTTTTGCAGCCGTTTTCCTGGGACGGATACCCTGTCTGCTGAGTTGGCGTTTGGTGTGGACTGCGACGGCTTCGCCTCCCACCCCACCCAGATAAGTGGTTATCTCGGGAGCTGCACGAGTGTGTGATTCAGAGGTGGAGGTTCTCCCTCCTAACTAAACACTGACTGTGGGATTACTGAGTGTGCGAACTCACACTCATCAGTACTGTCTCTGTTCTCTGCCAGCAGTACCGGGTCTGACTGCTGAAGACAGTGGCCACCTGGGGTGCAGGGCTTGGCGGCTCCGGTGTTCTTCAGCTCCGTTGGTGGTGGAAGCTGTGTGGGATCCGGCTCTTCTCTCGCCAGACGTCTTCTATCGTCGAGCCTGCCCACACGTCACCTTGTGTATAATTGACATTCCACCATATTGCTATTGTCTGTACTTCGTTGTGCGATTCACATTAAATTGTTACTTTTTGGCTTATCCATTGTCCGTTCATTAACACCCCCTGTTGTGGGGTCACGACACTTTCACAACAATATTCTCAAATTTCATTCAATATATTCAGGTTTTCATTTGATATTCTCAAGTTTCATTCAATATATTCAAGTTTTCATTCAATATATTCAGGTTTTCATTCGATATTTTCAAGTTTTCATTCAATATTCTCAAGTTTTCATTCAATATATTCAGGTTTTTATTCAATATTCTCAAGTTTTCATTCAATATATTCAGATTTTCATTCAATATATTCAGGTTTTCATTCAATATTCTCAAGTTTTCATTCAATATTCTCATATTTTCCTGTTTGGCATGCCATTATAATATATATATATATATATAAATATCTGGGGTTTATCCACCCGAGCATGCAAAATTCTGGGAGGGTACATGCACATAATGAGGTGTGCAAATGCAACATGATTCATCAGGGTCAAAAGGAAATTTAGCAGGTGTTGAATGTGTCTGTATTTTGTGAGTCTAAAACTTAACTTAATGTAGCTGAAAGACATTTGGTACAGGTACATTTGAGTTGCTGCCTCCACTTAGACAGAATTAAAAAATAGTATTGTTATTGTTATTAACACTGGGCATATTTAAAGAGTTACTGGTTTACTTTGTGTTTGTTTCTACAAAGGTCACATGCAAAGGTTGGGAAATGTGCATTTTCCTTGAAGACTGTTCTATATAAAACCAGAATTGTCTGTGCATTTTAGCCAAATCAGTATATTTCAATTTATTTTGTTCCTTATTTGATCACACACTGCAATATATCACTTTCACTTTCTCAGCAGCACATATCCCACGCTGGTGAGAAAGTGCACTGCTGTGTGATGTCAAGGCAGTGATCGCCCATTATCAATTGCTTTACATAGCAATGGCGCAGAATTCAAAAAGTGATTTGGATAGCTTTTTGCCTGATATTTGTCTCTATGATGATGATGATGATGATGATGATGAAACAGACCAAGCTGAGGTACAGAACCCAGGTGGCGTGGGATATGTGACAGTAGATGTAATATAAATCTGAATTTACATGGTCGGTCACAATCTAGTGTTTAGATTTGACCTCTGGCATACCACTTATTTTTTACTCTCAAATATTGTCACTGGAGCAATAAAAAAAGTGCCTGGCTTTACCTGCAATGTCAAGGTGCATGTTACAAAGAGCGTGCAGGTTTACAAGTGCCTTACTCTTGTCGCTCAGTAGCTCAAATGGCACTTCACCCTGAGGCGACTCATCCAAGTCTCCGTAGTGCAGCACTTTGTGATTCAGAGAGAGTCTACAGAACCAGAACTTCTCTGTGAAGGAAGCAGAAAACATACCGATTCATGAATAATAAACTAAAGCAGTACTCCATCACAAAGAAAAGGCTGAATGATTGTTTTCCCACCTTGCCTTCGGCGGTTTCCCAGTTTACGGAAGCAGCTTCCCTCACATAGCCGGTTGAGACGCTGCTGCTTGATGAGCTCCAGGATCTCAGGCTGAATCCTCTCCCGTAACTCACTGCAGAACAAACCACAAGCAAGAGATGTCACATACAGTAGATAAATATGTCCATGATAATGTTATCTGTTGCATAAACATAGTAGGTGTTGTCTGAGACTAGTATCAAAGACTGAGACTTGATTTGCTCAGTGAGATAAAATTTGTACAAGGTTAAAAAGTACAAATGCAAAATATAAAGTCACTTGGTCACAGACTGACATAATAGGTGGAGACTGAAAGTCATCCTGGCTCATCCTTTCTGACTGCCGCAGACGAAGAATCTCTGAATAGTTGAGGCCTCGCAATTTGCTCTTCAGCTGGTCCAAAGATGATGGCTTCATGGCCAGTGATCTGGTGATCTGCTCACGGACCACCTGCATCACCTGCTCAGGGTAGAAGCACATACATGCCAAGTCAATGTGTGAAGTAACACAAAAAATAAACTTTCTATGAAATATCTAGATCAGTTTGTGCCAAAATAACAGCAACTGCCCTATCTGCCATGGGCCCTATCTTAACGATCTATGGTGCGTAGACTAAAGCACACAGGGTAAAAGGATCTGAGGCATGTCAAAGCCCACAATGCCATTTGCACATGTAATCTGAGCTGAAATGAGAGCACACTGTGCAATGTGGTTGAACTTTGCCATGAGTGTATTTTGAGTATAACATAAAATTAACCAGGATGTCACCTCTCTATCTCTTAAAGATACAAGTGTACCATATGGTGATGTATTGCTATTCAGGGGAAGAAGGGAAGAGGTTTTCTGGCAAAGACACAAATCAGCAGTCACAACAAGCACAATCTGAAGCAAAGCACCATAAAATGTTGGAAGTTATGCCAAGTGTAGTGACTTTACGAAACTTTCTCAGTACTGTGGCATGTCTTCAATGACCACTGGCTGTCATGCACATGAGGTGAGACTGGGCCAGTTTATCTTTGACAGAGACCTCAAATCCAAATACCTGAATGAATGGAAGGACACCGTCCTAAGGAGATTCCAAACTGAGGGGCATCACCTGCAGCACTTTTAATCAGTGGTGGGCACAGATAACCAAAAAATTAACTTTGATAACAGATAATCAGATAACTCAAAAGTTATCTTTGATAAAGATAAACCGATAAACCACCCAAAAATGTATCAGAAGTTACAGATAACCGATAAATTCTGATACATTTGCAACTACTAACAAGCTGAATTTGAGTTTTAACACCACAATTGCTTTTGGAAGCACCAAACGCGACAACAGACCCAAACAATGAGCCCACACTTCTATGTTTGAACATCTTGCCCCCTGCTGGAAGCTGTTGTTTACTACACGGCTTGCAGCACAGAAGCACCCTGAGAGCAGCCCCAAAGCCAGCTTTCTACCAATCACAACACTCCAGTCAGGCGGAGGTCTTGGAAAAATCATGCTGACTTATGGTTTGGTGTGAATACTGACAGAATAACTCCATTAATGTCAATTCTGTCATTTGTACAAAGTTAAAATATAACATAAAGAGTTCACCGCGCTTCTGTATAGCACAAACAAATCTGGTGCAACCAGATAGGACTAATTTGTAAAAGAGAAAAAAAACTGGTGCAACACAGAAATAAGTGCCAGAAAATTTAATAAAGTGCTGAAAGCAAAAATGTACAACGGGACTAACGTTTCGATGTGAGAGTCACAGTTTTTTCTTTTTTCTCTTTTAAAATATAACATATATCTTTTAATGTTGAATAATGCACTAATTCTAAGGTTTTGTAACAAACACAGACAGATCGCAAAGGATTCTGGGTAAAAGTGCCTCTGCTAAACACTGATAGGTTCAGTCATTCATTATGTAAACCAACACGTTAATGTGACATGTGTTGGTGTTTACAGATAAATGTGCTTTTGTAAAATATTACATTTTTTATTTGTAAAAACAGGCATTTTTATGGAGGCCTGGAAGTGTCATCGCAAAATGTTTTGCATGTGGAGAGAATGTGCGCTCATTTTATTAGTTTTATTATTAGTTTTAAGATGTGCGCACGTTTTATGATGTTGTAAAACGTGCACTGAATATTGTCTTGACACATAAATGTTGGCTTTACACTGTGCGAGTTTTGGCCCTTTTTCAGATGATTTTTCATTCGTGTGAGAATTTTTTGGACCGAGTTTCAGGTTAATCGCACGTCCTGCATCGTGTAGTGTACATGTAGTAACAAGCTGCGTTTAACATCTCACGACCACCTCCTGATCGCTGATCGTATGGGTGAATGAAAATCAAACCTGTTTGATATTATTCTGGTTGGCCGTCGTGAGGGTATCCTGCTGCTGAAGAGCTACAAGCGTCCAACCGCTCGCACTGTGCATGTTCAAACACCACAGAGCTGTCTTGTAATGTTTTTTTGTTGTTTTGTTTTTAAACTTTGATGTCTCCCATCGAGAGTTTTTGTAAATTAAGTTTGAAAAAAAAAGCTTACATTTTGCTTTTGGAAACACGACTTCGACGTGTGGTTTTTGAACGTACAATGTGTGTGAGTACATAAATTGTGCACTCTGAACTTTTACACCATGCGCCTATGTGGTACAGTTTGAACTGAAACAGAGTACAGTGGTTAAAATATCATACAGTGTCTGCTCAGCTTCAGGACGAATACTGCCATGAACTGCCATGAACACTACTGACCAGTAGATGGCAGTAGAGGCCTTGAAAACTTGCCAAAACAAAATTCCAGATAATCTGTGTCTGCTACATTTAAGATGCGTGGAATTTAACAAACACAAAAACAATAACAACGTCTATAAACCCAGAGAATATATTCAGGAGAGTTTTAGGCACTAGAGTTTAATGCTGTTGTCTGTGGAGCCTGAACAGAGTGTCTGAAATGCATTTGTCCTGTCGTGAACGTACTGAGATTACCCTATCCTACCCATAATGCACTGCTGGGCACAGCATGTGCTCACTAAAACCTTACAAATTAGCACATTACTTTAAAACTAAAACATATATCTGATATTTTCACTTTATAAAACTTCAGACATGACAGTAATTTTAAATAACTTGTCCAAAATTAGTTTGGTTAAAATTTGAAACATAAGTTAAAAATGTATGCCTCTGGATGACTTGGGTGATATTGCCCGCGTATCAGTATGGCGTTAAAGGAAATGATTTTTTTTTTTGTGACTAGTTCTCCTTTTCCTGCAGAGGATGGAACAGTTTCTCCTGGAAGCAGCTCTCTTCTGTTTGCAGAGGGTGGAACTATACATCTGTTAGGAAACTTTTAACAGGTAGGTGCTCAACTGATTTTAATTTTTAAAAATGTTCGCCGCTATTCAGCTTTGTTTACTACGTTATCGGTCTAAAAGTTATCGGACAAAAATTTATCGGAAGATAATTAGTCCGATAATGGTTTTTAAAGTTATCTAAAAAGATAATCCAATAATGAAAACATTATCTTCGATAATTATCTGTTATCGGATTATTGGAACTGTGCCCACCACTGCTTTTAATGGTAAGTAAAAACTGTGACTCAAATTAAAAATGCTGCCCACTCTGTGCATTGCACTCTGACAGACAGATATGGATTGAGTCCGCCTTTTCTATACAGGCTGGAGTGCCTGATAACTCTGTACAAACCAGAGTTATTAAAGTTTTCCGTCCATCCATTTTTTCCACCTGCTTACTCCAATTAAGAGTCACCGGGGGGCTGGAGCCTATCCCAGTAGTAACAGGGCGTGAGGCAGGGTACACCCTGGACAGGATGCCACTTTGTCGCAGTATTAAAGTTTTGTATTTTTCTTTTTGGTTTCACTTTCATGACACAATGAACTAATATGCATCCCTGGGTTTGAGGTGTTTTTATGTCATGAACCTGTCTATGTGATGCAATCCGAACATTTTACCTTGTAAATAGCAGAACAACTCTGCAATTAAATATAGACCAAGATTTTCCTGGTCTATGGTGCAGGTACTTTCTCCTGCAATGAGTAGGCACAGTGTCTGAACTCAATTCACCTCTGGATCAACACAGCCAGGGGCACACAGGTGGAATAAAGTTGACTTTACTTGCAGTTTAAAAGATGTGAGTGCTGAGCATGAAAACCACAACTGCAGTAGCTATAACGCTATCAGTGACACTTATGCTACACTGTGCCAATTTGCACCAGGGAGGGCCTCGTATTTTTTAATCAGCTGATTTAACTTCAAAAATACATTCCCCTAATAATATTGTGGTACCTACGTCTGTCCTGCTTGATGAGTGTTGTTGTTATTATACAATTGTATGCAAAAGTTTGGGCACCCCTAAGAATTTTCATGATTTTCCTTTATAAATCATTGGTTGTCTGGATCAGAAATTTCAGTTAAATATATATAACAGACGAACACACTGATACTTGAGAAGTGAAATGAAGTTTCTAGTATTTGCAGAAAGTTTGCAATAATTATTTAAACAAAATTGGGCAGGTGCATAAATTTGGGCACCCATGTCATTTTACTGATTTAAATACATTTAGCAGAACTGGATTTTTAGAGTGGTAGCAAATGCCAAATGGTATGAAGCATCGCAAAGGTGTTTTTATTTTATTTACTCTTGTAGCCTGTAAGTAGGAGTGGACGAAACTCATACGATTAACTGAAGTCACAAACAAACTGACAAACTGGTCAAGTAACCAAGTCTGGGTATATAGAATATATACTGTTTCTCAGATTGCCCTCAATGTTTTTGCTGTCTGTGAGATATTTATTATTATGGGGCTATTCCACAGAGTGCCATTCTTTCCCGTTTAGTCCCAAAAAGCAACTCGAGGCATATTTTGAAGCATCATAGAAATTTCTTGATCCATCTTTGTCAATGTCGAACAATCATGGTATACGTAGTATTTACGGCCATCACCAGTTTTGAAATTGGGGTCAAATTTTCAAACTGTTGAAAAAGTTCATCCTGATTCTCAAAATCATCACTAGTGTGTGGCAACTTCCAGGTGCTGGTAGTCTTAACAGCATCAATCATGTTCGAACGTCTTTAAGGGCCCCTTCACACATAACACGATTTAAGTCGACTAGCGCACAAAGGAAGAAGTGCATGCCCATCGTGTAAAATCATAGCTGCTGCCGATGCCTCATACACCTGCTGCTGCAACTATTTGTAAACACCAGCAGCTGAAAGACAGAGTGTGCCCTGTGAGAGCCCATTCAATCCCTTTCGCGGCAGGTGTCAGCCAAAGTGCAGGTGACAAACACGAACATCTAACACCACTCACTTGGCACTTAGAAAATGTGTGGCCATTTGCGCTGTTAGCACGACAACAGTGAGCAGATGATCACTTTGAAGCTGGATGTGAAATTTGTCTAAGTGCCACCGCGAGTGTGGCTTTGCAAGCACCCCCCCTCTGCCCAAAACACATGTGGCATACGTGGGGGCACACTTGCATAAAATGCTGATATGTATGCTACACAGACATGATCACATGGGGGCCGGACAGGCAGGTCTGAACGCACACAGCACAGCGAGGTGCCTGTCAGCTGCTGACCAGACACTCACTGACAGCTCACATAACACAGAAAAAGAGTGCCACATTGGTGTGTGCACTGAACTGACAGGGGGCATGTCCGCCAACAGCAGTTGCTGTTGAACTCTCTGGTTCTGGAAGTCCCAGCTGGAGAACACGTACCATGTTTGGTCGGACATGAACTTACAACTGTCCACTGTGATGCACGTGTCTGCTTGCTGTTCTCACATGGAAATACAATCCCAATGAAGTTGGGATGTTGTGAAAAATGTAAATAAAAACAGAATACAATGATTTGAAAATCGTCTTCAACCTATATTCAATTGAATACACCACAAAGACAAGATATTTAATTTTCAGCATCTTATTAAAATTTTTCAGCACCTATTTCTGTGTTGCACCAGCTGTTTTTCTCTTTTACAAGTCAGTCCTATCTGGTTGCACCAGATTTGTTTGTGCTATACAGAAGTGCAGAGAACTCTCCTTTTTTGTTTTACAAGATATTTAATGTTCAAACTGATGAACTTTATTGTTTTTGTGCAAATATTTGCTCATTTTGAAATGGATGCCTGCAACACATTTCAAAAAAGCTGGGACAGTGGTATGTTTACCACTGTGTTACATCACCTTTCCTCAATAAGTGTTTTGGAACTGAGGGCACTCATGATTGGGTATAAAAGGAGCATCCCAAAAAGTCTCAGCCATTCACAAGTAAAGACAGGGCAAGGATCACCACTTTGTAAACAACTGCATGAAAAAATTGTCCAACAGTTTAAGAACAATGTTTCTCAACATATAGTTGCAAGGAATTTAGTGATTCCATCATCTACAGTCCATAATATAATCAGAAAATTCAGAGAATTTGGAGAACTTTCTACATGTAAGCGGCAAGGCCGAAAACCAACACTGAATGTCCATGACCTTCAATCCCTCAGGCGACACTGCATTAAAAACCAATATCATTGTGTAATGGATCTTACCGCGTGGGCTCAGGAACACTTCAGAAAACCATTGTCAGTTAACACAGTTCGTCGCTACATTTACAAGAGCAAGTTAAAACTCTACCATGCAAAGTGAAAGCCATACATCAACAATATCCAGAAACACCGCCACCTTCTCTGGGCCCGAGCTCATTTGAAATGGACAGACGCAAAGCGGAAAAGTGCACTGTAGTCTGATGAGTCCACATTACAAATTGTTTTTGGAAATCATGGACATCGTGTCCTCCGGACAAAAGAGGAAAAAGACCATCCAGATTGTTATCAGCGCAAAGTTCAAAAGCCAGCATCTGTGATGTTATGGGGGTGCGTTAGTGCCCATGGCATGGACAACTTAGACATCTGGTTTTGTGCATGCTCGTGTGCATGCACAGAACCGTTGCACCAGGATTGTTAACGCCTGCCCATTATCTCGATGTTTTATCGTGGTTCGCTCATATGAGCTGTTTCGCCGTGATTCGCCCTGATTTGTACTTATTTGTACTATGTGTGAAGGGGCCCTAAACGGGGTATTCCTAGTGAGTACAGCTTGAAACATGTTTGATCACACGGCCTCCAGTCTGATCTCAGTCCTTTAACACTGACTATCTGCTGACAGCATCTCTGATAATATACTTTTAAACAAAGTTTCAAATTTCAATGTAAAAATTACTTCTTATTTATAAGCATCTAATTAATCACAGCACAGACATTTATAGATGTTTGTATAATGTTGATGTGAAAATATAGCGAAGTCACAGCTTTCTTCATTTAGTTTTGCCCTATAGAGATCTGTCTCTCTTTGCCTTTTTTTTATTGATAGAGAATTCTGAATATCTATGGCTGATAGAGCACTTTGTGTGATCTCAAACCTTATTGAAATCCTCAGCTGTGGCCCTCATCTCCTTCCACGTTTTGTTAAGTAACTGGATGCAGATGCAGAAGAACTCCTCCCACGCCTTGTCATGGGTGAAGAACATGGGATGGTAGTCATTGCAGCCCTCATTAGCTGCACAAAAGAAAACATTTTAGTTCTTACATGTAACCTTCCTTTCGAACTCTGAGCATACTGAACTACACCAAAAAAAAAAAACAAAAAACAAAACAAAAGTAACAATCCTGATGACCTGTCTAGGTTCAATAGATTTTAACGCATTTTTTTATTTAACAGAAATATAACTGAATCAAAGCATGTTTTTCTTGGCTGTGACATGACAGAGCTACTTACGCAATTCTCCAACCTGAAGTATCTCACACAACATTCGAGTGAGCTCGATGGCACAGCGGCCAAACGGACATTCATGCTTATCCTCACGGCTACTGTTTTCCAGGACAATCTGTCATTAGAGAGAACAGGCAGAGACATTAGGCCAAAGTTTTGTGAGCTGAGCTAAAGTGCATCCTAAAGTCAATGCTAACCCTGATGTACGTATCTCTGTGAACCTCAGCCAGATACAGCATGTTATCCAGAGCCAGTATCCCTGGTGGAGTCTGAGTGAAATCCATGGCTGGGTTCACATGGTTCTGTACTCAAAACACATAAACAGCCACCCTGAGTCAGGCGCCAAACCACTAACCAACATTTGTTTTTTCATAAACCCGAAGAGTCTGAAAACTGAAACTCACAGTGAAGCCGAGCATTTTGTAGTCCTTAGTGTACATGGCCTTTCTCTTTTCAGTACCAGTGGGATCATTTTCACCATCAAAGGCAATCCTTCGCAGGTCAAAAATTTTGTCTCTCTGAGCCTGTTACCATTCAAGAAATGATCAGGTGTTAGTTCAACTAATGCTATTAATTGAATTGAATTCAAAAAGGTGAATTGGTGTGATTGTTGTCTGTCATATCAAAAGGATTTTGAATACTAAATAGGAATGAAAAGGGTTTCCTTTTGTATATTTACAAATAAAGCGCTGTACAAGAGCAAAGTTACAATGTCTGGAGGGGACTCTTTAGGGCTTGCACAGTCTAGTCCAGGGGTATTCAACTCATCCCAGAAAGGGCCAAGTGGGTGCAGGTTTTCTTTGCCACCACCAACTCCACCAGGTGATTTCACTAATTAACATCACTTTGAGCAGATGGAATCAGTTAGTCAGTGAAATCACCTGGTGGAGTCGGTGGTTACAAAGAAAACCTGCACCCTCTCAGCCCTTTCTGGGATGAGTTGAATATCCCTGGACTAGTCAATCAATCGACCTTGCTGCTGTGCAATGATGCATTAAGCTTGACGTTGACTAGTCCATGATCATGTGACTGTGTCCACTTGCATCCACCACGGTGACGGTGGTAATGCTGGGGAGACTCTTTTCCGGGCTGCGTTTAGGCAGGCAGGATGTTCATAAGTCACTGCTGTGACTGGTCAGACTGAGTGTAAACTTACACCAGGCCCAGGTGCCTTGGAGTGTGCCCAAGCATAACTTTCCTCCCTCTCCACTATCCACTGGCCTGCACTCACCCTACACTCCAAGTAAGGGCTGAGCACATCAACATCAACACAATGTGAATTTTGTTTTGACAATGAAGAATGGAATTTATCATTAAAAGATTATTGATTTCAGCCCTTTTCTTATGAGATAAGTTTTATATAAGAAGATGAAGTAATGTATTATTTATTATGACCAAATAGTACGGGGATAAGAAAGCTTGATATACGTGAGATGAGAGTGACTACTCATTAAATGGGTCAGACGCATGGCTGAAATGGCAGACAACTCCTTTTCATGCCACAGCAGATCATAGATGGATCTGCATGTTAATTTGGCACAAGTTTTATGGCGGATGCCCTTCCTGACATAACTCCACATTACATGGAGAATGGTCAGCGGTGGTCTTAAACTGGGAACCTTGTGCTCTAGAAACAAGTGCACTTAATATTTCTATGGATCATTTTACAGAAGGTTAAAAAAAAGACAAAATGCTGGCCCCCTGCCCATATAAAACCTGTCAGGTCTGAAAAAATTATGCAGTAAGAGAATTATTAATCACTCATACTTCTTGCATGACCTCATCATCTGCTGTTTCCAGAAAGCAGCAAGATGATGAGGAAATATTTTGCATAGCTGTTCGCTGACCATGATTCATGTTCATCAATAATGCAAGAAGACAGACCAATTTTTAACCCAGATGATGTTGAATGAAAACTGTCTCATCCAAGTAGTAATAAAAATATTAGTCGTGGCAATCCCATCTGTGATGAGTAAGATTGTCTCTTGATCAATTCCTGGACGGGACAGAAAATGTACATTTAGGGTCGATTTACAGAGTTTGGGTTTGGTTAATGTGGGAATGTCAGCACGCTGACGATCACAAGGTCCTTAACAGATCCTTAGCCTGGTATGGTGGCTGGGAAATCCCAGACAATCTGGGTTTGAGGACCTGCTGCAGCCTTCGTCCACTTTCACAGAGGTTGCGTTACAAGCCAATATTTCCTCTGCCTGATCCGCCGTTGAGGGCCCCACCATATTTCAGCCCAACAGGCAATCCCCTACTTGATCCACTGGCCAAGTGTCATGACGCAGATGAAGAGTTGGATTTTGACACCCAATATTATTTGTAGTAACTGCTCAACTGAACAGTCATGTCAGTGACATGATATCTGTGTTCTGTGCTCCGATGATATTTATGATCACACTACATGTGTCGACGGCCTAGTCTGGCTGGACAACCTCTGCAAGTTGGGCCAGAAGTGCCAGCTGGCTGGCCCTAGTCATGGCCCAAAGCATGCAAAATACACACACAAACTGGACTTTGGGGGTGTAATGTGCTATTGCACAGCCAAGCGGGCCTAGCGTGAGTACACCGCTACAAATGTTTGCAAACATTCTGCCTACCTGAATCAACAGTCCGTGAGACCTCCTCATGTGCATAGTGGTGGGTCTCAGGATTCCTTGCAGCAGTCATGCTAACAGTTAGTTATGACAGAGCTGGTCTTGAGTGGGTGCAGTGGCTCCCAGCATCACTGCTTCTCCCCAGCTACACCCTGACATTGTGTGCATTTATTGTAGTGCATTTAGTGACATGCAACCCCAATTCCAATGAAGTTGGGACATTGTGTGAAATGTAAATAAAAACAGAATACAATGATTTGCAAATCCTCTTCAACCTATATTCAATTGAATACATCACCAAGACAAGATATTTAATGTTCAAATTGATAGACTTTTTTGTTTTTGTGCAAACATTTGCTCATTTTGAAATGGATGCCTGCAACACATTTCAAAAACGTTGGGACAGGGGCAACAAAATACTGGGAAAGTTGGTGAATGCTCAAATAACACCTGTTTGGAACATTCCGCAGGTGAACAGGTTAATTGGAAACAGGTGAGTGTCATGATTGGGTATAAAAGGAGCAGCCCCAAAAGGCTCAGCCTTTCACAAGCAAAGATGGGGTGAGGATCACCACTTTGTGAACAACTACGTGAAGAAATAGTCCAACAGTTTAAGAACAATGTTCCTCAACATTCAATTGCAAGGAATTTAGGGATTCCATCATCTACAGTCCATAATATAATCAGAAGATTCAGAGAATCTGGAGAACTTTCTACACGTTAGCGGCAAGGCCGAAAACCAACATTGAATGCCCGTGACCTTCGATCCCTCAGGCAGCACTGCATTAAAAACCGACATCATTGTGTAAGGATCTTACCGCGTGGGCTCAAGAACACTTCAGAAAATCACTGTCAGTTAACACAGTTCGTCGCTACATCTACAAGTGCAAGTTAAAACTCTACCATGCAAAGTGAAAGCCATACATCAACAATATCCAGAAACGCCACTGCCTTCTCTGGGCCCGAGCTCGTCTGAAATAGACAGATGCAAAGTGGAAAAGTGTGCTGTGGTCTGATGAGTCCACATTTCAAATTGTTTTTGGAAATCATGGACGTCGTGTCGTCCGGACAAAAGAGGACAAAGACCATCCAGATTTTTACCAGCGCAAAGTTCAAAAGCCAGCATCTGCGATGGTATGGGGGTGTTAGTGCCTATGGCATGGGCAACTTACACATCTGTGATGGCACCATCAATGCGGAAAGGTACATCCAGGTTTTGAAGCAACACATGCTGCCATCCAAGCAACGTCTTTTTCAGGGACGTCCCTGCTTATTTCAGCAAGACAATGCCAAGCCACATTCTGCACGTGTTATAACAGCGTGGCTTCACAGTAAAAGAGTGCAGGTACTAGACTGGCCTGCCTGCAGTCCAGACCTGTCGAGTCACATGTTGGTATTAGATGAAAATGTGTGTAGCATTATGAAGTGCAAAATATGACAACGGAGACCCCGGACTGTTAACTGAATTCGTACATCAAGCAAGAATGGAAAAGAATTTCACCTACAAAGCTTCAACAATTCTCAGTTGCCAAACGCTTACTGAGTGTTGTTAGAAGGAAAGCTGATGTAACACAGTGGTAAACATACCAATGTCCCTGTTATGTGCAGAAGCAGGTTGAGGAGCGGACCAGCATCTGACTGAACCCAGCGCTAAATAACCAGAAAGCGGTTCCAAAAACAAAACAAATTTATTTCCCTCCTGTGCAATAATTTGTGTACAACATAAATGTGCGGTTGTCTGGCGAGGTGAAGGACGGCGCGCTCTCCAGCGCCCAAATGGATCAAAGCTCGGCTCTTCTGGACCCAGACTCACCGCCGAACACCCCCAGGTGGATACGACAAACTGACTCTGTGAAGGATGGAAAAGGTGAGGTAAGTCAACAGAGCTACAACAAATATCCTTCAGAGGCACACACTATCAGCAACACATTCAGGTCTGAATTTAAGCTTTATGTAAATGAGCAGTTTCTCACAACAGGTGGAGGATCATCATTCCGTACGCCACGGCAGTGAGAGGCAAACTGCACAATTTTCATCAATGTTCAAATATACTGCGTAACAAAATACCAAATTACTGTTAACACTTATTCAGACAATCATCACCTCTGATGTGTGCTGACAGCATGTGTCCCTCACCCCATCCTCCTTCACAGGCACGATGTGTCAAACCCAGGCGCGGTCCTCAGCGTCTCACAAACGAACGTCAACAAGGTCGAGTTCCCGGAATTCTGCTTGAATCACTCATGGCTTAAATGCAGAACGCCATCTCATTATCTGCTTCAGCTGAAAGTCTTTAAGTTTGCACGTGAGCATCATCCGCAGGTGCTGCAAGTCATTAGGCCTGCACGTGAACATCCTCCACAAGTGCAGCCAATAATGCTGATGAGGGTGAAGGACTCTTCTGCCAGCACCTTCTCCACAGAAACAACCAGTTTGCATACCACCTGGAGAGCAAAGAAAAGAAAACACCACCAAAATGTCCAGCCAAACCCCCCAACACACAACAGTCCCAGCTTTTTTGAAATGTGTTGCAGGCATCCATTTCAAAATGAGCAAATATTTACACAAAAACAATAAAGTTTATCAGTTTGAACATTAAATATCTTGTGTTTGTGGTGTATTCAATTGAATATAGGTTGAAGAGGATTTGCAAATCATTGTACTCGGTTTTTATTTTCACTTTACACAGCATCCCATCTTCATTGGAATTGGGGTTGTACAAACAGCTTCAACTCTGTAGATCAGTACAAGTTGTGGAAAACATATTTAACAGGATTATGTTACTCCAACACTGAAATTTAATTCTTTGAAATTTTACCTGGTCACTAGGATCCATTTTGGTCATCATACGTTCTTCTAAAAGGTTAAATGTCAACACCTGCAGCACATATAGCTGATGTGCCATTTCTGCTTTGATTGGTCGATTACCTCGAATAACATGCTGCAAAAACGCAAAGATTCAGTGTGGTATTATCACAACAAGCCATTTATCAAATGACACATAATAATGGCACTTGAAATAAAGCAAAAATGAAAAAACTTCATAAACAAGTCCTATTTGACTCATCAAAAGTGAAAAGGAGCTCAACATTTGGAAAATTACCTGAAAACACAAGACATTATGCTAATGATGCCAATTATTTTTATGGGCTGATTGCTCTCTGTGCACAATTTACTGTAATGAGAAATTAACCATAATTTGGCAACAGTCCACTGATTTCTAGGTTTTCATTTAATAACAATAAACAGTGCTGGAACTGCTCCATGAGGCAGGAATGCAGTATGCTATCCTCTGTGACTTTTGCAACTAAACTAAGGGTGCCAAAATTGACTAGCGCTCAAATAAATGATTTTTGAGCAGAGTTTGCTACACTTCATTCACACATGCAATTACACTATTTATTCGTCCTACATCACAGCTGTAAAAAATCTTCCCAAGGTTTAAAATGGTGGTTCTCTTCCTTACACCTTGTGTAAAGCTGCACACAGCATTGGTGTGGTCAGAAGCATTGTTAGTGCATCGCTAACATACGGCAGCAGAAAGCGACTGCACCATAGTCTATCAAAAACCTGGTCTAAAGTCAAGAGGAGTGTTTTTCTGTTGCTTAAGTGCCGCAATATTCAGGAATTCCTTACATAGATGGGTTCACAGTATGCTCACTCTGTGGTTATGCACACAGGGATGCACATTAGTGCTGACATACATCCTCTTCCCTCCTCACTCAAAATGAACTAAACTGAAAACAAAATTATAATGAAATGAATGAAAAAAAAAAAACTACTGGAAAACCAAAACGATGGTATATAACTCTGGTTTGTAATGTTTTTATGCTTGTTTCATCCTCCCCATGTTCACAGATGGGGAGCACCAAAATGGGGCTGGTCACATGATGGTCCATCACCAAGGGAGAGGTGGGGGTTGAGGGGAAGCTGGCGGGTCATAGAGAAGATCGGGTAAATGGAGACAGGTGAAGAAGGAAGTATTGCAGGAATGAGGCACTAACCGCTTCACCTCAGAGAGTTGTACTACATGCTGTTCCCATTCTGCTGCAGGCTTTCACGCTTTGTGTGCAGATTCATCTCCTCACCAGAAAAGCTCTCACTTCCTTCACTTACTGAGTCTGCCACCACATAGCAATGTCCCAAGTGCAAGTGTACAGAATTCTTTAAAAAACTGACAAATGGCATTTCTGCTTGGTGTACACTGAAGAGAGAATTCATGGATCGACCTAATAAAGTGCTTCAGCTGGTAATACTCAAAATAAATATTATGAGCGAAGCGTCGCGCAGCGGCGCAAAGCTCACTCATGGTAAAGGGCGTCCTAAACAGGAAGTGCCAAAATTCAAGTCCACAGTAAAACAGGAAATGCTGAAATGTCAAACACTTCCTGGATTGACAGACGAGATCCCATGGAATCTCACGGGAACTCAGTGGCAAGCTCACACTCAAACAGGAAGTGGCAAATTCTCAGTGACAGTGAAACAGGAAATGTCGCATGTTGAACACGTCCTGGCATGGGTGGAGCTAGAGCAGGGGCCGGGGTTTCACTGGACTCCCCTGAAATCTGACTGGACACAGATGATTGACATGTCACGGCACCACACGTCTGGTTGAAAGAGCTGCAATTTCAAATCAGTGAGTCACGTTGACTGCTAGGTTCCTCCTGTCCAGTAGTTTGTGCTGTGTACCACAAAACGTTCTAATCCACCTTAGTAAAAGAAGAAAAATGTTTGCTTCAGACTTGAACTGAAACACGTCATTTGAACTATGGAATTCTAATCACACCAAACTTATATTGGTGAGTAAACGACTGTATTTTATTCCAGAATTGAGGTCCAGGTTGTTAAAAGCAGCATTTTTCCTTTAATTCGGGTTGTCTCATATACACATGTTTAAGCTAACAGATAGCAGCTCTCATGCTCTGTTGGCTTATTAGTGCAGCAGAATAACTGAAACAGGCAACAAATACAGCACAAATACGGCTGAAGCAAAATTAATGGAGCAACTTTAACTTTTGACCCCTGTACAAACTGAAACTGACCTTGTCACCATTCTTGCTGCTTTTACGTCATAACTCCATAACATTCAGTGACAGATTGTCCAAACTATACCTTTTTGGAATCTTTATGATCAGGCAAATAATGTGGTGTAGTTTTCTATATGATTGGAGCATCTTTTAATTTTGACCCCTGTGTAATTCTTCAATTGACCCCTACCTGGCTGCCAACTGAACATGTTTAAAAAAAAAAACGAACCAAACCGTGGAGCTGCCTTTACTTCTCTCTGTACTTTCTCTACTCGTGCGGTTCTGATGGCACCGCCCTGTTCACACCATGTTCGCAGCGTATACTAAATTTATGAGATCATGAAATGAAATAAACAATTAAATATCCTTAAAAATGAGAATAAATAAATTTTAAAAATTACACATACACGGGTAAAAAAAAACCCTGCTGTGAAGAAGCTGTGCTGTGATTTTCAGAGGCACAGATCACATAAAGCAGGCGAGAACTCTGAACTTTAACAGATGTTATTTTCCATCCATCCATTTTCTTTCTGCTTTATCCGGAGTCGGGTCGCGGGGGCAGCAGCTCAAGCAAAGCCGCCCAGACCTCCCGATCCACACACACCTCCTCCAGCTCCTCCGGGGGAACCCCAAGGCGTTCCCAAGCCAGCTGAGAGATGTAGTCCCTCTAGCGTGTCCTGGGTCTTCCCCGGGGCCTCCTCCCAGTGGGACGTGCCCGGAACACCTCTCCAGCGAGGCGTCCAGGGGGCATCCGGAAAAGATGCCCGAGCCACCTCAACTGACTCCTTTCGACGTGGAGGAGCAGCGGCTCGACTCCGAGCTCCTCCCGAGTGACCGAGCTCCTCACCCTTTCTCTAAGGGAGCGCCCAGCCACCCTGCGGAGGAAACTCATCTTGGCCGCTTGTACTCGCGATCTCGTTCTTTCGGTCATGAGCCAAATCTCATGAAAATAGGTGAGGATCGGAACGTAGATCGATCGGTAAATCAAGAGCTTTGCCCCCCTACTCAGCTCTCTCTTCACCACGACGGTCCGATACAGCGACCGCATCACTGCAGATGCTGCACCGATCCGTCTATCGATCTCACGCTCCATCCGTCCCTCACTCGTGAACAAGACCCCGAGATACTTAAACTCCTCCACTTGAGGCAAGGACACTCTACCGACCTGAAGAGGGCAAAGCACCTTTTTCCGGTCGAGAACCATGGCCTTGGATTGGAGGTGCTGATTTTCATCCCGGATGCTTCACACTCGGCTGCAAACCGCCCCAGTGCACGCTGAAGGTCCTGATTTGACAAAGCCAACAGAACCACATCGTCCGCAAACAGCAGAGACGAGATTCAGAGGTTCCCAAACCAGACCCCCTCTACACCCTGGCTGCGCCTAGAAATTTGTCCATAAAAATAATGAACAGAACCGGTGACAAAGGGCAGCCCTGGCGGAGGCCAACGTGCACTGGAAACAGGTTTGACTTACTACCGGCAATGCGAACAAAGCTCCTGCTGCGGTCGTACAGGTACTGGATAGCCCTTAGCAAAGGACCCCGGACCCCGTACTCCCGGAGCACTCCCCACAGGGTGCCCCGAGGGACACGGTCGAATGCCTTCTCCAGATCCACAAAACACATGTGGACTGGTTGGGCAAACTCCCATGAACCCTCGAGCACCCGATGGAGCGTGTAGAGCTGGTCCAGTGTGCCGCGACCAGGACGAAAACCACACTGCTCCTCCTGAATCCGAGGTTCGACCATCGGTCGAATTCTCCTCTCTAGTACTCTACCGGGGAGGCTGAGGAGTGTGATCCCCCTATAGTTGGAACACACCATCCGGTCCCCCCTTCTTAAACAGAGGGACCACCACCCCGGTCTGCCAATCCAGAGGCACTGTCCCCGATCGCCACACGATGTTGCAGAGGCGTGTCAGCCAAGACAGTCCCACAACATCCAGACACTTAAGGTACTCAGGACGGATTTCATCCACCCCAGGAGCCTTGCCACCGAGGAGCTTTCTAACCACCTCGGTGACTTCGGCCTGGGTAATGGATGAGTCCACCTCTGAGTCCCCAGTCTCTGCTTCCTCTTCGGAAGACGTGACGATGGGATTGAGGAGATCCTCGAAGTACTCCTTCCACCGCCCGACAACATCCCCAGTCAGGGTCAACAGCTCCCCACCCGCACAGTAAACAGTGCTGGTGGAGAGCTGCTTCCGCCTCCTGAGGCGTCGGACGGTTTGCCAGAATCTCTTCGAGGCCGACTGATAGTCCTCCTCCACAGCCTCCCTGAACTCCTCCCAGACCCGAGTTTTTGCCTCTGTGACCGCACGGGCTGCGGCACGCTTGGTCTGCCGGTACCTGTCAGCTGCCTCTGGGGTCCCACCTACCAACAAAGATAAGTAGGACTCCTTCTTCAGCTTGACGGCATCCCCGGGTTCGGGGATTGCCGCCGTGACAGGCACCAGAGACCTTGCGACCACAGCTACGAGCAGCCGCATCAACAATGGAGGTGGAGAACGTGGTCCACTCGGACTCCATGTCTCCAACCTCCCCCGGGATCTGGAAGAAGCTCTCCCGGAGGTGGGAGTTGAAGACCTCGCTGACAGAGGGTTCCGCCAGTCGTTCCCAGCAGACCCTCATGATACGCTTGGGCTTGCCAGGTCTTACCGGCTTCCTACCCTCCCAGCGGATCCAACTCACCACCAGGTGGTGATCAGTCGACGGCTCTGCCCCTCTCTTCACTCGAGTGTCCGAGACACGTGGCCGAAGGTCAGATGATACAACTACAAAGTCGATCATCGACCTCCGGCTCAGGGTGTCCTGGTGCCACGTGCACTTATGAACACCCTTGTGCTCGAACATGGTGTTCGTGATGGACAAACTGTGACTAGCACAGAAGTCCAACAACTGAACACCACTCGGGTTCAGATCGGGGAGGCCGTGCTTCCCGATCACCCCCCTCCAGGTCTCACTGTCGCCGTCCACGTGGGCGTTGAAATCCCCCAGGAGAACAATGGAGTCCCCAGTCGGAGCGCTATCTAGTACCCCTCCCAGGGACTCCAGGAAGGTCGGGTATTCTGCACTGCTGCTTGGCCCATAGGCCGAGACAACGGTGAGAGAGCTGTCCCCGACCCGAAGGCGTAGAGTCGCGACCCTCTCGTTCACCGGAGTGAACTCCAACACTTGGCGACTGAGCTGGGGAGCAATAAGCAATGCGACCCCAACTCTCCGCCTCTCCCCGTGGGCGACGCCAGAAAAATGAAGCATCCAGCCCCTCTCCAGGAGTTGGGTACCAGAGCCCAAGCTGTGCGTGGAGGTGAGCCCGACTATCTCTAGTCGGTATCTCTCAACCTCCCGCACAAGCTCAGGCTCCTTCCCCCCTAGCAAGGTGACATTCCATGTCCCAACAGCTAGGGCTGTGAGCATGGACCGGGCCGCCGGGCCACCCGCCCTCGACCGCCACCCAATCCTCTCTGCACCCGACCCCCATGGCCCCCTCTGCAGGTGGTGAACCCACAGGAGGGCGGGCCCACGTCACTCTTTCAGGCTGAGCCCGGCCGGGCCCGATGGGCTAAGGCCCAACCACCAGGCGCTCGCGTGCAAGCCCCAACCCCAGGCCTGGCTCCAGGGTGGGACCCCGGCTCCGCCATACCGGGCGACGTCACGGTCCTTGATCTTTTACTGGTCATGGAGGTTCTGAACTGCCCTTAGTCTGACCCATCACCTAGGACCTGTTTGCCTTGGGAGACCCTACAGGGAGCACAAAGCCCCCGACAACATAGCTCCTAGGATCATCCGGGTACGCAAACTCCCCCACCACGATAAGGTGGCAGCTAGAGGGGGAGTGTTATTTTTTTTTTTCCAAAGGTTTTTGTTATTTTCCAAAGGTATTTATTTGTTCAATCTTAAGCTTAATGCAGTGTTCAAGCACAAAACATGACTGATGAGGAGCAAAAAAATGACTTTAAAAAAATGACTTCATCACACTAAAATGAACTGGAGTCAGAATAAAAATACAAGCTGCTGATTTTTGCTGATTTATGTTTTATTCATGTCAAAGTGAGTTACCTCTTATTTTATTCTGATTTATTTATACAAAAAATATGGGGAGTCAAATCAGCCTGCATTGTTCTGTTCAGTTTATATCAAAGTTTTCCTGCACGTCTGTGTAGTTTTTCTTTCTTTCTAAGAGTCTGGCGTTTGCATTTGCTCCACAAAGTTTTAAAACACAATAAAATGTTCACACTTTTCTTTATAGCAGTTCTGTAATTTTAGAAATGCAACAGAAACAACCACAAATCAGAAAATGTTGGGACTATATGTAAAATGAAGATAAAAATAAAAATGTTGCACTATTCCCAGTTTCTCCACTCACAGAAGCCAAAAGTTCTTCCAGAGTTGTGACTTGGTGGCTTCTCTCACATCTCTTTCCAGAATGGACATTTACTTTTTGAGAACTGCCTACCTGACACAGATTTACCATAAAGTACCACATTGATTGTATTTCTGAATGATTGATGTAAATGAAGTCTAAGAAATAGTCATTGATTTGGAAATGTTCATGTTTTCATCCCGACGTTTCTCGGAAAATGCTGCAGGCCTTAATTTAGGAAATTACGTATGATCCAACTAGTCGACTAATCGCAAAAATAATCATTGACTAGTTGGCTATCAAAATAGTCGTTTGTGGCAGCCCTAATAAAGAGACAATAAATACAACCCCTTTATATTCTATTCTCAGAGTAGCAATTTTCAAAAATGTAGCATAATTATTTAAGACTTGATACTCACATTGAGGATGATGGATCGCAGATGTTTCTGAGCCAAAGTGCTTGCCATTTCCTGAGAGTAAAGTGACGCATCAACAGAACACAGGTCAATAATCCTTCACTACACAACAAATTAACAAACAGGCTTGTTTGTTTGTTCCTACGTTCCCTACAGTAGATGTAAATTTTACTAAAAACATAATTTGTATGACTTGTGTGAAGTGCTTTTCCACCACTGAAAACAACTGAAGATGAAGAGGGATGGTATGAGATGAAGAGGGATGTGTACTCACTGTGAGATGCTGCTCCAGTGGGTTAGTATGCTCCTCCTACAAGTTGAAGGGAGGAACGTGGGCGTAACAGTCATGCAAACAAAGAGTATAAACATGTGGACAATGATGTGTGCAGGGATACTATGTGTGACCACAACAGCATGCATGAAAACAACATAACAGATTGATGTCAAATAAAACTATAATAATAATGGAGTAATCCTGATAGAACTGCATACAAATCAGAATAAAATTGTCAGGTTTAGCAAGATGACCGACAATTTTTTTTTTTAGTGTAAGATCATTTGGGAAAGGTTTCGCAAGTCTAAACAGTGAGAAATCAACTTGCAGAGGAGCAGCAGCAAACACATATTTTCCTGACTACAGGCTGGGCTTTTTAAAAACTCATTTGTTTGATCCTGTGCCTTATAGTTCAATGCCACTTGTATGTAAAAATATACTGCATTATCATCTACGGCCACACGATGGCACAGTTTACACATATGACAAGCTGCTTTTGTATAGTGGTCTGAATCAAGTATTGTCTGGTCCACACACCAGAGCAGAAAGTGGCGGTAATGAACCATACAACTTGATGCCAACCACTGTAAACCAAGAAGAAGATCTGAATGAGAAGGATATTCTGTGTCTTAGAGAACAAGTAAAATTAATAATCATACTCTTGAAATGGATGGCTATGCTCTTGAATAAAGATTGAGAATAACCTTGAACTCGACTTGTTTTTTTGTGGGACAGCTAAGGGACAATGATCAGGAGGATGGCTAGGCTAATGTCAAGTCAAGTCTGGGAGCATACACTTCGCTGCATCCATGACATCACTTAATTGACTTGGGTGCTGGATAGCAACCACCCAGGCAAACAACAAGTCCATCCCCACATCTCTAAAATGATCTGTTTGCCACAGCCAGATGAAGCGTGGGTGTCTCCTCGACCTCCTCCAGTAACTGGAGTCGTCAACACTCAGGCACCTATGTGCTGGATCATGCACAGAGAAACAAGCCACATGACCAAAATGTCAAAGACAACATTCCCTCGCGATGCAAGTGATACTCCAAATCTTAGACCTTCTAAGGCTAATGTAAAGTTAACAATAATGTTTTAAAATGTAGTCATTTTAAAACGTTTTTTTTTTTTTTACAGTTAGTGAGATAAACATGCAAGTATACCTCTGCACTGATGTGTTGTCTATTAATTAATAATAAGAAGCAATTAATAATAAGAAGCAGTTTACTTTTGAGATTTTCTGCCTTGTGTCAAGATGTGAGGTATTGTCGTGTTGTGGTTGTTTTTGTATTGTTCGCCTGCTTCTCTTGCTGGGGTTTTTCCCGTTTAGGTCTGTCTCTGCTGGCTCTTGGTGCTGGGTGTTTCCCTCTTTCTGGCCACACCCGCTTTCTGGTGCATTCCACGCACACCTGCTTCCAATCAGCACCTCATCACCTGGGTATATTTAAGCTCCTCTGTCTGCCATATTCCTTCGCCAGATTGACGCATCTTGTCCCTTTTCTCGAGCTGTTTTTGTGTATTACTGACCTGCTTGCCTCTCGTGTTATGACCACCTGCCTGTATTACTGACCACGCCTAAGTCTGATGTTCCATGTATTTCTGCTCTTGTTGGACTGCCTTTTTGTGTACCGACCCTGTTTATTGTTTAGTAAACTGTTTTTACTCACAGAGCTCTATTATCGAGTCCTGCATTTGTGTCCAACCTTTCTGTGGAACCAGACCTGATACCTTGTGCACAAACATTATTTGGCTATTAGCTTCTGCATGCTAACCTATGGTTTGCATTATAAATAAAAAAAAAATACGCTGATTACATTCATTTTTCTTCTTGTTGCATGAAACTGTAACACCTCATTTTAAAAGTAAATGTGACATATAGACTGATGTGACATATACAGTGCATCCAGAAAGAATTCATAGTGCTTCACTTTTTCCACATTTTATGTCACAGCCTTATTCCAAAATGGAGTAAGTACATTTTTTTACCTTAAATTTCTACACACAACACCCCATGATGACAACATGAATTCTTTTTTATTATTTTTGCAAATTTATTAAAAATAAAAAATAATAAATTACGTGTACATAAGTATTTACACCCTTGGTCAAGTTTTCTGAATATGATGTCACAAGCTTGGTGCACCTATCTTCAACCAGATTTACCCATTCCTCTTTGCAGCACCTCTAAAGCTCCATCAGGTTGGATTGGGAGCATCAGTGTACAGCCATTTTCAGACCTCTCCAGAGATGTTTAAGAGTCCTGGTAGATCCAAACTTCTTCCATTTATGGATGATGGAGGCCACTGTGCTCACTGGGACCTTCAAAACTGCAGGAAGGTTTCTGTACCCATCCCCAAATTTGTGCCTCGAGACAATCCTGTCTTGAAGGTCTACAGACAATTCCCTTGACTTCATTCTTTGTTTGTGCTCTGACATGCACTGTCAACTGTGGGATCTTATATGTAGACAGGTGTGTGCCTTTTCAAATCATGTCCAGTCAACTGAATTTACCCCAGGTGGACTCAAATTAAGCTGTAGAAACATCTCAAGGATGATCAGTGGAAACAGGATGCACCTGAGCTCAATTTTGAGCTTCATGGGAAAGGTTGTAAATACTTATGTAATCTGATTTCTTAGTTTTTATTTTTAATGAAGTTGCAAAAATCTAAAACAAAAAAAAAAAACAAAAAAAAACAAAAATTCACATTGTCCTTATGTGGTATTGCGTGCAGAATTTGAGAAAAAAATTAATTTCATCCTTTTCGAAATGAGGCTATAAATAAAACGTGGAAAAATGGAAGTTCGGTGAAACCTTCCAGATGCACTCTATGTTTATGTTTTTTCCTCTTTATGACACTTTTTTTGATAGATGCGACTAATATACTCCGTTGCAACATGCAGTCCGAACAGTACGGTACATAGAAATTATTGAGTCATACTGCTATCTGTCTTTACTAAGGGGTTATATTTCCCATTGACAGGGCCTGATATTTTGAAGTTGGCCTTTTATGGTCTGTCTTGTCCTCTTTTCCTCTCTCTTTACTGTAAAACATTTGTGAGGGCTGTTCAAATCACATGGTTGTCAACAGCAACAGCAGTGTTTCTTAACATTTTTTAAATAATGCTTTTATAATTTTTTAACTGGCCAATGAATAAATTTAAATTGTAACTCCGCATGAAAAAGCAAATTGGGATATAGCAATGTCAGTAATTTATTTTCTGAGCTCATACCTCCTCTGCTGCACTTAGCTCACTAGGTTTGATACAGTTCTCCCTCTGTGGTCAGTATCAGATCCTGCTGTTCAACAATGTTCCAATACATATCACTGTATAATATACAATGAAAAATATAACGATTTAAATGCCATTATGCGATTCTAGCCAGCATTTCAGACAGTTTTCACTCAGCACTGTAAATCTGCTTTTGGAATGAAAAGTCGTGTAGTTAGGTTGGTGCACCAGATACTTTACATATTTCCCAGTGAAACAAAACTCAAATCACAACAAAATCTGTTTCTACAGCAACCACTTGAGGTTCTTATTCTCTGATGACTGCTCAGGGTTTAAGTAGTTATCAAAAAATCAAAAATAAATAAATGAAAGAAGATTTCATCTAAGTATTGGAATCACTAATTTAAATAAAAGACAACGGACATGCACACAGAACAATATTCTTATATTCACACAACAGTTCTATGACGTGCACATCCAATTATAGCTGTTTGGAGCTCAATAAGACTAAAACTACAGTCACAGAAGACATTGCCCGTCTTATCTGCATATCTCCAGCTCTAATTTACAAACTACTGTTCCAAATTTAATATTTTGTTAAAACAGCCAATGCACAAAATGCATACAAAACATCTGCACTGTGACTTTCTTGGAATAAGAGAGACAAAAGATGAAAGAAATAGCAATAGAATGCAAAAAAAAATCTTTGTAATGTTTTAGTGAGAGCTCAGTCTATTGTGTGTATATACACAGGGTGGGCCAATAAAATGTTAAAATGTTTTGATCGTGCACAAGTTTTGAAATGAGAACTTATTCGAAAATTTTATTTACAGACTTGTAACAGAAGCATCAAATTAACATTTGATACCAAAGGTTTCCCACTTTGTCTCTTGTTTTCCACACAATTCAATAATTGATGACATGTTCAATTCACACTCCTCTTCTTACATTACAGCTGCAACCGCACATTGAAGTTTGTGATGACACTGCCACACATCTCAAGAGGGATTCTCCGAATTAATGATGATGCTGGTCTTCACGGTCTCAATGGTCTTTAGGTTGTTGCAGTGCACGCTCTAATTGTATGAATTGAAAAAGTGGTAACATTTTATTGGCCCACCCTGTATATATAATAGATAGATAGTTATTCAAAATAATCGTTTTACTTTAGTTAATTTTAAACTTTATTATAAAAGCCAAAATCAAACACCTATAAAATTTATTTTAATGACCTCTCATGGCTCTCCTGCAGTACATCATAGCAAATCAGGGTGCTTCAGCCCACAGTTTGGGCATCACTGGTTTAAAGAATGCATCAGTCAAATGGCCCATGTGAGACCTCGGCCACTGAGACTGAGAGTAGCTTATACAGTAATGAGGTTGCAGGACAGAGGTGCCTAATGACGTTAATACCTTTGGCAGGGAACAATGATGCCAGTCTTTAGGGTCCAGGTGCTTCATATTTTGCTGTGTGATTATGAGGACATGAATGCTAAAGAGTGACCCAAAACTTCAACTGGATGTCATTAGCAATAAATCCCTGCCAACAAGCACTGGGTAACGTTATGTTAAACAGTTACTTAGCCAGATACAGGTAAGGTGTAACTACTGTATTATGTTGGGGTCAAGTGCACCTTGGTTTCAGTGCAGAAGGTTCCCAGTTCAAGCCCCACCCCTACTGCATTTCTCTATGTAATGTAGAGTTGCGTCAATTAGGATATCCGGTGTAAAACCTGTGCCAAATCAACATGCAGATCCACCCTGGTAACCCCAAGTGAAAACAAGTTGAGCAGCCGAAGGGACTTACTTACTTACCTATGGCTATTTGGTGTACTTCGTCAAGCGTAATTCAGCAAGCATGTGCACAGTGCTGAGGACCAGATCAAGTGTAAAATGTCAAGCGGATGCCCACGTATCGCCTGGCTGCCAACGAGAGACAGATATTTCTGGGTGTTGGTGTGGACCAGTTGTCTTCCTGGGCATATGCTTACCAGGACCATGGTGGGTGCGAATGATGTGACGTGCACCAGTACATGCTCCCACAACACCACCACCAGAACATGCTCGCAAGATACACCTGTTGCATCCTTCATGTCAGCCGCTTCACAAGCAACCTTTGAAATGGGACAGCCTAGTCTCACCATATATGACATAGTAATTGGTCAACGACTGCAGGCTTAAGGTGCCCTGACACTTGCACGACTTTGATTCGCCCACTTGTACGCACATTGTTGTGACAATCCCGCCTGCTGTGTTCCCAGCTGGATGCCGTGCTTTGTTCCACTGGCTGCCACGCGTTGAGTGCTGGGCGCTGCGTATATAAAATAATTATTCTGTAGCGCATTAATCATTTTCTGTTCAAGCTGACTGTTGAAAATAGCTCTAATTGCTTCCGGAATCACAGAGAAGCGCTCCAGCTGTTGCTTTTCCCGCGCACACGTGCTTAATGAGGTGGAGAATGTATTTGGAGCCGTTTAAAAAGGTAATTATTTGTCATGTTTATATTGTAATAGTTTGGTAAAACAGTTGCATGTTCATCCCTTCTTGTGTGCAGTTGTAAAAGTATGTTTATGATAGATTTAATATTTCCTTATAATCATTCAGACGAGGTGCGCTCTGATGCGGTCTGCTGACGCAATCACTCGCACTCACATGCTGTGTTTTTGACTTGTTTGTGTAATGTTCACGTGAAGTTCACATAATTAATGCTTGATGGAGATTTAAACATTTTAAAATTTCTTTGCGCACTTGCACCGAAGCTGCGCACAGTTTACACCAGTTTACAATGGGTTTGAGATGAGTTTACTCTCGTGCATGGCAAAGTGTGTGCAAGTATACGGATCAAAGTTGTGCAGTGTCTGGGGCTTTTACTCTCGTAAATCTAGTGGGGAAAAAATGGTCATAAAAATACTGGTCAAAAAATAAAGGGTTTGGGGCTTGACAGTGTAATATACTGTTGTCAATATGTATTTGTGTAATATTATATATCATCTTTCTGTGTGTATACTGTGTAATCTATTCTACTGCATTTATTGTTATTCTGCACAGGACTTGACTTCCGTGTTTTGGTCATTATTTTTCTTTACCTTATTTTTGCATACTTGCACTGTTGTGTTGCTGTAACATTGTAATTTCCCATCGTAGGCTATTAAAGGATTATCTTATCATGATTACCAAGTGCCACAATTTATCTGATTTATCTTTCATGTAGTATTTGCGCAGTGCAGTCTTCTTCCCAGGTGTGACTGACTCATCTCTAACAGACGTTTACTGTATCGTCATGGTTTGACTGTTCTGATCTCACTCAATAAACATTGTATAATAACCTCAGCAGAAGTTCAAAGGAAAGCATGTACTATTTTGAGTGAGCGGGTCATTCCAGCAAAGACTGTTAGACTGAATCCAGAACAAGACAGTGAGCAGACAGACGCCTCATCATGAGATTATGCAACAAACATTCAGCACTAAGTGCCCTTCACACACAGAGTACGAATAAGTACAAATCAGGGCGAATCATGGTGGAACAACTCATATGAGCGAACCACGAAACATCGAGCCGACGGGGAGATTGGAACAATCTCGCTACGATGGTTCGTGCACCGCGACGGTGTCATGCACGAGCGTGCAGGAAACTGTTGCAGTGGGAAGACAGTGCAAGCAGCTGGAGCATGTGTCACCACATCACTGCGCTGATGTGGAGAACAATAAAATAAAACCAGCTGTATACTTAGCCCAATGTCACTGGGTTGATATAAATAATAATAAAAGGGGATGCAGTTGTTATGGGGTAGGGGTCCGGACGGGATTCGACCATTACAGGTGATGGACTTAAACACTAGGAGCAAGGAACAGAGCTGGCTGTGAATGCAAAGAGACTTATTTACAATAAACAATGAACTACTGCTGCACTGGTTAGGCTGGCCTGCTGAGCCAAGACAGGGCCCGCTTGTAGTAGTGGAACATCTGGGAGCCTGCAGTGCACACATGGACAGACTTGGGAGTCTGAGACAAGCAGGAATCCTGGGGTATATGGGAACTGGAATCTGGAGCCAGATGGGTGCACAGAGCCGACAACGGGAACTTGGAGAACGGAGGTGAGGGCTTGCACTCATAACACTGAAGCCTTTAACAACAAGCAGGTCACTGTAGGCTTAAAACAGGAATGTTCACTGTTTTGGAAATAATGTTCACAGTCTAGGAAATAAGGTTTGTTGTTCAGGAATAGTTCACAGTTCATGTGTATCATCAGAGGTCAGTGCTGCGCGTCTGGACGCAGTTCCAATTAAGCAGGACTTGACTTTAGAAATGACTTGGAAAGTTTCTTAGTGGTTCAATATCAGAGTTCATACACATCTAGGGAAAACAGTTCTTGTAAACAGTTCTTGGTACTAGTTCTTGGAACAGTTCTTGGAAAACAGTTCCTCGTCAGCACAGTCACTGACAGGAACAGTGTGAGAGCGGGATCTCACAGAACATGAAGAAAATTAACTGAAGCGTGGCAGAGCTATGCACTCTGTAGCTGAGAGCTGACAAAGTTCAACAGTGACATGGTGCAGCCAGGAGCATATGCAACATGGAAGCCGTGCAGGAGAGTGTCTGGAAGCACCAGAGAAATCACAAGCTCTAATACGGGAATTAGAGTTGGCCAGATTACCTTGAAATGAGCTGCGGATTCACCCTTTCATTTGAACTGTCCATGATAATGTTGAAATAACACAAATGACATGGAAGTAGGACCTGGAATGATTTTCCTTTTAATAGTAAACCAAATTATGCATTAACTCAGACAATTACACTACTACATGAAATTCATGAAGCTTGAAAAGACTCTAAAGTATTTCAAAAACTACAGCTAACAGCTTGTGGAATATTTTGAAAATTATGGTAAAATGATATACCTTATAGTTAAAAAAGTCGCATATTCTTGTGTAAATTACTGTAAATCCATTCAAAGCTATGCTTTTTTTGTTCCATTGAAAGAAAGTCTAGATTAATTTTTAAAAAAGTCACATAACATGTCTGAAATCCTGTATGCACAGCACATGTTATTTTCCAGAGACATAAAATTCTTTTTTTTTTTATATTAACCAGTAACGTCCCATTCAGATTACTAATCTCTTTTTCAAGGGAGTCCTGGTCAGACAGCAGCACAGATCACAACAATTTCAAGACCTAAAAGCATTTTTTATACAATATACAGCTATTTTAAAGCATTTACAATCATGGATTTCATTTCCAAACCTTTCATTTCTTACAATATTTCCTGAGGGCACAAGATGCAGTTTGCTTTTCCCGCTTCTTTTAGCTTTCGGATGTGTTCAATTCAAGCCAGCGACAATTCCACGGCTTCAGATTCAGATTCAGACAACTTTATTGATCCCTAAAAGGGCAATTCACACCTCAGACAAATATACAGCAATTAACCCACAATTATTACTAGGTGAACGTAATAATGGCACACATCAGAATTAAAGCAAGCGCTAAACTTTGAAACAGTCCATCATCCGAATTGAGGAAATGTGAGTGTGTGTGTGTGTGTGTGTGGGGGGGGGGGGGGGGGGCAGAAACCCGTGATCGTGCAGCCAGATTGGGGGGGAACGGGGAGCTGCTGCAGCTAAAGCCGCACTGCGCCCCTTGTCCTTACTAAACTTTTTCAAACCACCTTTCTCGTAAGCCTCCCTCTGTCCGACTTTGTTCCATGACACAGACATGCCCCAAAATCTTCTTTTAAAAACTTGATGGCTCTAAAGTTTGTGATGTCCACAGCTCTTTTAGCTTCAGCACACAGCGCGCCGTAACAACCAACCAGTCCGCTTTATGACAACTGTTGTAACGCCACGCTTTGAGTAAGCCATTTTTCTCCGCGGAACTCCACGGATGAAGGACACTGATCTGTATTAGATCAGTGTCCGCAGACTTATAAAACTTGTGGCGATGTTGTAAAAAAGTACGCTTTGCAATAGGCATTTACAAACTCAGTGACGATCATGATTACAGAGTATCAAATCAAATCAAATCAATTTTATTTATATAGCGCCAAATCACAACAACAGTTGCCCCAAGGCGCTTTATATTGCAAGGCAAAAGCCATACAATAATCACAGAAAAACCCCAACGGTCAAAACGACACCCTATGAGCAAGCACTTGGCAACAGTGGGAAGGAAAAAACTCCCTTTTAACAGGAAGAAACCTCCAGCAGAACCAGGCTCAGGGAGGGGCAGTCTTCTGCTGGGACTGGTTGGGGCTGAGGGGAGAGAATCAGGAAAAAGACATGCTGTGGAAGACAGCAGAGATCAATCACTAATGATTAAATGCAGAGTGGTGCATACAGAGCAAAAAGAGAAAGAAACACTCAGTGCATCATGGGAACCCCCCAGCAGTCTAAGTCTATAGCAGCATAACTAAGGGATGGTTCAGGGTCACCTGAACCAGCCCTAACTATAAGCTTTAGCAAAAAGGAAAGTTTTAAGCCTAATCTTAAAAGTAGAGAGGGTGTCTGTCTCCCTAATCCGAATTGGGAGCTGGTTCCACAGGAGAGGAGCCTGAAAGCTGAAGGCTCTGCCTCCCATTCTACTCTTAAAAACCCTAGGAACTACAAGTAAGCCTGCAGTCTGAGAGCAAAGCGCTCTACTGGGGTGATATGGTACTAAGAGGTCCCTAAGATAAGATGGGACCTGATTATTCAAAACCTTATAAGTAAGAAGAAGAATTTTAAATTCTATTCTAGAATTAACAGGAAGCCAATGAAGAGAGGCCAATATGGGTGAAATATGCTCTCTCCTTCTAGTCCCCGTCAGTACTCTAGCTGCAGCATTTGAAATAACTGAAGGCTTTTCAGGGAACTTTTAGGACAACCTGATAATAATGAATTACAATAGTCCAGCCTAGAGGAAATAAATGCATGAATTAGTTTTTCAGCATCACTCTGAGACAAGACCTTTCTAATTTTAGAGATATTGCGCAAATGTAAAAAGCAGTCCTACATATTTGCTTAATATGCGCATTGAAGGACATATCCTGATCAAAAATGACTCCAAGATTTCTCACAGTATTACTAGAGGTCAGGGTAATGCCATCCAGAGTAAGGATCTGGTTAGACACCATGTTTCTAAGATTTGTGGGGCCAAGTACAATAACTTCAGTTTTATCTGAATTTAAAAGCAGGAAATTAGAGGTCATCCATGTCTTTATGTCTGTAAGACATTCCTGCAGTTTAACTAATTGGTGTGTGTCCTCTGGCTTCATGGATAGATAAAGCTGGGTATCATCTGCGTAACAATGAAAATTTAAGCAATGCTTTCTAATAATGCTGCCTAAGGGAAGCATGTATAAAGTGAATAAAATTGGTCCTAGCACAGAACCTTGTGGAACTCCATAATTAACCTTAGTCTGTGAAGAAGACTCCCCATTTACATGAACAAATTGTAATCTATTAGATAAATATGATTCAAACCACCACAGCACAGTGCCTTTAATACCTATGGCATGCTCTAATCTCTGTAATAAAATTTTATGGTCAACAGTATCAAAAGCAGCACTGAGGTCTAACAGGACAAGCACAGAGATGAGTCCACTGTCTGAGGCCATAAGATGATCATTTGTAACCTTCACTAATGCTGTTTCTGTACTATGATGAATTCTGAAACCTGACTGAAACTCTTCAAATATACCATTCCTCTGCAGATGATCAGTTAGCTGTTTTACAACTACCCTTTCAAGAATTTTTGAAAGAAAAGGAAGGTTGGAGATTGGCCTATAATTAGCTAAGATAGGTGGGTCAAGTGATGGCTTTTTAAGTAATGGTTTAATTACTGCCACCTTAAAAGCCTGTGGTACATAGCCAACTAATAGACTGATCATATTTAAGATTGAAGCATTAATTAATGGTAGGGCTTGGGGTCTAATAGACATGTTGATGGTTTGGAGGAAGTGACTAATGAAAATAACTCAGACAGAACAATCGGAGAGAAAGAGTCTAACCAAATACCAGCATTACTGAAAGCAGCCAAAGATAACGATATGTCTTTGGGATGGTTATGAGTAATTTTTTCTCTAATAGTTAAAATTTTATTAACAAAGAAAGTCATGAAGTCATTACTAGTTAAAGTTAAAGGAATACTCAGCTCAATAGAGCTCTGACTCTTTGTCAGCCTGGCTACAGTGCTGAAAAGAAACCTGGGGTCGTTCTTATTTTCTTCAATTAGTGATGAGTAGTAAGATGTCCTAGCTTTACGGAGGGCTTTTTTTTATAGAGCAACAGACTCTTTTTCCAGGCTAAGTGAAGATCTTCTAAATTAGTGAGACGCCATTTCCTCTCCAACTTACGGGTTATCTGCTTTAAGCTACGAGTTTGTGAGTTATACCACAGAGTCAGGCACTTCTGATTTAAGGTTCTCTTTTTCAGAGGAGCTACAGCATCCAAGGTTGTGCTCAATGAGGATGTCAAACTATTGACGAGATAATCTATCTCACTCACAGAGTTTAGGTAGCTACTCTGCACTGTGTTGGTATACGGCATTGGAGAACATAACAAAGAAGGAATCATATCCTTAAACCTAGTTACAGCGCTTTCCGAAAGACTTGTACTGTAATGAAACTTATTCCCCACTGCTGGGTAGTCCATTAAAGTAAATGTAAATGTTATTAAGAAATGATCAGACAGAAGGGGGTTTTCAGGGAATACTGTTAAGTCTTCAATTTCCATACCATAAGTCAAAACAAGATCTAAAGTATGATTAAAGTGGTGGGTGGACTCATTTACATTTTGAGCAAAGCCAACTGAGTCTAATAATAGATTAAATGCAGTGTTGAGGCTGTCATTCTCAGCATCTATGTGGATGTTAAAATCGCCCACTATAATTATCTTATCTGAACTAAGCACTAAGTCAGACAAAAGGTCTGAAAATTCACAGAGAAACTCACAGTAACGACCAGGAGGACGATTTTTTTTTTTTTTTTCCAGCTTGCACTCGGCCGAGACAGACACATTTTTCTCTTCTCCCTCCCTCATCTTTCCTGCTTCTGTGGCGTGTTGTCTGTGAGGCTGCAGCTTTGCTCTTCTGGAAAACGACAAAAATGGATCTGTTAAAGTGGTCTCTGAACGCAATTGACACTATTTTTTCCACAAGACATTCGGGGGCGGAGGACCCGACCTGTCCTGCCGGGATGCATGTGATGAGTTACGTGATGGACTCGTGGTGGAGATGGCAGGTCATGTGCCTTTACACGCTTTCTGTGGAGGACGTCGAAGATGTGTATATATTTGGCTTGGTGGTGACCGGCTTTCTGCTGTGTGGAGCGGGCATGGCGCTGGTTTACCGGAAAATTAAGAAGGTGGAAGCAGCAATAATTGGGCCATCCAGGCTGCCCCACATCATTGATTCGATTGGGAAGGCAGTGGCTGCGCAGTCGGTGGGTGTTAAGCGCACGCTGGAAAACATCTCGGGCAGGATTGCAGCTTTGGAAAACCGCTTTGACCATCAGTAAAGACCACATCCTACATTCAGATGTATTGAGAGCCACTCTGTTCTCAGAACTGTGGAATCTTTCAGGCATCTGCTAATCTGGATATTCATTTGGCTTCCCCAAACACAGCTGCACTTCTAGGCCGCTGTGATAAAAAAACCTCCTCAAGAAGATCAACACTTAAGCCTCGCTCCCTGGTCATCCCCCTCCCCTCAGCTTCTCCAGCTCTGATGTTGACTGTGGACAGTGGACTGCTCAGGGCTGAGCCCCTCCCCCTTCCAGGATTGTCAGACAAGGCCGTTGATGGCGCCTAATAGGCTGCCTCCTCTGATAAACTGGACTTTCAAATCTCGGTTGTCGTCCTGCGTCCTTGTTTGTCTGTGTGATTATTGTTTTTCTGTGCTGATGGGGTTTTTTTTCTCATTGCTGCTGTGTAACGCAGCGGCTATGAGGGTTTTTTTCTCTTCCTTACCTCATGTGTGCTTTTTATATGTGTTTATGTACCGGGCCGGCTTATGTTTGTTGTGTGTTATGTGTGTGTCGTTTGTTATGGGTCGGTCTTGGTTTGCTCAGCCCTGCTGTTGACCAAGGCAGGGATGTACATCTGGAGCTGGTCCCCGGGCGCCTAATGGCGACTTCTGCTCCTAATTGGCAATTAGGATGAGTTAAATGCAGTAGACACATTTCATTGTGCAGGGAACATGTTCCTTTGTGCATATGACAATAAAATGCTTTTGAATCCTTGAATCCTTTGAACAAATAAATGGTTTTTGGGACTTCCAATTTGGATGGACAAGACTAAGAGTCAAGCTTTCAAATGAATTAAAGCTCTGTCTGGGTTTTTGATTAATTAATAAGCTGGAGAGGAAGATTGCTGATAATCCTCCCCCTCGGTCCATGCTACGAGCATTCTGACAGTTAGTGTGACTCGGGGGTGTTGACTCATTTAAACTAACATATTCATCCTGCTGTAACCAGGTTTCTGTAAGGCAGAATAAATCAATATGTGATCAATTATTATATCATTTACTAACAGGGACTTAGAAGAGAGAGACCTAATGTTAATAGACCACATTAACGGTTTAGTCTGTGGTGCAGTTGAAGGTGCTATATTATTTTTTCTTTTTGAATTTTTATGCTTAAATAGATTTTTACTGGTTGTTGGTGGTCTGGGAGCAGGCACCGTCTCTACGGGGATGGGGTATTGGAGGGATGGCAGGGGAAGAGAAGCTGCAGAGAGGTGTGTAAGACTACAACTCTGCTTCCTGGTCCCAACCCTGGATAGTCACAGTTTGGAGGGTTTAATAAAATTGGCCAGATTTCTAGAAATGAGAGCTGCTCCATCCAAAGTGGGATGGATGCCGTCTCTCCTAACAAGACCAGGTTTTCCCCAGAAGCTTTGTCAATTATCTATGAAGCCCACCTCATTTTTTTTTGTACAACACTAACCCCCCCCCCCCCCCACCCAACCTCTCCCCATGATGAATCCATGGAATTCCTCAGATCCACGTAGCTTTCACAGCCCTGGTCTTTATCAAACAGTAAAGAGTGTCTAATGACACAAAGAACTGTGCCGTAAAACCGCACAGGAACACACATTCATGTCTGTGTGTATGCGATACATGTGTGTATGCGGTGCGTGTGTGCACGGTGCGATGTTACGGTGCAAACAAAAAGACACTCAGGTATGTGTTTGTGCATACGCTGTTACAGTGCAAACGAAAAGACGTTCATTTCCACAGCAATGTGAACAGGAAATGGATAAATGTGCTGTGAGCAGATTTAAAACTGAACTTATCGTAAGTCAGCATTGGACTGCTATGTCACTTTTAGGAAACGTTCCACATAGAAAGTAATCCACAAGAGGTCAGCGTTGTGCTCAGAAAGTCCATTTGAGAATCCACTGATAAACCTGGAGGAGGAACAGTCCCAAACAGCTGACTGAGCTCTGAAAAGAGACTTAAACAAAACAATCTATCGTCTGATCCCAAAACCTGGTCCTGGCAGGACTGTAGCAGAAAGGATCCACGAAAACAGCCCATCCAGAGGAAGAAGCCACTGTGCCTTCAGCCAGCAGGAAAGGAGGGAGGTTACTAGGTGACTGCTGCCTCAGCCACAGCGTGGGCCTATTAGCCCTGCTTCTCACCCAAAGTTACGTGTGGCATAAATCTGTCTCAAGATACAGTGGGTATTCAAACATGTCATTGTGTGGTATGCTCATTTCACATACGACCGTCAGTTCAGTGGTTGAAGAAGCAGTTTACTCACATTTTGTGACCTTATGGTGACATTAATGAGCTTGTTAGCTGTGTTCCTTTAAACAGTATGCCTTATAAATTAATAATACAGCCATTAAATCCATGTTGCTTCTTATATACTTATACTTATTATATATAAGTGTGACTTATATATAAATTTCTCTAAAGAGGTATTTTGGACTAATGGACTTATACTCCCATGCGACTTGGGAGTGCTCTGAAATATGGCAGTGAGAACTTTTCACCAAAACACACTGATATCATAATATTAGCATGTAGCTTACAATGATCACTGCCTAAAATGAAACTTGTAATTGCACGTGATTGACATGAAGTTCTATCTTGTGTTGTTCGGTGAGATCCACCAGCATTTTGATCGACAGGATCACCATGAATGCGCACGATAAAAGGGAATGTTTGTGGTCAAAAAAATATTTCACAGCAAAGCAGTAAATATATAAAAGTTGTGATAATTTGACTGTTAAGGAATGAAGAGATTTTACTTGGCACCTGTTATGAAAACAACCAGCCTGAGCTTCATAAGTTCTGCACTGGAAATCATTAAATTTCACAAATTCCATTATACTCTTGTCATATAAGCATAAAAAAATCACCTTCAAGATTAAATTAGCTCAACAGTTCCTATATGGGCATTTTTAGATCTAAAAAGTAAAATTTACTTGTAATAATAGTTTTACTGATGCGCAAAGCTGCAAAGTTTACACTGACCTTCATCTCTGGGTGGAGGTGCTTAAGTGAACTTTTGTCTAAATATTTGTTCAGTTATCGCAAGTCATATCATCATTGCAATACTGAATAGTGATATCGCACGTCACGGGTTCTGCTCACATTGTGCAGGCCCACTATTAAGTCATTAAATTGTGTAGTGAGTACAGGGAACTGACCTGCCGTCTGTCCTCTGGTGCCTTCAAGAAAAGAGCATTGATGAGGGCGATGGCGTATGTTTGGATCTCCTGGTTTGACCTGAAGAGATTCAAGCAATTTAACAACCTGTTAGAAGCATCAAGCTCCACAAATCTCCAAACAAGCTACAAAACACATCTTATTACGGTTAGTCTTATTTTATTCCAATCTTGCATCTTTACACTTTTACCACTTTCAGCACTAAAACGCAGGGTGAGGGCAGGAATTTTATAAGCACAAGATTAATTACAAATGCGTATTCTCGCCGTGAGTGGCTCTCTCGAGGGAGTTAAGATGGTGTTGTAAGTGGATCTGTGCGATTATCTGCACATCTTAAACCTTTTGACCTGGCTGACTCGAAAATACTTTGCAAGGCAGAGTGTGACTTGATCCTGCTCTCAAATCATTTCGTTCAAGGTCCACAATAAGACTGCCAATTTTGTTTTTTTAAATGATCCATAACAATTCAAAGGTATATTACTGACATTTTCACTCCTATCTCCAATGGTATGCCTAATCGTCCACAACAAAAACAGTCTCCATGTCCTCAGTCATGTCTAACAATTAAAAACTACCCATATCAGCATTGTTATCAGATCTTTGTTACCATCTCTGTTGCATACATCGCGAGTGATGCCTTGCATACAACATCACGAGTCTCCATTCTGCATGATTTTCTGCCAGCCTGCATATATCCACCATGTTACTCAAACAAGACTGTTTCTGGATTTCATCTTGATAACATTGGAAAGCCTACCTCTGTGACACTGACCTTCTAATCTGCCTTGCCTGAGCAAGTCAACTTCTCAATGTTGTTTCTACTCTGCCTTGCAACATGTTCAAAGTGTCTCAGGATCGTTCTTCTAATTAATTTCAGAAATTGTTAACTTATCCTATTCTCTTCTATAATGCTTCCATTGGTCCTGTGTTCAATATAATATTCTCACAATGGTCTCCTTCAGCACAACATTTGAATGCTGGAATTAAACCCTTGTCAGCCTTGTAAATCATCCAGTTTTCACACATGAATGTTGAAATTGAGGAAAATCAGTGCATTCATTAACCAGCAGAATTTTTGTAGCCTTTGAACATTTTTCCATAGTTTTCTCAGGTGACCTCTAACGTATCTGCAAAGACAATGCTCCACCACATTTCCTTTTGATATTCTCTAGTGATCTTGATGTGAATTCATTCCAGAATTCCTTTGTCTAAAGGGACATTCTTTGGATCTGCTGGAGTATGGAGTACTGGCACATCTTTGGTTTTCACTTAATTCAAATTAAGACAATATCCTGCTCTAATATTGATCATTTCTGTTGATCAAGTTCCCTGTGATAAGCAGGGCAAGCATGGGCTTAATCAGTCAGTGGGTCTGCAAAATTTCTGCAAGTTACTGTGTTAAAACTACCGGGAGCAACTGAGAATTAACAACCTTGCCTGAGGGTCCTGAGTGATTTTACATTCTTAAAGGGATTTGAATCGATGAGCCTTTGGTCACAAACCCATTGACTTCACCACTTCTTTGATGGTCAGTCGGTAGCAACCTGCCAACAACTGTCATTGGTGCCTCTGTCTGCTGATGCCAGACACTAGGAAGGAAGGCGTCCACTACCAATGGAATGCTGACCACCAGCTCTTCGCAGTATGTTAGTTAGAGCTACTCCAGAGTTCACCCATTGTGGTACACAACTACAACAATGAAAGCATGCGGCATGAGTGCAATGTGAGGACCAGTGACCTGAGTCACTGCTTTGAAGGAGGGACTCAAAGATGCTACACTTTCTGCTAACACTCACTTTGTATATTTATGTAGGTTATGCACTAATCAAGTAATTGTGACTTGAAAACAGTTAGACATAAGTTCCTCACTAAAGAAGTGGAAATTCTTTAACAGGCATGGTAGGCTGCAACCTTTGATTGCTCTCTGACTTTGCTATACTATTCGTATAAGAACAGTGTGTATATTTTAAAACAGGGTTTTGTACAGATCAACAACTGCTGGAATCAAATATCTGACAGAGTAAGAGAGGAGTGCACCCCCCGTGGCATCCCAATGGGAATGTGCCTCAGCACCACTCCAGTGTCCATCTCATGTGGCTTAAACTGAGAGTAAATCTATTCCAGTGTTACAACATCTATTAGAGACTCTGTGGCATATCAAACTGGTGCTTATACATAGTTTTTGCATGTTGAGTAAGATGACAAGACTCATAGTTAGTGCTTACTTCATGTTACCGAAGCTCCTGCACTCACCCATTAAATAGAAGAGCAACTCTTAAAAAAGATTCCTAAAACAGTAACATCTCCTAATTTCCACAGTTACTCCATAGTCCCAATATCAGAGTGCATGAAGCCCCTGTGCATGTGTGTGTGCTCACACTTGCAGGTGTCGATGAGTTGTCCCACGGTGATTTCCTGAGACACTCGGTGGTAAGATTGTGGCCTGTTCAGGGACCATGCTCTCCAGAATGGCCAGGGAGCGCTGCAGAATGGGACACATCACCATTGGCTGGTTCACGTAACCTGCAATCTGAGGAGGGAACACACATACAAATATTGTGATGATAAATCAAACGCTGAACACAAATCTTACAGCCCATATTTATCATGTTGGAACGTAGACTCCTTTTGATTTTTGTTTTTTTTTTCTTTCTCACTCTTGAGCTGTGGCATTTTCACAAACAATGTGGGTCCAGTGTTTCTTTTTGAACTCATTTAACAGTGCTGTAATTGGCCCTCCTATTATTTTTATCTTAACCACGCAATCAGCTGACAGCAGCGCCATGTTAAAAACGGCCTGCTGCCCGCATCAATTAAAGTCAATAGTCACAGAAGGTGTCACGCATCACAATTTGACATCTACTCAACATATTTGGTCTCCTTTCGACATAACAGAAGTTGAACAGTCTGATTCCTCTTTCTGCTATAATCAAATATCCAGTCACCCCTGCAACAAAACTGAAGAATGGTGGGCAAACATGGCAGCGACTCTGAGCTGGATATAGGTGCAGAGGCGTGTGTAAATAAAAAGTGGTGTAACACTGTGGTTGTAAGAAAGACCATGTTTATACCAGACACTGAACTTCTGTTTCATTGTGGCCCTATTTTTTGACGAGGGAATCCCCGCAACTGTTTGTGATGCTTGTTTACATCTACCGGAACGCTGATGCTAATGTAGAAACTCAGGCAATCACAAACACGGTGTGACAGCTTCACGGGATTTCACTGGATGCACCAAACTTTGGCACAGGTGATTTTAACCATTGTAACCCAGGGACGTTTTTATGTGGTTTGAATAATATGTGACTTGCTCAACACGACTGGACCTTTGTTTTGGATCGGTTAAAGCAGCATATACATCCCTCAGTAGAGCAACACTCGGTGTGTCGGATCACAATGTTGGGTACTTGGCCCCATGCTACAAACTGATTCTGAAGAGGGTTTAGCCAGAACAACACTCAGTTCCAGTCTGGTCAGGAGATGCCATACAGTGTCTTCAGGATTGTTTTAGATGTACAGACTGGGACTGAAATTTTTTACAGCAAATTACAAGCTGTTCACCATCTACCTTTTCATAGAGACGTTTTTGTGATCGCATCCTAGGATTTAAGGAAAAACAAGGTGGAGACAGCTAAGAAAACAATCCGAATTAACAGAAATCTTTTAAAATACAAAAGACAAAATACAAGTTGTTTCTTTTTCTTATCAAAAAATGATGAGCAGATTTTTTTTTTTTTTTGCTTTCTCTTCATTTTTAAAATAGGCTAATAAAAAGATAAAATCACTGGCAAACAGAAAATATTAAAATGACCTGTTTTCTCTTATTCCAGACATATAAGTAGGGTGTTGGACTGCAACTGCCAACGCTGGGGGATTGTAATAGAACGGTGTCCTGTTAGTGTAGCAGATAACTGAAACAATCCTGCAAATGATGATATAAGCACCAAGGTTGGCACAAATACTCCTTAGACATTACTCTTTCGAAAAACCAACTAGCCACTTGAATTGTCAATAGGCGGCCAGGTAGGGGTCAATTTAAGATTACACGGGGGTCACAACTGAAAATGCTCCAATCAAATTGAAAACTACACTACATTATTTGTCTGATCATAACAATTCTAAAAAGGTATAGTTTGGACTATCTATGACTGAAGGTTCAGGAGTTATGGGGTAAAAAGAGCAAAAACTGACAAATGTCAGTTTCAGTTTGTACATGGGTCAAAAGTTAAAGCTGCTTCAATTTTTGTAAAACATGATGCAGATCATTGGTTGAGCTAATATGATTAATAAATGGAATAGTTTTGACTGTGTAGAATGCTTTGTCTCCAAAGCAAACGTCAAACAAGGTCAAAGTCCATTGGATTCTATGACGTGACATATGTTACGTTGTAACATGATAATTAAGCATGATACACGGTCCAAAACTATTCCTTTTATCATCATTCACTTGAGTCTCATGAATCTCACAAATTGCTCTATGAATATTAATGATGACAACATGCACACAATGCAATGCAACTTACTACAGCTTAAACCTTTGGGGTCCGAGGGCATTTTTGGACAGTTCACGCGCCTGGCATAAATGTTTTATTATTGCTGTTAACAGCTCTCCCTGCATCCCACAATCAAGTTTTATGTCTCTTTTTCAGGACAACCTGTGCTTTCAGAATATATATGTTTTTGTTGTGTTTTATAAGTGTAATAAAGGTTTACAAACAAAATTAAAAAAGAAAGAAAAAAGTAAAGCGAAAAATAATTTTCCACACACATTTATTCAAAACACACAGCAAACTATAATAAACAACTGTTTTGACACTTTACAAAGGTAATTTGAGGTCTTGTGTGAAAGACTGTACAACAGAAAGATTCAAACAATAAACACAAATGCACATTTTGAACAATATATACAAAATGGTCTATGCATTTTCTGTTTGTTTTTTTTGTCTTCATCTCAAAGCAATTTCTGTCTGCTATTACACAAAGGTTACAACACAAACTTCTACTCTGTTTTGGACTGTTCTGTGCTGCTCCTAAAGCAGCTTTCACGTCAGATTGTCATCAGAGGCTCTCCGTCTGCTTTCACTGATCGCTGTGCATAATGGCGCAGGGCGCACTGAGTATGTACTAATAGTATGTACTCATTGGAGCAGGGGCTATTCAAACAGCCCAACTAGTAACATATCACTCCTGAAAACGATCTTTGGCTTTTCACGTGAGGTAAATCTGCCCTACGATTGGATTTTGTAAAACCATGTGACGGTGAATCAATTCCGATTGGACACTCACATTGAGCACGTCATCACACAGCTTCTATGAGTAGTACTAAGATGGCTGATGTCTGGCTCAAAAGTCCGCAGAGTTAACTTTTCAGCAAAAAAAGTAAGTTTCTATCTCATATCATTAAAAAGTTATTTAGAATTTAGTAAAGCTTGGTCTTAGCCGTTGCATACGATGGCGTCGGCCCCAGAGGGTTAACTAAAGAGACATGAAATATACAATGACATGGCTAAAATTCTTCTTTATTACCCGTGTGTAGAATGGGTAACTCAGCTAGTTTCATAATAAAAGACAGGGGACCGATCAGAATGAGACACCTAAGACTGACTCTGAGTCTGACTCTCTACACCCAAAGCCATCAAAGGGAATAATGTTATTATTAACCATCAGATGACAAATTAAAACCTCTTAACTCATTTTAAAGTCGTTTTAAGCAAAACAAGTGATAATGTTTAAGCCGCTGCTAAGCTCCGACTGCTAACACTCGACGCATACACAGTGAAGGTATGGGGTGCTCATCTAGGAGTGCTGAGGCTGTGAGACCAGACTGTGGCTGCCCACTGCTCCTAGTGGTTGGATTTGTCTAACTGCAATTAGATGACTTAATACAGAGGGAGAAATTTCATTGTATATACAGTATGTATCGCAATGACATTAAAGGCACTTTACTACTTCTTAACTATCTTGGGGGGCAGTAATTTACAGTGCCGTAAATATTTTTGCTGGAACTTGAGGTTATCTTCCAAAATCTTTATGACAGAATATAGCTACAGTGATCTTGACTCTGTACAAGATCTAAATTAGTTTTACTTCAAAACATACAATGAATTGGCAGAGATCATCGTGAAAAGACTGGTGAGCATTTGTGTTTGACAGATATGACTTTGACTTCTCCATTAAACTGGTGAATGACAGCGAAGAGGAGCAAACTGTGAACTGTCATCTCACAAGATCATGGCGAACTGCCTAGTGCCTAACTACTGCCATTATTTGAAAGGAGTGGCAACAAAGCTGCTCTTGCTGACTTCATCATATAGTATGTGCTGCAAATGCCCAGGAATGGTTATCCAAGGACTGCTATATCATCATAGCAGGAGGACTCAAAGAGGGAGAGGTGTTGAAGTTGTCAGTGAGTCAGGTGTTTCCCAAATGGAAGACTTGCTTTGTACTCACAAGGAGGCTGACACAAGGATGATTCTGCATGCCATCGACCTATCCCAAGGCCACAAACGTGTTGTTAGGTGTGATGATACCGATGTTTTGGTATTACTTTTGTACTACCATTCTACAGGACAAGTGTTTGGTGAGGTGTATATGCATGCATCAAAGGAACTGACCACAAATGAGTGCTACATACCATCCACCTGTTGGCTACAGAGACAGGGCAGAGGTTTGTTTGTGTGCCTCCCAGCAATGCATGCACTGACTGGGGTGACAGCACAAGTGCTTTATTTCATATTGGCAAGCATACAGCCTATTCCACCTTGGTTAAGAGCATTAACACTCTCTCCAGTTTGAGCCATTCCATACATCACCGGAGTACCTGCAGTCAGCCAAGACCTTTGTTTTTCTTCTTTATGCTCAGAAAGGAAAAACCGCTTCCACACTAGTTTTGCCACGATGACAGAAAGTATCTTCGATGCTACCTCCAACTGAGGGTGCCTTTCAGCAACATGTCCTGAGAGCAAGGAACCAAACTATTGTATGGTGCCAGAGTCACCATGCAAAGCCTCCTGCCAAGGACCCAGTGGGAAATGGATGGTCCCAGGATGAAAACGGATGTTTACAGCCAATCATGTATAAGCAGGAATTGGCACCCAGAAGTGAGGGACCTAACACATCTATTCTGCATAAAGACTGTGCAACTGGGCAGAAATGTCCATGTCTTCTTACTGGGCCCAACTGTATTGAGCTTTGTGAATGTGAAGACTATCAAAATGTCCACAACTGGAAGGTGAGGAGGAGGTAAAGGACACTGATGACTAAGCTGGTGATCCTGATTGTTGTCTAAATAAAGTGTGCTGAGGGTATGAAAAATGTATTGACCTGTTGCCTCTAACTGCTTTCAGCTTAGCGGGTTGTAGGGGTTTGCTTTCAGCATGTAGGGGGGCTGATTTGACAGATTTAAAAAGCTGAAGAAACTGTTTTCTGATGCAGTTTTGGAGCAAGTCTGGGGCCAATTGCTTCTTAGAATCGGGGCTGTGGTATTGATTGCATCAACACAATAAAATGTCACACTTTTCTTTATAGCAGTTCTGTAATTTTAGAAATGCAACAGAAACAACCACAAATCAGAAAATGTTGGGACTATATAAAATGAAGATAAAAATAAAAATGTTGCACTATTCCCAGTTTCTCCACTCACAGAAGCCAAAAGTTCTTCCAGAGTTGTGACTTGGTGGCTTCTCTCACATCTCTTTCCAGAATGGACATTTACTTTTTGAGAACTGCCTACCTGACACAGATTTACCATAAAGTACCACATTGATTGTATTTCTGAATGATTGATGTAAATGAAGTCTAAGAAATAGTCATTGATTTGGAAATGTTCATGTTTTCATCCCGACGTTTCTCGGAAAATGCTGCAGGCCTTAATTTAGGAAATTACGTATGATCCAACTAGTCGACTAATCGCAAAAATAATCATTGACTAGTTGGCTATCAAAATAGTCGTTTGTGGCAGCCCTAATAAAGAGACAATAAATACAACCCCTTTATATTCTATTCTCAGAGTAGCAATTTTCAAAAATGTAGCATAATTATTTAAGACTTGATACTCACATTGAGGATGATGGATCGCAGATGTTTCTGAGCCAAAGTGCTTGCCATTTCCTGAGAGTAAAGTGACGCATCAACAGAACACAGGTCAATAATCCTTCACTACACAACAAATTAACAAACAGGCTTGTTTGTTTGTTCCTACGTTCCCTACAGTAGATGTAAATTTTACTAAAAACATAATTTGTATGACTTGTGTGAAGTGCTTTTCCACCACTGAAAACAACTGAAGATGAAGAGGGATGGTATGAGATGAAGAGGGATGTGTACTCACTGTGAGATGCTGCTCCAGTGGGTTAGTATGCTCCTCCTACAAGTTGAAGGGAGGAACGTGGGCGTAACAGTCATGCAAACAAAGAGTATAAACATGTGGACAATGATGTGTGCAGGGATACTATGTGTGACCACAACAGCATGCATGAAAACAACATAACAGATTGATGTCAAATAAAACTATAATAATAATGGAGTAATCCTGATAGAACTGCATACAAATCAGAATAAAATTGTCAGGTTTTAGCAAGATGACCGACAATTTTTTTTTTTTAGTGTAAGATCATTTGGGAAAGGTTTCGCAAGTCTAAACAGTGAGAAATCAACTTGCAGAGGAGCAGCAGCAAACACATATTTTCCTGACTACAGGCTGGGCTTTTTAAAAACTCATTTGTTTGATCCTGTGCCTTATAGTTCAATGCCACTTGTATGTAAAAATATACTGCATTATCATCTACGGCCACACGATGGCACAGTTTACACATATGACAAGCTGCTTTTGTATAGTGGTCTGAATCAAGTATTGTCTGGTCCACACACCAGAGCAGAAAGTGGCGGTAATGAACCATACAACTTGATGCCAACCACTGTAAACCAAGAAGAAGATCTGAATGAGAAGGATATTCTGTGTCTTAGAGAACAAGTAAAATTAATAAATCATACTCTTGAAATGGATGGCTATGCTCTTGAATAAAGATTGAGAATAACCTTGGAACTCGACTTGTTTTTTTGTGGGACAGCTAAGGGACAATGATCAGGAGGATGGCTAGGCTAATGTCAAGTCAAGTCTGGGAGCATACACTTCGCTGCATCCATGACATCACTTAATTGACTTGGGTGCTGGATAGCAACCACCCAGGCAAACAACAAGTCCATCCCCACATCTCTAAAATGATCTGTTTGCCACAGCCAGATGAAGCGTGGGTGTCTCCTCGACCTCCTCCAGTAACTGGAGTCGTCAACACTCAGGCACCTATGTGCTGGATCATGCACAGAGAAACAAGCCACATGACCAAAATGTCAAAGACAACATTCCCTCGCGATGCAAGTGATACTCCAAATCTTAGACCTTCTAAGGCTAATGTAAAGTTAACAATAATGTTTTAAAAATGTAGTCATTTTAAAACGTTTTTTTTTTTTACATTTAGTGAGATAAACATGCAAGTATACCTCTGCACTGATGTGTTTGTCTATTAATTAATAATAAGAAGCAATTAATAATAAGAAGCAGTTTACTTTTGAGATTTTCTGCCTTGTGTCAAGATGTGAGGTATTGTCGTGTTGTGGTTGTTTTTGTATTGTTCGCCTGCTTCTCTTGCTGGGGTTTTTCCCGTTTAGGTCTGTCTCTGCTGGCTCTTGGTGCTGGGTGTTTCCCTCTTTCTGGCCACACCCGCTTTCTGGTGCATTCCACGCACACCTGCTTCCAATCAGCACCTCATCACCTGGGTATATTTAAGCTCCTCTGTCTGCCATATTCCTTCGCCAGATTGACGCATCTTGTCCCTTTTCTCGAGCTGTTTTTGTGTATTACTGACCTGCTTGCCTCTCGTGTTATGACCACCTGCCTGTATTACTGACCACGCCTAAGTCTGATGTTCCATGTATTTCTGCTCTTGTTGGACTGCCTTTTTGTGTACCGGACCCTGTTTATTGTTTAGTAAACTGTTTTTACTCACAGAGCTCTATTATCGAGTCCTGCATTTGTGTCCAACCTTTCTGTGGAACCAGACCTGATACCTTGTGCACAAACATTATTTGGCTATTAGCTTCTGCATGCTAACATATGGTTTGCATTATAAATAAAAAAAAAATACGCTGATTACATTCATTTTTCTTCTTGTTGCATGAAACTGTAACACCTCATTTTAAAAGTAAATGTGACATATAGACTGATGTGACATATACAGTGCATCCAGAAAGAATTCATAGTGCTTCACTTTTTCCACATTTTATGTCACAGCCTTATTCCAAAATGGAGTAAGTACATTTTTTACCTTAAATTTCTACACACAACACCCCATGATGACAACATGAATTTCTTTTTTATTATTTTTGCAAATTTATTAAAAATAAAAAATAATAAATTACGTGTACATAAGTATTTACACCCTTTGGTCAAGTTTTCTTGAATATGATGTCACAAGCTTGGTGCACCTATCTTCAACCAGATTTACCCATTCCTCTTTGCAGCACCTCTAAAGCTCCATCAGGTTGGATTGGGAGCATCAGTGTACAGCCATTTTCAGACCTCTCCAGAGATGTTTAAGAGTCCTGGTAGATCCAAACTTCTTCCATTTATGGATGATGGAGGCCACTGTGCTCACTGGGACCTTCAAAACTGCAGGAAGGTTTCTGTACCCATCCCCAAATTTGTGCCTCGAGACAATCCTGTCTTGAAGGTCTACAGACAATTCCCTTGACTTCATTCTTTGTTTGTGCTCTGACATGCACTGTCAACTGTGGGATCTTATATGTAGACAGGTGTGTGCCTTTTCAAATCATGTCCAGTCAACTGAATTTACCCCAGGTGGACTCAAATTAAGCTGTAGAAACATCTCAAGGATGATCAGTGGAAACAGGATGCACCTGAGCTCAATTTTGAGCTTCATGGGAAAGGTTGTAAATACTTATGTAATCTGATTTCTTAGTTTTTATTTTTAATGAAGTTGCAAAAATCTAAAACAAAAAAAAAAAACAAAAAAAAACAAAAATTCACATTGTCATTATGTGGTATTGCGTGCAGAATTTTGAGAAAAAAATTAATTTCATCCTTTTCGAAATGAGGCTATAAAATAAAACGTGGAAAAATGGAAGTTCGGTGAAAACCTTCCAGATGCACTCTATGTTTATGTTTTTTCCTCTTTATGACACTTTTTTTGATAGATGCGACTAATATACTCCGTTGCAACATGCAGTCCGAACAGTACGGTACATAGAAATTATTGAGTCATACTGCTATCTGTCTTTACTAAGGGGTTATATTTCCCATTGACAGGGCCTGATATTTTGAAGTTGGCCTTTTATGGTCTGTCTTGTCCTCTTTTCCTCTCTCTTTACTGTAAAACATTTGTGAGGGCTGTTCAAATCACATGGTTGTCAACAGCAACAGCAGTGTTTCTTAACATTTTTTAAATAATGCTTTTATAATTTTTTTAACTGGCCAATGAATAAATTTAAATTGTAACTCCGCATGAAAAAGCAAATTGGGATATAGCAATGTCAGTAATTTATTTTCTGAGCTCATACCTCCTCTGCTGCACTTAGCTCACTAGGTTTGATACAGTTCTCCCTCTGGTGGTCAGTATCAGATCCTGCTGTTCAACAATGTTCCAATACATATCACTGTATAATATACAATGAAAAATATAACGATTTAAATGCCATTATGCGATTCTAGCCAGCATTTCAGACAGTTTTCACTCAGCACTGTAAATCTGCTTTTGAAATGAAAAGTCGTGTAGTTAGGTTGGTGCACCAGATACTTTACATATTTCCCAGTGAAACAAAACTCAAATCACAACAAAATCTGTTTCTACAGCAACCACTTGAGGTTCTTATTCTCTGATGACTGCTCAGGGTTTAAGTAGTTATCAAAAAATCAAAAATAAATAAATGAAAGAAGATTTCATCTAAGTATTGGAATCACTAATTTAAATAAAAGACAACGGACATGCACACAGAACAATATTCTTATATTCACACAACAGTTCTATGACGTGCACATCCAATTATAGCTGTTTGGAGCTCAATAAGACTAAAAATACAGTCACAGAAGACATTGCCCGTCTTTATCTGCATATCTCCAGCTCTAATTTTACAAACTACTGTTCCAAATTTAATATTTTGTTAAAACAGCCAATGCACAAAATGCATACAAAACATCTGCACTGTGACTTTCTTGGAATAAGAGAGACAAAAGATGAAAGAAATAGCAATAGAATGCAAAAAAAAATCTTTGTAATGTTTTTAGTGAGAGCTCAGTCTATTGTGTGTATATACACAGGGTGGGCCAATAAAATGTTAAAATGTTTTGATCGTGCACAAGTTTTGAAATGAGAACTTATTCGAAAATTTTATTTACAGACTTGTAACAGAAGCATCAAATTAACATTTGATACCAAAGGTTTCCCACTTTGTCTCTTGTTTTCCACACAATTCAATAATTGATGACATGTTCAATTCACACTCCTCTTCTTACATTACAGCTGCAACACGCACATTGAAGTTTGTGATGACACTGCCACACATCTCAAGAGGGATTCTCCGAATTTCATGATGATGCTGGTCTTCACGGTCTCAATGGTCTTTAGGTTGTTGCAGTACACGCTCTAATTGTATGAATTGAAAAAGTGGTAACATTTTATTGGCCCACCCTGTATATATAATAGATAGATAGTTATTCAAAATAATCGTTTTACTTTAGTTAATTTTAAACTTTATTATAAAAGCCAAAATCAAACACCTTATAAAATTTATTTTTAATGACCTCTCATGGCTCTCCTGCAGTACATTCATAGCAAATCAGGGTGCTTCAGCCCACAGTTTGGGAATCACTGGTTTAAAGAATGCATCAGTCAAATGGCCCATGTGAGACCTCGGCCACTGAGACTGAGAGTAGCTTATACAGTAATGAGGTTGCAGGACAGAGGTGCCTAATGACGTTAATACCTTTGCAGGAGAACAATGATGCAAGTCTTTAGGGTCCAGGTGCTTCATATTTTGCTGTGTGATTATGAGACATGAATGCTAAAGAGTGACCCAAAACTTCAACTGGATGTCATTAGCAATAAATCCCTGCCAACAAGCACTGGGTAACGTTATGTTAAACAGTTACTTAGCCAGATACAGGTAAGGTGTACTACTTGTATTATGTTGGGGTCAAGTGCACTTGGTTTCAGTGCAGAAGGTTCCCAGTTCAAGCCCCACCCCTACTGCATTTCTCTATGTAATGTAGAGTTGCGTCAATTAGGATATCCGGTGTAAAACCTGTGCCAAATCAACATGCAGATCCACCCTGGTAACCCCCAAGTGAAAACAAGTTGAGCAGCCGAAGGGACTTACTTACTTACTATGGCTATTTGGTGTACTTCGTCAAGCGTAATTCAGCAAGCATGTGCACAGTGCTGAGGACCAGATCAAGTGTAAAATGTCAAGCGGATGCCCACGTATCGCCTGGCTGCCACCGAGAGACAGATATTTCTGGGTGTTGGTGTGGACCAGTTGTCTTCCTGGGCATATGCTTACCAGGACCATGGTGGGGCGAATGATGTGACGTGCACCAGTACATGCTCCCACAACCCACCACCAGAACATGCTCGCAAGATACACCTGTTGCATCCTTCATTGTCAGCCGCTTCACAAGCAACCTTTGAAATGGGACAGCCTAGTCTCACCATATATGACATAGTAATTGGTCAACGACTGCAGGCTTAAGGTGCCCTGACACTTGCACGACTTTGATTCGCCCACTTGTACGCACATTGTTGTGACAATCCCGCCTGCTGTGTTCCCAGCTGGATGCCGTGCTTTGTTCCACTGGCTGCCACGCGTTGAGTGCTGGGCGCTGCGTATATAAAATAATTATTCTGTAGCGCATTAATCATTTTCTGTTCAAGCTGACTGTTGAAAATAGCTCTAATTGCTTCCGGAATCACAGAGAAGCGCTCCAGCTGTTGCTTTTCCCGCGCACACGTGCTTAATGAGGTGGAGAATGTATTTGGAGCCGTTTAAAAAGGTAATTATTTGTCATGTTTATATTGTAATAGTTTGGTAAAACAGTTGCATGTTCATCCCTTCTTGTGTGCAGTTGTAAAAGTATGTTTATGATAGATTTAATATTTCCTTATAATCATTCAGACGAGGTGCGCTCTGATGCGGTCTGCTGACGCAATCACTCGCACTCACATGCTGTGTTTTTGACTTGTTTGTGTAATGTTCACGTGAAGTTCACATAATTAATGCTTGATGGAGATTTTAAACATTTTAAAATTTCTTTGCGCACTTGCACGAAGCTGCGCACAGTTTACACCAGTTTACAATGGGTTTGAGATGAGTTTACTCTCGTGCATGGCAAAGTGTGTGCAAGTATACGGATCAAAGTTGTGCAAGTGTCTGGGGGCTTTTACTCTCGTAAATCTAGTGGGGAAAAAATGGTCATAAAAATACTGGTCAAAAAATAAAGGGTTTGGGGCTTGACAAGTGTAATATACTGTTGTCAATATGTATTTGTGTAATATTATATATCATCTTTCTGTGTGTATACTGTGTAATCTATTCTACTGCATTTATTGTTATTCTGCACAGGACTTGACTTCCGTGTTTTGGTCATTATTTTTCTTTACCTTATTTTTGCATACTTGCACTGTTGTGTTGCTGTAACATTGTAAATTTCCCCATCGTAGGCTATTAAAGGATTATCTTATCATGATTACCAAGTGCCACAATTTATCTGATTTATCTTTCATGTAGTATTTGCGCAGTGCAGTCTTCTCCCAGGTGTGACTGACTCATCTCTAACAGACGTTTACTGTATCGTCATGGTTTGACTGTTCTGATCTCACTCAATAAACAATTGTATAATAACCTCAGCAGAAGTTCAAAGGAAAGCATGTACTATTTTGAGTGAGCGGGTCATTCCAGCAAAGACTGTTAGACTGAATCCAGAACAAGACAGTGAGCAGACAGACGCCTCATCATGAGATTATGCAACAAACATTCAGCACTAAGTGCCCCTTCACACACAGTACGAATAAGTACAAATCAGGGCGAATCATGGTGGAACAACTCATATGAGCGAACCACGAAACATCGAGCCGACGGGGAGATGTGAACAATCTCGCTACGATGGTTTCGTGCACGCGACGGTGTCATGCACGAGCGTGCAGGAAACTGTTGCAGTGGGAAGACAGTGCAAGCAGCTGGAGCATGTGTCACCACATCACTGCGCTGATGTGGAGAACAATAAAATAAAAACCAGCTGTATACTTAGCCAATGTCACTGGGTTGATATAAATAATAAATAAAAGGGGATGCAGTGTTATGGGGTAGGGGTCCGGACGGGATTCGACCATTACAGGTGATGGACTTAAACACTAGGAGCAAGGAACAGAGCTGGCTGTGAATGAAAAGAGACTTATTTACAATAAACCAATGAACAATGCTGCACTGGTTAGGTGGCCTGCTGAGCCAAGACAGGGCCCGCTTGTAGTAGTGGAACATCTGGGAGCTGCAGTGCACACATGGACAGACTTGGGAGTCTGAGAACAAGCAGGAATCCTGGGGTATATGGGAACTGGATCTGGAGCCAGATGGGTGCACAGAGCCGACAACGGGAACTTGGAGAACGGAGGTGAGGGCTTGCACTCATAACACTGAAGCCTTTAACAACAAGCAGGTCACTGTAGGCTTAAAACAGGAATGTTCACTGTTTTGGAAATAATGTTCACAGTCTAGGAAATAAGGTTTGTTGTTCAGGAATAGTTCACAGTTCATGTGTATCATCAGAGGTCAAGTGCTGCGCGTCTGGACGCAGTTCCAATTAAGCAGGACTTGACTTTAGAAATGACTTGGAAAGTTCTTAGTGGTTCAATATCAGAGTTCATACACATCTAGGAAAACAGTTCTTGTAAACAGTTCTTGGTACTAGTTCTTGGAACAGTTCTTGGAAACAGTTCCTCGTCAAGCACAGTCACTGACAGGAACAGTGTGAGAGCGGGATCTCACAGAACATGAAGAAACTTAACTGAAGCGTGGCAGAGCTATGCACTCTGTAGCTGAGAGCTGAAAAGTTCAACAGTGACATGGTGCAGCCAGGAGCATATGCAACATGGAAGCCGTGCAGGAGAGTGTCTGGAAGCACCAGAGAAATCAACAAGCTCTAATACGGGAATTAGAGTTGGCCAGATTACCTTGAAATGAGCTGCGGATTCACCCTTTCATTTGAACTGTCAATGATAATGTTGAAATAACACAAAATGACATGGAAGTAGGACCTGGAATGATTTTCCTTTTAATAGTAAACCAAATTATGCATTAACTCAGAACAATTAAACTACTACATGAAATTCATGAAGCTTGAAAAGACTCTAAAGTATTTCAAAAACTACAGCTAAAAGCTTGTGGAATATTTTGAAAATTATGGTAAAATGATATACCTTATAGTAAAAAAGTCGCATATTCTTGTGTAAATTACTGTAAATCCATTCAAAGCTATGCTTTTTTTTCCATTGAAAGAAAGTCTAGATTAATTTTTAAAAAAGTCACATAAACATGTCTGAAATCCTGTATGCACAGCACAATGTTTATTTTCCAGAGACATAAAAATCTTTTTTTTTTTTATTTAACCAGTAAAGTCCCATTCAGATTACTAATCTCTTTTTCAAGGGAGTCCTGGTCAAGACAGCAGCACAGATCACAACAATTTCAAGACATAAAAGACATTTTCATACAATAATACAGCTATTTTAAAGCATTTACAAATCATGGATTTCATTTCCAAACCTTTCATTTCTTACAATATTTCCTGAGGGCACAAGATGCAGTTTGCTTTTCCCGCTTCTTTTAGCTTTCGGATGTGTTCAATTCAAGCCAGCGACAATTCCACGGCTTCAGATTCAGATTCAGACAACTTTATTGATCCCTAAAAGGGCAATTCACACCTCAGACAAATATACAGCAATTAACCCACAATTATTACTAGGTGAACGTAATAATGGCACACATCAGAATTAAAGCAAGCGCTAAACTTTGAAACAGTCCATCATCCGAATTGAGGAAATGTGAGTGTGTGTGTGTGTGTGTGGGGGGGGGGGGGGGGGGGGCAGAAACCCGTGATCGTGCAGCCGGATTGGGGGGGAACGGGGAGCTGCTGCAGCTAAAGCCGCACTGCGCCCCTTGTCCTTACTAAACTTTTTCAAACCACCTTTCTCGTAAGCCTCCCTCTGTCCGACTTTGTTCCATGACACAGACATGCCCCAAAATTCTTCTTTTAAAAACTTGATGGCTCTAAAGTTTGTGATGTCCACATGCTACTTTTAGCTTCAGCACACAGCGTCGCCGTAACAACCAACCAGTCCAGCTTTATGACAACTGTTGTAACAGCCACGCTTTGAGTAAGCCATTTTTCTCCGCGGAACTCCACGGATGCATGGACACTGATCTGTATCTAGATCAGTGTCCGCAGACTTATAAAACTTGTGCGATGTTGTAAAAAAGTACGCTTTGCAATAGGCATTTTACAAACTCAGTGACGATCATGATTACAGAGTATCAAATCAAATCAAATCAATTTTATTTAATAGCGCCAAATCACAACAACAGTTGCCCCAAGGCGCTTTATATTGCAGGCAAAAGCCATACAATAATCACAGAAAAACCCCAACGGTCAAAACGACACCCTATGAGCAAGCACTTGGCAACAGTGGGAAGGAAAAAACTCCCTTTTAACAGGAAGAAACCTCCAGCAGAACCAGGCTCAGGGAGGGCAGTCTTCTGCTGGGACTGTTGGGGCTGAGGGGAAGAATCAGGAAAAAGACATGCTGTGGAAGACAGCAGAGATCAATCACTAATGATTAAATGCAGAGTGGTGCATACAGAGCAAAAAGAGAAAGAACACTCAGTGCATCATGGGAACCCCCCAGCAGTCTAAGTCTATAGCAGCATAACTAAGGGATGGTTCAGGGTCACCTGAACCAGCCCTAACTATAAGCTTTAGCAAAAAGGAAAGTTTTAAGCCTAATCTTAAAAGTAGAGAGGGTGTTGTCTCCCTAATCCGAATTGGGAGCTGGTTCCACAGGAGAGGAGCCTGAAAGCTGAAGGCTCTGCCTCCCATTCTACTCTTAAAAACCCTAGGAACTACAAGTAAGCCTGCAGTCTGAGAGCAAAGCGCTCTACTGGGGTGATATGGTACTAAGAGGTCCCTAAGATAAGATGGGACCTGATTATTCAAAACCTTATAAGTAAGAAGAAGAATTTAAATTCTATTCTAGAATTAACAGGAAGCCAATGAAGAGAGGCCAATATGGGTGAAATATGCTCTCTCCTTCTAGTCCCCGTCAGTACTCTAGCTGCAGCATTTGAAATAACTGAAGGCTTTTCAGGGAACTTTTAGGACAACCTGATAATAATGAATTACAATAGTCCAGCCTAGAGGAAATAAATGCATGAATTAGTTTTTCAGCATCACTCTGAGACAAGACCTTTCTAATTTAGAGATATTGCGCAAATGTAAAAAGCAGTCCTACATATTTGCTTAATATGCGCATTGAAGGACATATCCTGATCAAAAATGACTCCAAGATTTCTCACAGTATTACTAGAGGTCAGGGTAATGCCATCCAGAGTAAGGATCTGGTTAGACACCATGTTTCTAAGATTTGTGGGGCCAAGTACAATAACTTCAGTTTTATCTGAATTTAAAAGCAGGAAATTAGAGGTCATCCATGTCTTTATGTCTGTAAGACATTCCTGCAGTTTAACTAATTGGTGTGTCCTCTGGCTTCATGGATAGATAAAGCTGGGTATCATCTGCGTAACAATGAAAATTTAAGCAATGCTTTCTAATAATGCTGCCTAAGGGAAGCATGTATAAAGTGAATAAAATTGGTCCTAGCACAGAACCTTGTGGAACTCCATAATTAACCTTAGTCTGTGAAGAAGACTCCCCATTTACATGAACAAATTGTAATCTATTAGATAAATATGATTCAAACCACCACAGCACAGTGCCTTTAATACCTATGGCATGCTCTAATCTCTGTAATAAAATTTTATGGTCAACAGTATCAAAAGCAGCACTGAGGTCTAACAGGACAAGCACAGAGATGAGTCCACTGTCTGAGGCCATAAGATGATCATTTGTAACCTTCACTAATGCTGTTTCTGTACTATGATGAATTCTGAAACCTGACTGAAACTCTTCAAATATACCATTCCTCTGCAGATGATCAGTTAGCTGTTTTACAACTACCCTTTCAAGAATTTTTGAAAGAAAAGGAAGGTTGGAGATTGGCCTATAATTAGCTAAGAGGTGGGTCAAGTGATGGCTTTTTAAGTAATGGTTTAATTACTGCCACCTTAAAAGCCTGTGGTACATAGCCAACTAATAGACTGATCATATTTAAGATTGAAGCATTAATTAATGGTAGGGCTTGGGGTCTAATAGACATGTTGATGGTTTGGAGGAAGTGACTAATGAAAATAACTCAGACAGAACAATCGGAGAGAAGAGTCTAACCAAATACCAGCATTACTGAAAGCAGCCAAAGATAACGATATGTCTTTGGGATGGTTATGAGTAATTTTTTCTCTAATAGTTAAAATTTTATTAACAAAGAAAGTCATGAAGTCATTACTAGTTAAAGTTAAAGGAATACTCAGCTCAATAGAGCTCTGACTCTTTGTCAGCCTGGCTACAGTGCTGAAAAGAAACCTGGGGTCGTTCTTATTTTCTTCAATTAGTGATGAGTAGTAAGATGTCCTAGCTTTACGGAGGGCTTTTTTTATAGAGCAACAGACTCTTTTCCAGGCTAAGTGAAGATCTTCTAAATTAGTGAGACGCCATTTCCTCTCCAACTTACGGGTTATCTGCTTTAAGCTACGAGTTTGTGAGTTATACCACAGAGTCAGGCACTTCTGATTTAAGGTTCTCTTTTTCAGAGGAGCTACAGCATCCAAGGTTGTGCTCAATGAGGATGTCAAACTATTGACGAGATAATCTATCTCACTCACAGAGTTTAGGTAGCTACTCTGCACTGTGTTGGTATACGGCATTGGAGAACATAACAAAGAAGGAATCATATCCTTAAACCTAGTTACAGCGCTTTCCGAAAGACTTGTACTGTAATGAAACTTATTCCCCACTGCTGGGTAGTCCATTAAAGTAAATGTAAATGTTATTAAGAAATGATCAGACAGAAGGGGGTTTTCAGGGAATACTGTTAAGTCTTCAATTTCCATACCATAAGTCAAAACAAGATCTAAAGTATGATTAAAGTGGTGGGTGGACTCATTTACATTTTGAGCAAAGCCAACTGAGTCTAATAATAGATTAAATGCAGTGTTGAGGCTGTCATTCTCAGCATCTATGTGGATGTTAAAATCGCCCACTATAATTATCTTATCTGAACTAAGCACTAAGTCAGACAAAAGGTCTGAAAATTCACAGAGAAACTCACAGTAACGACCAGGAGGACGATTTTTTTTTTTTTTTTCCAGCTTGCACTCGGCCGAGACAGACACATTTTTCTCTTCTCCCTCCCTCATCTTTCCTGCTTCTGTGGCGTGTTGTCTGTGAGGCTGCAGCTTTGCTCTTCTGGAAAACGAACAAAAGGATCTGTTAAAGTGGTCTCTGAACGCAATTGACACTATTTTTTCCACAAGACATTCGGGGGCGGAGGACCCGACCTGTCCTGCCGGGATGCATGTGATGAGTTACGTGATGGACTCGTGGTGGAGATGGCAGGTCATGTGCCTTTACACGCTTTCTGTGGAGGACGTCGAAGATGTGTATATATTTGGCTTGTGGTGACCGGCTTTCTGCTGTGTGGAGCGGGCATGGCGCTGGTTTACCGGAAAATTAAGAAGGTGGAAGCAGCAATAATTGGGCCATCCAGGCTGCCCCACATCATTGATTCGATTGGGAAGGCAGTGGCTGCGCAGTCGGTGGGTGTTAAGCGCACGCTGGAAAACAATCTCGGGCAGGATTGCAGCTTTGGAAAACCGCTTTGACCATCAGTAAAGACCACATCCTACATTCAGCTGTATTGAGAGCACTCTGTTCTCAGAACTGTGGAATCTTTCAGGCATCTGCTACTCTGGATATTCATTTGGCTTCCCCAACACAGCTGCACTTCTAGGCCGCTGTGATAAAAAACCTCCTCAAGAAGATCAACACTTAAGCCTCGCTCCCTGGTCATCCCCCTCCCCTCAGCTTCTCCAGCTCTGATGTTGACTGTGGACAGTGGACTGCTCAGGGCTGAGCCCTCCCCCTTCCAGGATTGTCAGACAAGGCCGTTGATGGCGCCTAATAGGCTGCCTCCTCTGATAAACTGGACTTTCAATCTCGGTTGTCGTCCTGCGTCCTTGTTTGTCTGTGTGATTATTGTTTTTCTGTGCTGATGGGGTTTTTTTTTCTCATTGCTGCTGTGTAACGCAGCGGCTATGAGGGTTTTTTTTTTCTCTCTCCTTACCTCATGTGTGCTTTTTATATGTGTTTATGTACCGGGCCGGCTTATGTTTGTTGTGTGTTATGTGTGTGCGTTTGTTATGGGTCGGTCTTGGTTTGCTCAGGCCCTGCTGTTGACCAAGGCAGGGATGTACATCTGGAGCTGGTCCCCGGGCGCCTAATGGCGACTTCTGCTCCTAATTGGCAATTAGATGAGTTAAATGCAGTAGACAACATTCATTGTGCAGGGAACATGTTCCTTTGTGCATATGACAATAAAATGCTTTGAATCCTTGAATCCTTTGAACAAATAAATGGTTTTTGGGACTTCCAATTTGGTATGGACAAGACTAAGAGTCAAGCTTCAATGAATTAAAGCTCGTCTGGGTTTTTGATTAATTAATAAGCTGGAGAGGAAGATTGCTGATAATCCTCCCCCTCGGTCCATGCTACGAGCATTCTGACAGTTAGTGTGACTCGGGTGGTGTTGACTCATTTAACTAACATATTCATCCTGCTGTACCAGGTTTCTGTAAGGCAGAATAAATCAATATGTTGATCAATTATTATATCATTTACTAACAGGGACTTAGAAGAGAGAGACCTAATGTTTAATAGACCACATTTAACGGTTTTAGTTCTGTGGTGCAGTTTGAAGGTGCTATATTATTTTTTCTTTTTGAATTTTTATGCTTAAATAGATTTTTACTGGTTGTTGGTGGTCTGGGAGCAGGCACCGTCTCTACGGGGATGGGGTATTGGAGGGATGGCAGGGGAAGAGAAGCTGCAGAGAGGTGTGTAAGACTACAACTCTGCTTCCTGGTCCCAACCCTGGATAGTCACAGTTTGGAGGGTTTAATAAAATTGGCCAGATTTCTAGAAATGAGAGCTGCTCCATCCAAAGTGGGATGGATGCCGTCTCTCCTAACAAGACCAGGTTTTCCCCAGAAGCTTTGTCAATTATCTATGAAGCCCACCTCATTTTTTTTTGTACAACACTAACACCCCCCCCCCCCCCCCACCCAACCTCTCCCCATGATGAAATCCATGGAATTCCTCAGATCCACGTAGCTTTCACAGCCCTGGTCTTTATCAAACAGTAAAGAGTGTCTAATGACACAAAGAACTGTGCCGTAAAACCGCACAGGAACACACATTCATGTCTGTGTGTATGCGATACATGTGTGTATGCGGTGCGTGTGTGCACGGTGCGATGTTACGGTGCAAACAAAAAGACACTCAGGTATGTGTTTGTGCATACGCTGTTACAGTGCAAACGAAAAGACGTTCATTTCCACAGCAATTGTGAACAGGAAATGGATAAATGTGCTGTGAGCAGATTTAAAACTGAACTTATCGTAAGTCAGCATTGGACTGCTATGTCACTTTTAGGAAACGTTCCACATAGAAGTAATCCACAAGAGGTCAGCGTTGTGCTCAGAAAGTCCATTGAGAATCCACTGATAAACCTGGAGGAGGAACAGTCCCAAACAGCTGACTGAGCTCTGAAAAGAGACTTAAACAAAACCAATCTATCGTCTGATCCCAAACCTGGTCCTGGCAGGACTGTAGCAGAAAGGATCCACGAAAACAGCCCATCCAGAGGAAGAAGCCACTGTGCCTTCAGCCAGCAGGAAAGGAGGGAGGTTACTAGGTGACTGCTGCCTCAGCCACAGCGTGGGCCTATTAGCCCTGCTTCTCACCCAAAGTTACGTGTGGCATAAATCTGTCTCAAGATACAGTGGGTATTCAAACATGTCATTGTGTGGTATGCTCATTTCACATACGACCGTCAGTTCAGTGGTTGAAAGAAGCAGTTTACTCACATTTTGTGACCTATGGTGACATTAATGAGCTTGGTTAGCTGTGTTCCTTTAAACAGTATGCCTTATAAATTAATAATACAGCCATTAAATCCATGTTGCTTCTTATATATACTTATACTTATTATATATAAGTGTGACTTATATATAAATTTCTCTTAAAGAGGTATTTTTGGACTAATGTGACTTATACTCCCATGCGACTTGGGAGTGCTCTGAAAATATGGCAGTGAGAACTTTTCACCAAAACACACTGATATCATAATATTAGCATGTAGCTTACAATGATCACTGCCTAAAATGAAACTTGTAAATTGCACGTGATTGACATGAAGTTTCTATCTTGTGTTGTTCGGTGAGATCCACCAGCATTTTGATCGACAGGATCACCATGAATGCGCACGATAAAAGGGAATGTTTGTGGTCAAAAAAATATTTCACAGCAAAGCAGTAAATATATAAAAGTTGTGATAATTTGACTGTTAAGGAATGAAGAGATTTTACTTGGCACCTGTTATGAAAACAACCAGCCTGAGCTTCATAAGTTCTGCACGGAAATCATTAAATTTCACAAATTCCATATACTCTTGTCATATAAGCATAAAAAAATCACCTTCAAGATTAAATTAGCTCAACAGTTCCTATATGGGCATTTTTAGATCTAAAAAGTAAAATTTACTTGTAATAATAGTTTACTGATGCGCAAAGCTGCAAAGTTTACACTGACCGTCATCTCTGGGTGGAGGTGCTTAAGTGAACTTTTGTCTAAATATTTGTTCAGTTATCGCAAGTCATATCATCATTGCAATACTGAATAGTGATATCGCACGTCACGGGTTCTGCTCACATTGTGCAGGCCCACTATTAAGTCATTAAATTGTGTAGTGAGTGCAGGGAACTGACCTGCCGTCTGTCCTCTGGTGCCTTCAAGAAAAGAGCATTGATGAGGGCGATGGCGTATGTTTGGATCTCCTGGTTTGACCTGAAGAGATCAAGGCAATTTAACAACCTGTTTAGAAGCATCAAGCTCCACAAATCTCCAAACAAGCTACAAAACACATCTTATTACGGTTAGTCTTATTTATTCCAATCTTGCATCTTTACACTTTTACCACTTTCAGCACTAAAACGCAGGGTGAGGGCAGGAATTTTATAAGCACAAGATTAATTACAAATGCGTATTCTCGCCGTGAGTGGCTCTCTCGAGGGAGTTAAGAGGTGTTGTAAGTGGATCTGTGCGATATCTGCACATCTTAAACCTTTTGACCTGGCATGACTCGAAAATACTTTGCAAGGCGAGTGTGACTTGATCCTGCTCTCAAATCATTTCGTTCAAGGTCCACAATAAGACTGCCAATTTTGTTTTTTTAAATGATCCATAACAATTCAAAGGTATATTACTGACATTTTCACTCCTATCTCCAATGGTATGCCTAATCGTCCACAACAAAAACAGTCTCCATGTCCTCAGTCATGTCTAACAATTAAAAACTACCCATATCAGCATGTTTATCAAGATCTTTGTTACCATCTCTGTTGCATACATCGCGAGTGATGCCTTGCATACAACATCACGAGTCTCCATTCTGCATGATTTTCTGCCAGCCTGCATATATCCACCATGTTACTCAAACAAGACTGTTTCTGGATTTCATCTTGATAACATTGGAAAGCCTACCTCTGTGACACTGACCTTCTAATCTGCCTTGCCTGAGCAAGTCAACTTCTCAATGTTGTTTCTACTCTGCCTTGCAACATGTTCAAAGTGTCTCAGGATCGTTCTTCTAATTAATTTCAGAAATTGTTAACTTATCCTATTCTCTTCTATAATGCTTCCATTGGTCCTGTGTTCAATATAATATTCTCACAATGGTCTCCTTCAGCACAACATTTTGAATGCTGGAATTAAACCCTTGTCAGCCTTGTAAATCATCCAGTTTTCACACATGAATGTTGAAATTGAGAAAATCAGTGCATTCATTAACCAGCAGAATTTTTGTAGCCTTTGACATTTTTCCATAGTTTCTCAGGTGACCTCTAACGTATCTGCAAAGACAATGCTCCACCACATTTCCTTTTGATATTCTCTAGTGATCTTGATGTGAATTCATTCCAGAATTCCTTTGTCTAAAGGGACATTCTTTGGATCTGCTGGAGTATGGAGTACTGGCACATCTTTGGTTTTCACTTAATTCAAATTAAGACAATATCCTGCTCTAATATTGATCATTTCTGTTGATCAAGTTCCCTGTGATAAGCAGGGCAAGCATGGGCTTAATCAGTCAGTGGGTCTGCAAAATTTCTGCAAGTTACTGTGTTAAAACTACAGGGAGCAACCTGAGAATTAACAACCTTGCCTGAGGGTCCTGAGTGATTTTACATTCTTAAAGGGATTTGAATCGATGAGCCTTTGGTCACAAACCCATTGACTTCACCACTTCTTTGATGGTCAGTCGGTAGCAACCTGCCAACAACTGTCATTGGTGCCTCTGTCTGCTGATGCCAGACACTAGGAAGGAAGGCGTCCACTACCAATGGAATGCTGACCACCAGCTCTTCGCAGTATGTTAGTTAGAGCTACTCCAGAGTTCACCCATTGTGGTACACAACTACAACAATGAAAGCATGCGGCAGGAGTGCATGTGAGGACCAGTGACCTGAGTCACTGCTTTGAAGGAGGGACTCAAAGATGCTACACTTTCTGCTAACACTCACTTTGTATATTTATGTAGGTTATGCACTAATCAAGTAATTGTGACTTGAAAAACAGTTTAGACATAAGTTCCTCACTAAAGAAGTGGAAAATTCTTTAACAGGCATGGTAGGCTGCAACCTTTGATTGCTCTCTTGACTTTGCTATACTATTCGTATAAGAACAGTGTGTATATTTTAAAACAGGGTTTTGTACAGATCAACAACTGCTGGAATCAAATATCTGACAGAGTAAGAGAGGAGTGCACCCCCAGTGGCATCCCAATGGGAATGATGCCTCAGCACCACTCCAGTGTCCATCTCATGTGGCTTAAACTGAGAGTAAATCTATTCCAGTGTTACAACATCTATTAGAGACTCTGTGGCATATCAAACTGGTGCTTATACATAGTTTTTGCATGTTGAGTAAGATGACAAGACTCATAGTTAGTGCTTACTTCATGTTACCGAAGCATCCTGCACTCACCCATTAAATAAGAAGAGCAACTCTTAAAAAAGATTCCTAAAACAGTAACATCTCCTAATTTCCACAGTTACTCCATAGTCCCAATATCAGAGTGCATGAAGCCCCTGTGCATGTGTGTGTGCTCACACTTGCAGGTGTCCGATGAGTTGTCCCACGGTGATTTCCTGAGACACTCGGTGGTAAAGATTGTGGCTGTTCAGGACCATGCTCTCCAGAATGGCCAGGGAGCGCTGCAGAATGGACACATCCACCATTGGCTGGTTCACGTAACCTGCAATCTGAGGAGGGAAACACACATACAAATATTGTGATGATAAATCAAACGCTGAACACAAATCTTACAGCCCATATTTATCATGTTGGAAAGTAGACTCCTTTTGATTTTGTTTTTTTTTTCTTTCTCACTCTTGAGATGTGCATTTTCACAAACAATGTGGGTCCAGTGTTTCTTTTGAACTCATTTAACAGTGCTGTAATTGGCCTCCTATTATTTTTATCTTAACCACGCAATCAGCTGACAGCAGCGCCATGTTAAAAACGGCCTGCTGCCCGCATCAATTAAAGTCAATAGTCACAGAAGGTGTCACGCATCACAATTTGACATCTACTCAACATATTTGGTCTCCTTTCGACATAACAGAAGTTGAACAGTCTGATTCCTCTTTCTGCTATAATCAAATATCCAGTCACCCCTGCAACAAAACTGAAGAATGGTGGGCAAACATGGCAGCGACTCTGAGCTGGATATAGGTGCAGAGGCGTGTGTAAATAAAAAGTGGTGTAACACTGTGGTTGTAAGAAAGACCATGTTTATACCAGACACTGAACTTCTGTTTCATTGTGGCCCTATTTTTTGACGAGGGAATCCCCGCAACTGTTTGTGATGCTTGTTTACATCTACCGGAACGCTGATGCTAATGTAGAAACTCAGGCAATCACAAACACGGTGTGACAGCTTCACGGGATTTCACTGGATGCACCAAACTTTGGCACAGGTGATTTTAACCATTGTAACCCAGGGACGTTTTTATGTGGTTTGAATAATATGTGACTTGCTCAACACGACTGGACCTTTGTTTTGGATCGGTTAAAGCAGCATATACATCCCTCAGTAGAGCAACACTCGGTGTGTCGGATCACAATGTTGGGTACTTGGCCCCATGCTACAAACTGATTCTGAAGAGGGTTTAGCCAGAACAACACTCAGTTCCAGTCTGGTCAGGAGATGCCATACAGTGTCTTCAGGATTGTTTTAGATGTACAGACTGGGACTGAAATTTTTTACAGCTAAATTACAAGCTGTTCACCATCTACCTTTTCATAGAGACGTTTTTGTGATCGCATCCTAGGATTTAAGGAAAAACAAGGTGGAGACAGCTAAGAAAACAATCCGAATTAACAGAAATCTTTTAAAATACAAAAGACAAAATACAAGTTGTTTCTTTTTCTTATCAAAAAATGATGAGCAGATTTTTTTTTTTTTTGCTTTCTCTTCATTTTTAAAATAGGCTAATAAAAAGATAAAATCACTGGCAAACAGAAAATATTAAAATGACCTGTTTTCTCTTATTCCAGACATATAAGTAGGGTGTTGGACTGCAACTGCCAACGCTGGGGGATTGTAATAGAACGGTGTCCTGTTAGTGTAGCAGATAACTGAAACAATCCTGCAAATGATGATATAAGCACCAAGGTTGGCACAAATACTCCTTAGACATTACTCTTTCGAAAAAACCAACTAGCCACTTGAATTGTCAATAGGCGGCCAGGTAGGGGTCAATTTAAGATTACACGGGGGTCACAACTGAAATGCTCCAATCAAATTGAAAACTACACTACATTATTTGTCTGATCATAACAATTCTAAAAAAGGTATAGTTTGGACTATCTATGACTGAAGGTTCAGGAGTTATGGGGTAAAAAGAGCAAAAACTGACAAATGTCAGTTTCAGTTTGTACATGGGTCAAAAGTTAAAGCTGCTTCAATTTTTGTAAAACATGATGCAGATCATTGGTTGAGCTAATATGATTAATAAATGGAATAGTTTTGACTGTGTAGAATGCTTTGTCTCCAAAGCAAACGTCAAACAAGGTCAAAGTCCATTGGATTCTATGACGTGACATATGTTACGTTGTAACATGATAATTAAGCATGATACACGGTCCAAAACTATTCCTTTTTATCATCATTCACTTGAGTCTCATGAATCTCACAAATTGCTCTATGAATATTAATGATGACAACATGCACACAATGCAATGCAACTTACTACAGCTTAAACCTTTGGGGTCCGAGGGCATTTTTTGGACAGTTCACGCGCCTGGCATAAATGTTTTATTATTGCTGTTAACAGCTCTCCCTGCATCCCACAATCAAGTTTTATGTCTCTTTTTCAGGACAACCTGTGCTTTCAGAATATATATGTTTTTGTTGTGTTTTATAAGTGTAATAAAGGTTTACAAACAAAATTAAAAAAGAAAGAAAAAAGTAAAGCGAAAAATAATTTTCCACACACATTTATTCAAAACACACAGCAAACTATAATAAACAACTGTTTTGACACTTTACAAAGGTAATTTGAGGTCTTGTGTGAAAGACTGTACAACAGAAAGATTCAAACAATAAACACAAATGCACATTTTGAACAATATATACAAAATGGTCTATGCATTTTCTGTTTGTTTTTTTTGTCTTCATCTCAAAGCAATTTCTGTCTGCTATTACACAAAGGTTACAACACAAACTTCTACTCTGTTTTGGACTGTTCTGTGCTGCTCCTAAAGCAGCTTTCACGTCAGATTGTCATCAGAGGCTCTCCGTCTGCTTTCACTGATCGCTGTGCATAATGGCGCAGGGCGCACTGAGTATGTACTAATAGTATGTACTCATTGGAGCACTCGGGGCTATTCAAACAGCCCAACTAGTAACATATCACTCCTGAAAACGATCTTTGGCTTTTCACGTGAGGTAAATCTGCCCTACGATTGGATTTTGTAAAACCATGTGACGGTGAATCAATTCCGATTGGACACTCACATTGAGCACGTCATCACACAGCTTCTATGAGTAGTACTAAGATGGCTGATGTCTGGCTCAAAAGTCCGCAGAGTTAACTTTTCAGCAAAAAAAGTAAGTTTCTATCTCATATCATTAAAAAGTTATTTAGAATTTAGTAAAGCTTGGTCTTAGCCGTTGCATACGATGGCGTCGGCCCCAGAGGGTTAACTAAAGAGACATGAAATATACAATGACATGGCTAAAATTCTTCTTTATTACCCGTGTGTAGAATGGGTAACTCAGCTAGTTTCATAATAAAAGACAGGGGACCGATCAGAATGAGACACCTAAGACTGACTCTGAGTCTGACTCTCTACACCCAAAGCCATCAAAGGGAATAATGTTATTATTAACCATCAGATGACAAATTAAAACCTCTTAACTCATTTTAAAGTCAGTTTTAAGCAGAAACAAGGTGATAATGTGTTAATCGCTGCTAATGCTCCGACTGCTAACAACTCGACGCATACACAGTGAAGGTAGGGGGTGCTCAGTCTAGGAGAGTGCTGAGGCTGTGAGACCAGACTGTGGCTGCCCACTGCTCCTAGTGGTTGGATTGTGTCTAACTGCAATTAGGATGACTTAAATACAGAGGAGAAATTTCATTGTATATACAGTATGTATGCGCAATGACATTAAAGGCACTTTACTTACTTAAACTATCTTGGGGGGCAGTAATTTACAGTGCCGTAAATATTTTTGCTGGAACTTGAGGTTATCTTCCAAAATCTTTATGACAGAATATAGCTACAGTGATCTTGACTCTGTACAAGATCTAAATTAGTTTTACTTCAAAACATACAATGAATTGGCAGAGATCATCGTGAAAAGACTGGTGAGCATTTGTGTTTGACAGATATGACTTTGACTTCTCCATTAAACTGGGTGAATGACAGCGAAGAGGAGCAAACTGTGAACTGTCATCTACTCACAAGATCATGGCGAACTGCCTAGTGCCTAACTACTGCCATTATTTGAAAGGAGGTGGCAACAAAGCTGCTCTTGCTGACTTCATCATATAGTATGTGCTGCAAAATGCCCAGGAATGGTTATCCAAGGACTGCTATATCATCATAGCAGGAGGACTCAAAGAGGGAGAGGTGTTGAAGTGTGTCAGTGAGTCAGGTGTTTCCCAAATGGAAGACTTGCTTTGTACTCACAAGGAGGCTGACACAAGGATGATTCTGCATGCCATCGACCTATCCCAAGGCCACAAACGTGTTGTTAGGTGTGATGATACCGATGTTTTGGTATTACTTTTGTACTACCATTCTACAGGACAAGTGTTTGGTGAGGTGTATATGCATGCAGGACATACAGGAAAACTGACCACAAATGAGTGCTACATACCAGTCCACCTGTTGGCTACAGAGACAGGGCAGAGGGTTTGTTTGTGCCTCCCAGCAATGCATGCACTGACTGGGTGTGACAGCACAAGTGCTTTATTTCATATTGGCAAGCATACAGCCTATTCCACCTTGGTTAAGAGCATTAACACTCTCTCCAGTTTAGAGCCATTCCATACATCACCGGAGTACCTGCAGTCAGCCAAGACCTTTGTTTTTCTTCTTTATGCTCAGAAAGGAAAAACCGCTTCCACACTAGTTTTGCCACGATGACAGAAAGTATCTTCGATGCTACCTCCCACTGAGGGTGCCTTTCAGCAACATGTCCTGAGAGCAAGGAACCAAACTATTGTATGGTGCCAGAGTCACCATGCAAAGCCTCCTGCCAAGGACCCAGTGGGAAATGGATGGTCCCAGGATGAAAACGGATGTTTACAGCCAATCATGTATAAGCAGGAATTGGCACCAGCAGAAGTGAGGGACCTAACACATCTATTCTGCATAAAGACTGTGCAACTGGGCAGAAATGTCCATGTCTTCTTACTGGGCCCAACTGTATTGAGCTTTGTGAATGTGAAGACTATCAAAATGTCCCACAACTGGAAGGTGAGGAGGAGGTAAAGGACACTGATGACTAAGCTGGTGATCCTGATTGTTGTCTAAATAAAGTGTGCTGAGGGTATGAAAAATGTATTGACCTGTTGCCTCTAACTGCTTTCAGCTTAGCGGGTTGTAGGGGTTTGCTTTCAGCATGTAGGGGGGCTGATTTGACAGATTTAAAAAGCTGAAGAAACTGTTTTCTGATGCAGTTTTGGAGCAAGTCTGGGGCCAATTGCTTCTTAGAATCGGGGCTGTGGTATTGATTGCATCATTTCTGACATGTCATCATAAAAAGGCAAATAATTCACGTTGTACTCTGCAGAAGTGCAAATAATCACCCCTTTTCTATCTAGAAGTATAGATTACATCTCTACAAAAGCAGAAACATTACTATTCTACCCATTCTGCAACCACAGAAATAAAACAAAATTGTTTCTGAGCATAATATAACAAAAATTGCACAAAATTACAGTACTAGGGGAGCTACGACCACTACCTTTGCACCTCCCCCCCTAGGGTTTTTTCACTTAAACACCAATGATTTCTGTCATTATTAAGTCTATTGTTTGTTCCTACTATGTATTTTAATGATAAGGGTCTGTTGGCGGCCATTTTGGATGCCATTTTGAATCTTAAACCCATGAATGAATTTAGTTTAGGAACAAATGACTTTACTGTGACCTGCAATGGTCTTCCCATTGAATCTCTGTGATATTTAAGTTGTTTATATGTTGTGTAAAGGTACTTTAGTGAAAAAAACCTATTTTGGAGGCCATCTTGGATAACTGGCTTGAGGCCTGGTTTTATTTTTGGGAACATCCTGATTGTGTTTTGGGGTCATCAAAGGAACCTAAAACAGTTGGTTGGGTTTAGTCCTGGAGGGGGTGCAAAGGTAGTTGTTGTAGCTCCCCTAGTACAGGAACAAAGGGTGAACATTATCACAGGATCATACTTTTTCCACAGAAGTGACTGCAAATATCATGCTGATGTGTATTTTCTACAAATATCATGCATTAGATATCCATTTTGTTCATATAAACTCAGAAAATCATAGAATAGGGTTTCTGTATTGATTTCACAATTTTCAGATGTAGCTGCAAAGAAGGGGTTAATTCACCATGTTGTACACACTTAAAAATCATACAACCATGATTTTCTATTAGTAGGCATATAAATGCATCAAATAAAACAGGTTTCATTTAGTTATAAGATGGGGAGGGGTATGTCTCCTTTTTAGGGCCCTTTTTTGGTCTTGGCCACAGCTCTACTGTGTTGACATGCCTGTGCCAGACACTGGCCCCATACTAAAGTATAATCAATCTTCTTCTACTGAAACATTGGATAGAAGAATGTGTCTTTATACAGCACCCAAGTCTGTGCTGTGCTGTAGCTTGTCAATACTTTAATTATGATGAAAAACTAACTTGACTGTACATGCAAAAGAAAAGTAAGGACATCTTGAAATTTCTCTTCTAACTGCAGGGGTCACACACAGATTTTCAAAAGAAACCTGGTCACCTACACACTGTTGAAACGTGGAAGTTGTTGCTAGGCAACAGCACCTGCTAATTTCAAGTACGAAGAACATAAGGGCACAGAATTAAAGCATGACTCAAAACAAATATAAGACAGACTGTGAAATTTCACTGAGAAGTCATCCTGCACAGTGTCTATGAAATTGCAATTAGTGTACCTGATATTTGTTCTCATGATGCAAATACCTGTTTGATGAATGAAAGAGAAATAAGGTCCCAGGACACAATGCCATGATCCATTAGCTCCAAGAAGGCAGTGAGAGTAAAGGCCAGCATTTCACCAAAGCTGAGGGGAGGAAAAAAGAACAGCAGGGCAGCCCTTCTTGTAAAAGTTGATCCAATTTATGTTTAAAAATATAATAATAAATACTCCATTTACTATAAATGTTCACTGTGGGCAATGAACATTTACGAGGTCTATTAGAAAAGTATCCAACCTTATTATTTTTTTCAAAAGCCATATGGATTTGAATCACGTGTGATTACATCAGACATGCTTGAACCCTCGTGGGCATGCGAGAGTTTTTTCACGCCTGTCGGTTACGTCATTCGCCTGTGGGCGGTCTTTGAGTGAGGAGTCGCCCACCCTCTCGTCGATTTTTTCATTGTTTAGGAATGGCTCAGAGACTGCTGATTTGTTTGATCAAAACTTTTTCAAAACTGTAAGGCACAACTGAGTGGACACCATTCAATAAATTCAGCTGGTTTTCGGTAAATTTTCACGGCTGATGAGAGATTTTGGTCTGGTAGTGTCGCCGTAAGGACGGCCCACGGCGCCTGACAGCGATCTGCACTTCGAGGCGGCAGCGTCTTGCCGTTTCAAGGTCCTTAAATTCAATCTTTCTAATTTTAGTGGCATAAGATGCAGAGCCTGCTAAATGACTGAAACATAAATACAAGGATAAAGCTGTCTCTGACACTATTTAAAGAACTAGTAATGTTTCTTGATTGCAGTCTGTAATCTGTAGGTAGTTCACTGAATAAATCCATGTTAATGGAGTCTGATTAATGCAGTGAGAGTGGACAAATGGGTCCATCTCTTCTGGTTGTTAATACAATAAGTCAAAAACAATAAATGCTATCAACTTTTATATAACAGCTGAGTGGATCCTTGTCATTTGATTGGTGGGTTTTGACATGGATTATTCATAGCATTTGCCGTTGTGTTTCACTGACCGTGCAATAGTTCTTTTTAGCGTGCAATTTTGGTGCTATATGAAATGTACTATTGCATGCCCCAACCACCGCACATGCATCACATTACAGCGGGCAGCATTTAGCTAAACATGGCAGAGTTTGTTTAGCTGACGGACGACGATTTGAAGGAGCTATCGCCAAAGAGAATTATTTGGTGATAACACGAATCTCCGTAGACACACCTCATATCTCCACTGAGGGGTGGCAGGTGAAAAAATTACCCTGCTAATTCTTCTAACGCACGCACACACGCATGCACACGCGCGCGCACACACACACACACACACAAAACAAATCCACTATGCTGTAAAGCCACTTTTACACCGGGGCCAACGCAGAATTGCGTATTGTGGCATACCGTCTTCGCTGAGTTATGCAGCTCTACGCCAAGTTTAAGCAGCTCTGCAACAAATTTTTGCTCCCTACGCAGCGGTATGCTGAGGTCTACACGATGAGGATGCAAAAAATTAAACCTGTTTAATTTTTTTCTGCGTAGTGCTGGACACAGAAAGCACACAGTCTGTAAGCAGGTCTGCGGAAGTGTGTGCATCCAGAGCGAATCAGCTAGAGAACAGGTGTAGCGTGTGTGACTGCATCACCCATGCAGCCCGCAGCACCTCTGTGTCTGTGTGCTTACAACAGGTGATGTCGTCAGGTGGACGTGTGTGTGATCAGAACAGGTAATGAAACCTCAACTCATTCATCCAGAAACAGAACAGAAACAGCAGGTCTTGGAAAAAAGAGCAGAGACACAGAGCTCGCTCTCTCTCTCTCTCTCTTTAGAATACTGACAAGAAACGGGATGTTTAAGTATGCTTGTGAGTTTAAATGGCAATATTTTCTACTTTTTTCAATCCGCAATCAATGCACCTGTAACTTTTATTTTAAAGCAGCACAGGGCAAGAAGCCCAGAAAGCCTGTTGGTGTCAGAGCTGAAACTCACTGGGTGCCGCTCTCTACAAGACGAGCCAGTGTGCCAATTCCCTCCATGTTGATGAACTCTGCAGCAAAGGTTGGATCTGCTGACAGCTTGGCAAGCTCTTTGAGAGCCTCCAGCCGAGCATCAATACTGTGAGACTGTATCCTCTCCAGGAGCTGACGAGCAGCACGAGCCTATCAACCACAAAAAAATAAAATAAAACAAAATTTACATTCATGATATAGTTGCCTTTCTTCCATGAGTCGGTTATACAGTCAGGTCCATAAGTAGTTGCATAGTGACACAATTTTTGCAATTCTGCCTCTACAGCCTATGACAACAGAGGTAAAATGAAACAATCAAGATGTGCTTGTAGTGAAGGCTATCAGTTTTAATTCAAGGAGTTTAAGAAAAATTTTGTTGAACCATTGTTAGAGGACATAAATACTTGGACAAACAATATATAAGTATTTCAGCCAGTTTTACTGAGACAAGTCAGAGGATGGATACTTGAACATTTCCAAGTCACTGAATATGTCTTGAGGGAGGCACACTGGTTTAGTGGTTTGCACTGTTGACGAAGTCCCCCTGAAGCTAAAGCATTTTTGCTGTTTTAAAACATGTAAATTGCACTAAAATATTAAAAACTACTATAAATGCCAGGTGTTCATATCTATAATTCAAACTGCAAACCCTTACTAAGACCATCTACTGTACATGTGTATTTTTGTGACCAAAATATTTTTTCATAACTAGACTTACTTGACTTTCAGCATTCTCCACTTTCAGCATGGCACACTTGTCAACAAACATACATGTAAGGGCGGGAGAAAGGAAAGGGCGGGAGAAACGCATATATAACCTTTGCGCTGATTGGTCATAAGCTTTGTAATAACCAATGAAAACGTGTGTAAGTAATAGCTTCGACTGCGCTTCGATACCGTCTCGGTTTTTATTATTTGTTGGAGGGAAAACTACCGAATATTGGAAGCTGAAAGACTACACAGTTACCTCCCTTACACTACATGCTCATTGTGCACCTACTTCATACTGGTCACTGATCAGCACAGCGTTACTTCCGCGTTCGGCTGACTGACAGACTGATCAAACTTGCAATGTCGGCGATAGCAAACAAAGACCACTCAGTGTTCTGAATAGACAACAATTTTATTAAAGAAAGGTACTCCTGGCATTAATTTTTTTTTTTGCATTCTTACCCCCCCCAAAAAAAATTCTCAACAGATTTGGACGTTTCACAAAATCGACCACCGGGACTGTCAAATCCGCGGAAAAAATCTCATCCCTGTATATGTGCTCCTGTGATAGACGGCCATCCTGTCCAGGGTGGTCCCTGTCTCTCGCCCTATGACTGCTGTGATAGTTATTCAGCCACCCCCTCCCCCACCCCATCCCCGTGATCCTTAATTGGCAGAAGTGAGTACAGAAAATTAATGAATTAATTAATATATCTTGGACTTAATTTACATCAATCATGAAGAGACACAAACAGTTAATTTACATCAATCATGAAGAGACACAAACAGTATTGTCCTGTATGGTAAACTTGGGTGGAAAGGTAGTACTTACTCAAACACTGAGTGAACGTGTAACAAGGAGACTAAAGAGAAAAGATACCAAAACAGATGAAATGCATTGAAGTAAATAGATCATTGTGTTACTTTTTCAGAAAGTTTGTGGGTACAGATCTGAAGTGTAACAATAGTGTATTTAGAAGTGCAGTGAAATTAGAAGGAATCTGCTATCCTTCATTAAAACTGAAGGTCGTTTCACAATCACAACAGCTTCTCTCACTTCTGAAATTCTGATTTACCCATATTAATGCAAATAATATGAATACACTCATAATAAACTCACTCCAACTTATAGATGCACAATAAGTCTCACATTTTGCAATTATGCATTTTTAATTCAGAATCACAAGCAGCTTCATCATATCCATATGTATAATTTAATTTCTTACTAAATTAACAAGTTGATTTAATTGAATTAAAACTGATATTCAGTGAATTGGAAATGCTCTTGTACTATCCAAAAACAAAAAAGGCTGAGTTATGTTAAAGTTGATGAGTACTTTTGCAATCAATTACTTGTTTTGCATTTTTATCACGTAGAGATTTGTCTTCACTTTAAGAATAAACAGCATGATTGTAAAGTATTTCTCTAAAGAAGCCCTGTTATAATTTGATGTCATGGGACAGCAAAAACACATAAAATCCTAAGCAGCGAGGACTTTTAACAACACTGTAAATTTGAGAGCGACTATATAAATGCTCATTGCATTATGTTAACTACATTCCAATTTAAATTTGTGGACAGAAGACACAACTGATCACAAATATAAACAAAGGCATCTCACAGGAGAAATGGCTAAGCGAAGGATGGTCCCATTCTTAATTTCACAACGGCTCTAAAAGATGAAAAAAGAAACAAACAAAAAAAAAAAACAGGAATGTTACTACAACACTCATTCACAATGTAATTAACAGAAGTTTAAGTAAGAAAACAGTGATGTCCACCTGTTCAGTGATATAAAGCTGAGGGCCATCAGCATAACGCAGTGCAAACTGCTCCGAGCCAGACAAAGACCAGCTAAGGATGCAAACAGACAGAAATACAGATTGAGCAGTAGAAACAGACTGAGCATTTTCTTGAATTCTTAAATTTAATTTTATCTTTATTTAACCAGGTTAGTCCCATTGAGATCAAGATCTCTTTTGCAAGGGAGACCTGGGCAATTCTAAAGTTTCCAATTCACCTCACTTGCATGTCTTTAAACGTGTACCAAAAGACATTTTACAAACATATGTGGGAAATAAAGCAAATATGTATTTTCCAGAATGTGTAAAATAGCTTTAATGTAACACCCTCTCTATTATCCACGAATAAAAGCTTGGTGAAAGGCAAACTGACCCTTCCAGCAGCTGTAATTATACAAACATGGCAGAATAAGTTGGCCATTTTTGCACAAATGATTTCAATCCGTTAATAATCAGTTTACTCAATCCATCACAGTGCGACTACACCTTTATACTTCAATTACATCTTTATGTTACAACCCAAATTCCAATGAAGTTGGGACATTGTGTGAAATGTAAATTAAAAACAGAATACGATTTGCAAATCCTCTTCAACCTATATTCAACTGAATACACCACAAAGACAAGATATTTAATGTTCAAACTGATAAACTTTATTGTTTTTGTGCAAATATTTGCCCATTTAGAAATGGATGCCTGCAACATGTTTAAAAAAAGCTGGGACAGTGGTATGTTTACCACTGTGTTACATCACCTTTCCTCGAACAACACTCAAACAATAACGTTTATCATTTTGAACATTAAATATCTTGTTTATGTGGTGTATTCAACTGAATATAGGTTGAAGAGGATTTGCAAATCATTGTATTCTGTTTTTATTTACATTTTACACAACGACCCAACTTCAGTGGAATTGGGGTTGTAGGTTACTTCATCTACTAAGCTGTAAACATACTAATCTAGTGTCACAAATATCTACCCAAAACAAACTGATAACAAGTTCAGCCAATTCAGACACCTATAAACTAAAGAAATTTTCACCCATTACGTCACATTTATAAAAAATTATACTGAAAAATGTATATTTTCAATTAACAGAAAAATTTTACAATTTCAAGAAATTATTATATAGTTTAAAAGTACTGCTTACCCATCACATACTTCCCGTATTATTGAAGACAAAGGCCGTTTCTGGAAACAGAAAAAAACCTCAAAATAATAAATACCATTCTATATTTATCAGGGCTGAAGAGAAGCATAGATGACTAAATAAAATTAAATATTTACAAAAGTAAGACCATAAACATAACATATAGTGCCCAATGCTTCACATAGCACAAATCAATTCAGAGCACAACGTAAGTAACATGCGCAGTTTCCACCCAGTGCAGGTGTGGTTTTCACACACATCCCTGCATACTTTAAATCTACTTGCGCAAATGTGTGCATTGATGGGTGTGCTGTTCTTAATATGAGGTATGGTCAGGTACAGCGCTGGTGCATTCCTGAAATGTGGAAATAGAAAGCAACTGTGCCATAAACCAATAAAACCCTGTTTAAAGAGAATACGCAGCACCATAGCAGCATTGAACAGTGCTTCTTACCACTCCACACATATCAGAGAGAAACTGATGTGCACTGTTGAGCTGTATAAATGAAATAAGCTTGGCGCATATTTAGAGTATGAATTTTTATTTAAAATGTGTACCATGACTCTATAGTGAAGCAGCAGGCAGAGGTTTTCTCCATTCACTGACACCGAGCTTCTAAAGCCAAGCATTTTAAGGTTCTGCTATTAATCTATAAAATTATTCACAGACAAGCACCTCCCTCCTTAGCTGACCTAATTTAACCCTACGTACCGGCCCGGGCTCTGTGTTTTCAGGGTGCAGGACTAATTTGTGTCCCTAAGCTGAGTAAAATGTCTGTGGGCCACAGAGCCTTCTCTTAGCATGTACCTGTTTTGTGGAATGATCTCCCTATGGAGATAAAAGAGTCGGATTCTTTCAAGTCCAGACTTAAGACACATCTATTCTCCCTCTTATATGGCTAGAATACTAGCACAATATGGAGCTATGCTTCCTATCCTTTTAAATTAATTTCATTAGTAACGTAACAGGTCTTGGCCTCAACTTTATCTAAGTTCTTGGTCTGTTATTGAAGCTTAGGGTTAGATAGTTTTTCCTTACCAGTCTCCTGTGTGCTTGCTCTAGGGGTTGGTAAGGGCCCCTTCACACACAGTACGAATGTGGCCGAATCGCACATGAAGCAGGAATTGTATAATAATAATAATAATAATAATTTATTAAGTTATATAGTGCCAAATCACGAGTAATCGCCTCAAGGCGCTTCACAAACATTTAAAAGCAGAATAAAATGAAATAAGATTAAAACACAATAAAAAAAAAATTAACCATAAAAAGGTAAAAGAAGTAAAATAAATAAATAAAAAAAGACACACAATCATATAAAATACTAATGATAAAACAGGGAGAACAGATGTGTCTTCAGCCTGGCTTTAAATCGTATCAGCGCAGGCAGATCATTCCACAGAGCTGGGGCGCGGTGATAAAAAGCTCTGTAACCCGCTGACATTTTCTTCACCCTCGGGACACACAATAGTCCCGCACCCTGTGAACGCAGAGTCCTTGCCGGCACATAGGACTCAACCAAGCTGGCCAGATAGGGGGGCGCCAGTCCGTGAACAATTTTACACACCAATAGTAACACCTTAAAATCCGATCTCAAAGAGACCGGAAGCCAGTGAAGGGATGCCAGAACCGGCGTAATATGAGCAAACCTTCTGCTTCATGTCAGAAGTCTGGCAGCAGCATTTTGAACCAGTTGAAGACCCCTGATGCTGGACTGTAATAAACCAGAAAACAAAGCATTACAATAGTCCAATCTAGAAGAAACAAAAGCATGAATCATAGTCTCAGCATCAGCCATAGACAGGAAGGGACGAATTTTTGCTATATTTCTTAGATGAAAGAAAGCAGTCCTCGTAATGTCCCTAATGTGAAGGTCAAAGGACAACGTAGGATCAAAAATTACCTCAAGGTTCCTCATTTTGTCAGTATGATGTATAACACATGAACCTAGGCTAAGCGCTAGCTGATCAAATTGATGCCGATGTCTTGCTGGACCAAGGACCATCATTTCAGTCTTATCAGAATTCAAAAGTAGAAAGTTGCTAGACATCCAACTTCTCACTGCTGCGAGACAGTCCTGTAAAGATTTTATGTGGACAGAATTTCCAGCAGCTATCGGCATATACAACTGAGTGTCATCAGCATAGCAATGAAAAGCAACCCCAAAACACCGCAAAATGTTCCCAAGGGGTGCCATATACAGGGAAAAAAGCAGGGGACCCAGAACGGATCCCTGCGAAAACCCAAACTTCATGCCCCTAAAATCAGAGGTAGTGTCGTTGCACAAAACACAGTGGGAACGACCAGACAGATAAGACGTCAACCACGCAAGAGCAGTTCCAGTAATCCCGAAACAGTTTTCTAGCCTATCAAGTAGAATATGATGATCAACTGTGTCAAACGCAGCACTGAGATCCGGCAACACCAATACTGTATACAATACGTGTAAAGTCGTAGCTGCTTCTAACGCCTTGTACACCCGTTGCTACAACTATTTGCGCACACCAGTGGCTGAAAGACAGAGTGTGTGCTGTGCAAACCCATCGAAGCTTCTCGCGGCAGGTATCAGCCAAATTCCAGGCGACACCTACGAACGTCTAACACCGCTCGCTTGTCACTTAGAAAATGTGTGGCCATACACGGTGTTCCCACAAAAACAGTCAGCAGACAATCACTTTCGAGCTGGCGGTGAAATCTGTCTAAGTTCCCCCATGACTGAAGTTGCCAAGTACACATGTGGAGTGCCAGATTGTCGGCTTCCCCCACAACACGTGTGCGTGTCTTATGCACACTCCCTCCCACCCCCAACACATGGTGTGCATGTGGTTTGCCCCTCCCTGCAGGCGAGGCGCCTCTCATCTGATCACAGAGTGACACCTTGGTCTGTGCGCTGACCGGACAGGCGGCGTGGCTGGCTGCCAACAGCAGTAACAATTGACATGTGTGGTCCTGTGTTGTATGGCTGGGGGGCCTGGCTGCCTTTTTGTTTCTGTCTTTTGTTTTTCCTTCCAGGTGGCTTGCATTTGGAACTGAGTGGCTGTGTTGCTGAGTTTATCAGGACCTCACCCTGATCACCTGAGGCTGATCACCTGCGGCTCATCAGGACTCACAGCTGTGGTGCATCTGCATGGATTGGAACATGGTGGCATTTAAGACTGGAGTGCACAGTGTGTATTTGCCAGAGACTCGACCTTGTGACCAGACGGGTGAGATCGTCGTCTCGGGAGCCATCTCATCATCAGTGGATGCAGAGAACGTCCAGGTTTGATGCACGGTCTGTGAAAGAGGAGAAGGTGAGGTCTCACGCTCGTCAGCACACTTCCTGAGGTACGTTAGATTTTGTGACTAACATTTATACAGTCAGTAAATGTGGTGTCGCTCACACCTTTTTATATTGAGCTGTATGTTAGTCATGTATCGACTTCCACTGCAGTGGAGTTTTGTGAACTGGATGTTCCATGCCTGCAGGTTGGGAAGTTGATTAGTAATCAAGCCAGGAAGTGTTTGCTGTTTGTACACCTTTAAGTGTTCTCTCTGTGTGTAGAGTGTGGACTCACATAATGGTTCCTTCTTTCACAGACTCGGTTTGTTGCGGCCACCTGGGGGGTGTCGGCGGGGTCCTTGAGTCCGAACAGCTTCTGGCTCTGGACCGTTAGCGCTGCTGGGAGCGCACCACGCCAGACCGCACTTTATTTTTTATGTATCACTGTTATGTATTAAATTCAGTTAGCCTTTGTACCGTGCTCTGCTTATTTCATACTGGGTCCTTCAAACGCTGGTCGGTTCTCCGAGCTGCGTCCGACACATAACAGTCCTGGATGTCACAGCTTCAGAACACGTACCATGTTTTGATGGACACGCGTTTGTGTGCACTTGCTGTCCTCACGTGGAAAAACATAAAAACATATATCACTTTTGCAATGGGCTGCAGAGCGCACACATTGACAGGCTGTCCCAGCTGAAACGGACCGTCAGGTCATGTGGAGACGCAGCAGGCGATCTGAATGTCAAGTATGTGTGACAGGACACGCGTGTCAGGCCGGACACATGTGTGGACCCGGCCCGACACACACGTGACCTGTGAGCAGCGTACCGCAGGACTACAACCCCAATTCCAATGAAGTTGGAACATTGTGTAAAATGTAAATAAAAACAGAATACGATTTGCAAATCCTCTTCAACCTATATTCAATAGAAAACACTACAAAGACAAGATATTTAATGTTCAAACTGACAGACTTTGTTGTTTTTTTTGCAAATATTTGCTCATTTTCAAATGGATGCCTGCAACACATTTCAAAAAAAGTTTGGACGGGGCAACAAAAGACTGGGAAAGTTGATATTGTTGATATCGCCATATTGTTACCAGTGCAAAGTTCAAAAGCCAGCATCTGTGATGGCATGGAGGTGTGTTAGTGCCCATGGCATGGGCAACTTGCACATCTGTGATGGCATCATCAATGCTGAAAGGTACAGCCAGGTTTTGGAGCAACACATGCTGCCATCCAAGCAATGTCTTTTTCAGGGACATCCCTGCTTATTTCAGCAGGACAATGCCAAGCCACATTCTACATGTGTTACAACAGCGTGACTTCGTAGTAAAAGAGTGCGGGTACTAGAATGGCCTGCAGTCCAGACCTGTCACCCATTGAAAATGTGTGGCGTATTATGAAGCGCATAATACGACAACGGAGACCCCAGACTTTTGCACAACTGAAGTCGTACATCAAGCAAGAATGGGAAAGAATTCCACCTACAAAGCTTCAACAATTAGTGTCCTCAGTTCCCAAATGTTTATTGAGTGTTGTTAGAAGGAATGGTGATGTAACACAGTGGTAAACATACCACTGTCCCAGCTTTTTTGAAACGTGTTGCAGGCATCTATTTCAAAATGAGCAAAAAAAAAACAATAGTTTATCAGTTTGAACATTAAATATCTTGTCTTTGTGGCGTATTCAACTGAATATAGGTTGAAGAGGATTTGCAAATCATTGTATTCTACTTGTATTTTTATTTACATTTTACACAATGTCCCAACTTCATTGGAATTGGGGTTGTATATGACAAGCCAACAGTGTGACAAATACGCCACTTTCAGTCATGTATCAGCAGAAATACGCCATAACAAACATCATTTGGTCAGTGATCACAGCGCTTTTTTTTTTCTTTTTAAAAAAAAAATACATTTATCTCTTTGTTGATTTTAACCAGTTCATGATCCTGTTATAAGAGAGTGATTGTAGTGCAGTGGTAAAGTTTCTGGTAATCAGAGCTTTTGTAAAGTGCAGGTTTGAATCCCGTGGGTGGCATGTTTTTTGCTTTTTTTTCCACAGCAGCTGCTCTCACTGTGTTCCCGCTGCGACAGTTTCATGCACGCTCGTGCATGACACCGTCGCGTGCACGAAACAGACAGAGCGGGATCGTTCACGCCTGTGTGTCGACTCGATGTTTTTGTGGTTCGCTCATACGAGCTGTTCCGCCGTGATTCGCCCTGATTTGTACTTATTCGTACTATGTGTGAAGAGCCCTTAAGGTTACATCTTACTTGTGTGAAGCACCTTGAGACAGCTTTGTTGTGATTTGGTGCTATATAAAATTAAATAAATTAACAATTGAATTGAAGTTAGAAAAAATTTCCCCTAGTACAGTTGTCATGGAGGAGGAAACTACCTATAGACACCCAAACTGTATTTTTTACCTGGCTGTAAGCATGCTTATTTCTGCTCTAAAGTTGGACATTTTAACACTGAGCACATTTACTTGCCTCTACTGGTGGTTGGCTCTCACTGCGGTATTGTATCACTTCCTGTTCCGGAGCACAGCGGTGTTTTGCTGTATCTGTTAGCTGTTTAATCTGCGCAGTTAGATTGATCTAGTTACCTAGATAACGATTTGTTTCACAGTGTTATCTTCACGTGCCTTAACTAAAGCACTCCCTCTGCTGAATCACCTCTAAATTATTTACACGTTATTCACTTTGCGTGTTTTTAGGAATCCGCTAGCTTAGCGCAGCTACTAGCTCTTAGCCGGTTTAGCATGGCGGCTTCTCCTGTCTGTCCCGCACTTTTCTGCTCTGGGTGTGAAATGTTTAGTTATTCCTCGGCCTCCTTTAGCAGTAATGGTACTTGTAATAAGTGTAGCTTATTAGTAGCTTTGGAGGCCAGGCTGGGCGAATTGGAGACTCGGCTCCGCACCGTGGAAAATTCTACAGCTAGCCAGGCCCTTGTAGTCGGTGCGGACCAAGGTAGCTTAGCCGCCGTTAGTTTCCCTCTGGCAGATCCCAAGCAGCCGGGAAAGCAGGCCGACTGGGTGACTGTGAGGAGGAAGCGTAGCCCTAAACAGAAGCCCCGTGTACACCGCCAGCCCGTTCACATTTCTAACCGTTTTTTTCCCCACTCGGCGACACACCCGCCGAGGAACAAACTCTGGTTATTGGCGACTCTGTTTTGAGAAATGTGAAGTTAGCGACACCAGCAACCATAGTCAATTGTCTTCCGGGGGCCAGAGCAGGCGACATTGAAGGAAATTTGAAACTGCTGGCTAAGGCTAAGCGTAAATTTGGTAAGATTATAATTCACGTCGGCAGTAATGACGCCCGGTTACGCCAATCGGAGGTCACTAAAATTAACATTGAATCGGTGTGTAACTTTGCAAAAACAATGTCGGACTCTGTAGTTTTCTCTGGGCCCCTCCCCAATCGGACAGGGAGTGACATGTTTAGCTGCATGTTCTTCTTGAATTGCTGGCTATCTGAGTGGTGTCCAAAAAATGAGGTGGGCTTCATAGATAATTGGCAAAGCTTCTGGGGAAAACCTGGTCTTGTTAGGAGAGACGGCATCCATCCCACTTTGGATGGAGCAGCTCTCATTTCTAGAAATCTGGCCAATTTTCTTAAATCCTCCAAACCGTGACTATCCAGGGTTGGGACCAGGAAGCAGAGTTGTAGTCTTACACACCTCTCTGCAGCTTCTCTCCACCTGCCATCCCCTCATTACCCCATCCCCGTAGAGACGGTGCCTGCTCCCAGACCACCAATAACCAGCAAAAATCTATTTAAGCATAAAAATTCAAAAGGAAAAAATAATATAGCACCTTCAACTGCACCACAGACTAAAACAGTTAAATGCGGTCTATTAAACATTAGGTCTCTCTCTTCTAAGTCCCTGTTAGTAAATGATATAATAATTGATCAACATATTGATTTATTCTGCCTTACAGAAACCTGGTTACAGCAGGATGATTATGTTAGTTTAAATGAGTCAACACCCCCGAGTCACACTAACTGCCAGAACGCTCGTAGCACGGGCCGAGGCGGAGGATTAGCAGCAATCTTCCATTCCAGCTTATTAATTAATCAAAAACCCAGACAGAGCTTTAATTCATTTGAAAGCTTGACTCTTAGTCTTGTCCATCCAAATTGGAAGTCCCAAAAAACAGTTTTATTTGTTATCTATCGTCCACCTGGTCGTTACTGTGAGTTTCTCTGTGAATTTTCAGAACTTTTGTCTGACTTAGTGCTTAGCTCAGATAAGATAATTATAGTGGGCGATTTTAACATCCACACAGATGCTGAGAATGACAGCCTCAACACTGCATTTAATCTATTATTAGACTCAATTGGCTTTGCTCAAAATGTAAATGAGTCCACCCACCACTTTAATCATATCTTAGATCTTGTTCTGACTTATGGTATGGAAATTGAAGACTTAACAGTATTCCCTGAAAACTCCCTTCTGTCTGATCATTTCTTAATAACATTTACATTTACTCTGATGGACTACCCAGCAGTGGGGAATAAGTTTCATTACACTAGAAGTCTTTCAGAAAGCGCTGTAACTAGGTTTAAGGATATGTTTCCTTCTTTAGGTTCACTAATGCCATATACCAACACAGTGCAGAGTAGCTACCTAAACTCTGTAAGTGAGATAGAGTATCTCATCAATAGTTTTACATCCTCATTGAAGACAACTTTGGATGCTGTAGCTCCTCTGAAAAAGAGAGCTTTAAATCAGAAGTGCCTGACTCCGTGGTATAACTCACAAACTCGCAGCTTAAAGCAGATAACCCGTAAGTTGGAGAGGAAATGGCGTCTCACTAATTTAGAAGATCTTCACTTAGCCTGGAAAAAGAGTCTGTTGCTCTATAAAAAAAAGCCCTCCGTAAAGCTAGGACAGCTTACTACTCATCACTAATTGAAGAAAATAAGAACAACCCCAGGTTTCTTTTCAGCACTGTAGCCAGGCTGACAAAGAGTCAGAGCTCTATTGAGCCGAGTATTCCTTTAACTTTAACTAGTAATGACTTCATGACTTTCTTTGCTAATAAAATTTTAACTATTAGAGAAAAAATTACTCATAACCATCCCAAAGACGTATCGTTATCTTTGGCTGCTTTCAGTGATGCCGGTATTTGGTTAGACTCTTTCTCTCAGATTGTTCTGTCTGAGTTATTTTCATTAATTACTTCATCCAAACCATCAACATGTCTATTAGACCCCATTCCTACCAGGCTGCTCAAGGAAGCCCTACCATTAATTAATGCTTCGATCTTAAATATGATCAATCTATCTTTATTAGTTGGCTATGTACCACAGGCTTTTAAGGTGGCAGTAATTAAACCATTACTTAAAAAGCCATCACTTGACCCAGCTATCTTAGCTAATTATAGGCCAATCTCCAACCTTCCTTTTCTCTCAAAAATTCTTGAAAGGGTAGTTGTAAAACAGCTAACTGATCATCTGCAGAGGAATGGTCTATTTGAAGAGTTTCAGTCAGGTTTTAGAATTCATCATAGTACAGAAACAGCATTAGTGAAGGTTACAAATGATCTTCTTATGGCCTCAGACAGTGGACTCATTTCTGTGCTTGTTCTGTTAGACCTCAGTGCTGCTTTTGATACTGTTGACCATAAAATTTTATTACAGAGATTAGAGCATGCCATAGGTATTAAAGGCACTGCGCTGCTGTGGTTTGAATCATATTTATCTAATAGATTACAATTTGTTCATGTAAATGGGGAATCTTCTTCACAGACTAAGGTTAATTATGGAGTTCCACAAGGTTCTGTGCTAGGACCAATTTTATTCACTTTATACATGCTTCCCTTAGGCAGTATTATTAGACGGCATTGCTTAAATTTTCATTGTTACGCAGATGATACCCAGCTTTATCTATCCATGAAGCCAGAGGACACACACCAATTAGCTAAACTGCAGGATTGTCTTACAGACATAAGGACATGGATGACCTCTAATTTCCTGCTTTAAAACTCAGATAAAACTGAAGTTATTGTACTTGGCCCCACAAATCTTAGAAACATGGTGTCTAACCAGATCCTTACTCTGGATGGCATTACCCTGACCTCTAGTAATACTGTGAGAAATCTTGGAGTCATTTTTGATCAGGATATGTCATTCAAAGTGCATATTAAACAAATATGTAAGACTGCTTTTTTGCATTTACGCAATATCTCTAAAATTAGAAAGGTCTTGTCTCAGAGTGATGCTGAATAACTAATTCATGCATTTATTTCCTCTAGGCTGGACTACTGTAATTCATTATTATCAGGTCTAAAAGTTCCCTGAAAAGCCTTCAGTTAATTCAAAATGCTGCAGCTAGAGTACTGACGGGGACTAGAAGGAGAGAGCATATCTCACCCATATTGGCCTCTCTTCATTGGCTAAATTAATTCTAGAATAGAATTTAAAATTCTTCTTCTTACTTATAAGGTTTTGAATAGTCAGGTCCCATCTTATCTTAGGGACCTCATAGTACCATATCACCCCAACAGAGCGCTTCGCTCTCAGACTGCAGGCTTACTTATAGTTCCTAGGGTTTGTAAGAGTAGAATGGGAGGCAGAGCCTTCAGCTTTCAGGCTCCTCTCCTGTGGAACCAGCTCCCAATTCGGATCAGGGAGACAGACACCCTCTCTACTTTTAAGATTAGGCTTAAAACTTTCCTTTTTGCTAAAGCTTATAGTTAGGGCTGGATCGGGTGACCCTGAACCATCCCTTAGTTATGCTGCTATAGACTTAGACTGCTGGGGGATTCCCATAATGCATTGAGTGTTTCTTTCTCTTTTTGCTCTGTATGCACCACTCTGCATTTAATCATTAGTGATTGATCTCTGCTCCCCTCCACAGCATGTCTTTTTCCCGGTTCTCTCCCTCAGCCCCAATCAGTCCCAGCAGAAGACTGCCCCTCCCTGAGCCTGGTTCTGCTGGAGGTTTCTTCCTGTTAAAAGGGAGTTTTTCCTTCCTACTGTTGCCAAGTGCTTGCTCACAGGGGGTCGTTTTGACCGTTGGGGTTTTTCCGTAATTATTGTATGGCTTTGCCTTACAATATAAAGCGCCTTGGGGCAACTGTTTGTTGTGATTTGGCGCTATATAAATAATATTGATTTGATTTTGATTTGATTTACATGACCATAATAATCCGATAATTTGGAGAAATCAGAGAAAACTCTACTAATCTGATCTGTTGTGTTTACATGCAGTTCAGTAATGTGATACTTGGAAAAACCTAGTTTACATGATTTCAGTTCATAAATTGGACTTCTCTGGAAGTGGAGAAAGGAGAAAGAGCAGCATAGACTGCACCCTGCTCAGCGTGCCTCTCACATTAGAGTGACATCTCTGCTATTTTGGCATTGTGAGATAGATCGCCCACAGACTGGCCTTGCCGGACTACTTTTGCCACACTGCTCAGCATGCCGCTCTCGTTGGAGCAACAACACAAAGAATGTGTCTCTTCCCAGATAGATCTTTCAGTGCAGCTTCTTGTTATGACTTTAACACGAAAATAACACCCAAGTCTTTCACTGACAACTGTAAATAGTAATCAAAACAACTGTATCTTTCTGAACTCTTCCGGATCAAAATCCAACGTGTCAATGTTTTCAATGTGCTTACATAACAGGTGAAGTTGCTCATAAACTTTAAGTTTCTTAAATATTTATTACGCCCACTCTTAAAACCAGTTATCTTTATACTTTTATTACTGGTAAATTGTAGAATTGATTTAGATGAGATATACTCATTATCTCACAGGAATATATCACAATTATCTGGGAACTACTTTTTGTGCATCAAGCACACCAGCCGCAGGTGCGTACTAACATAGAATATCCAGAAACTGGATAGTTGTTTGGCCAAAACTACAGTGTCCACTTTTAGCTTGCCATAAGCTAAGCTAGTGGCGCTCGTGAGAGTATGCAAAGGCTGTACAGAGAAAAAGAGAGTGCTCTCCCTCCCTCCCTCACTCTCCCCCCCCCCCCCTCTTCTCCCCCCCCCTCTCTCTCTCTCTCTCTCTCTCTCCAAGGTCCAAGAGGTTTGATGTCCTCTCACACTAACAGTGAGGAAATAAGACATCATGTTTTTAGCAAACTCCACTCAACTCCAATATATTTGTCTATAAACCAGAGAGGTTACCAAGAAATTTGCTCTTCAGAACACTGAAACAACACACAAGGGACGCTGAAGCATGCTTGTGCATCCTGGCAATTGTTTTTGACACACAATGTAGTCTCTGAACTTTGTGCAGTGTTGTATACCAACGAAGTAAAAATACTTCACTACTGTACTTAAGTACGTTTTGGGAGACTTTGTATTTTACTTGAGTTTTTTTTAAATTCAGCTTACATTCACTTTTACTTCACTACATTTCTGACCTTAATTGCATACTTCTACTCCGATACATTTTCTATGCGCCATGCCGTTACTCGTTACAAACAGAAAAAAAAACAAAAACAAACACACACACGAAAAAAGTCGTGTTTTCACCCAGAGACACCACTGATTAATAGTGACTGAAATGAAGTCAGGCCGATTTGTCATGAGGCATGTCAGGTAGGCTTTTTTGCAGTTGCGCACTTGGGGGTGTTTGTCAGGAAGATGATAATTTCTCTACATTGATTACAGACCTGCAGCGGGTCTGTAATCGGCTTTGCTTTGAACCTTGAACCAATCGAAGCAGTGATTCGCAGGTCAAAGCAGTGCTTCGATCTACGATTCGTGGATTGATTGTTTTATTTTACCTTATCCTAATTTTTCCCCGCTAAAACCCTGAAGAGCATATGTCTGTGAGTAATATTTAATATTTTTATGTTAAACCGAACTGTTATGGTCTTTTGAAACAGTTGATAGATGTATTTTATAACTTAAAAACGGGACCAATGCTAACGCGTTAGCATGTCTATGGCGTTTTCAATGTTAAAGTTAGCATTAAGCTGTTCGCATCAGCACGTTTGTGTTGATTTGTTTTCTAAATAATTAATGGCTCAGCATTCGTTGTCGTAAAAGAGTCAAATTGTAATTTTTTTAATTTATTTTTATTCATATATTAATAATAGCAACAACAATAATAGTCTACATAATAGACAATAATAGTCAATAATAACAGACTAATAATGTTTTAATACAATTTTAGAGAAAGAGACAAAAAGAACCTAATGAAACAAAACACAACAGAAAAGATAAAACCATGTAACAATGAAAATAAATAAATATATATAGAAATAAATAAATGTTTCCTGTGAACACCTAGTGAGTAGCCTACTCTCGTTTAGGTTTTGAAACCTTGTTTCTGAAGTGTTTTTGTGTGATGTGCACAATTTTCAGTATTTTGACTAATAGTACCAGTCATTTACAAGCCTAGATTGTTGTGTGGGCCGCCAGAAGAGGAGGTACTGCTGGCCCACCACCAGAGGGGGCCCTGCCTGAAGTGCGGGCTTCAGGCACGAGAGGGCGCTGCCACCATGGACACAGCCGGGGGTGACAGCTGTCGCTCATTACCTCTTGACAGCTGTCACCCATCTACTCAACATCATCTCACTCCATAAAGACCAGACGTCATCTCCACCTCATTGCCGAGATATCATACTTCATAGGAGGTAATACTCTCAGCCTTTTTTGTGAGATTTGTAACTCTGTTATTGTGAGAATTTGCAGGAGAACCGGTCGTTTGTGAGGAAGCTGTGCAAGACGGCGCTCCTTTTCAGCTGAGACCGCTGCAACATATTGAATGAGAGGTGGAGGTGGCATTCCCACCGTTGTTGTTACTGGGTGTACACACACCCACACTTGACTGTCTTTGTTCTTCGCCAGCAGTACCAGATCCGACAGTCGGGGACGGTGATCACCTGGGAATTCGGGACTTGGCGGCTCCAGTATTCACCAGGTTCTGGGGCGGCGGAAATCGTGTGGTTCCGGCTCTTCTCAGGACAGACGTCTTCTATCCTCAAGCCTGCCCACACGTCACCTCTGTGTATTGACTGTTATGATATTCTGTGATTGTCTGTATGTTCGTTGTGCACATTCACAACATTAAATTGTTACTTTTTGGCTCATCTATTGACCGTTCATTTGCGCCCCCTGTTGTGGGTCCGTGTCACTACACTTTCCCAACATAGATAAACTTTATATATAAAAAAAAAAATCTGTCCGTTTTTGATTATTAACATTTACTTGTACGTTTACTTTCAATACTTGAGTATATTTAGTTGTACATTACTTGTCATACTTAAGTACAATAAATACTAGATACTTCAAGACTTTTACTTGAGTAGCATTTCGATCAGTGACTTGAGCTTCTACCAAAGTCATTTTTTAATGGGTATCTGTACTTTTACTTAAGTGTGATTTTCCGTTACTTTATACAACACTGACTTTGTGATCTGATGAAGGATACTACAAGCCCCATCGAGACAGCAATGCATCCTGTTGTACCTGTGGAAATGTGACTGGCAATTGCTTTTATACAGACACAAATGTAATGAATGAAATAAATCAGATTAATGGTATATACATGCACTGGAGAAATCAGAGAATCTGGGAGACGTCCAGGTGTATTAATCTAATTTCTCATAATCGGATAAAGCATATCGGATTTTGCTGTTTATATGGCCACTTTATAATCAGATAACAGCCAATAATCATACAGCAATTGAGTTTTTAGTGTGCATGTAAACAGGGACACTGAGTCCATATATATAGTGGTTGGCTCTCACTGCGGTATTGTATCACTTCCTGTTCCGGAGCACAGTGGTGTTTTGCTGTATCTGTTAGCTGTTTAATCTGCGCAGTTAGATTGATCTAGATAACGATTTGTTTCACAGTGTAATCTTCACGTGCCTTAACTAAAGCACCCCCTCTGCTGAATCACCTCTAAATTATTTACACATTATTCACTTCGTGTGTTTTTAGGAATCCACTAGCTTAGCGCAGCTACTAGCTCTAAGCCGGTTTACCATGGCGGCTTCTCCTGTCTCTCCTGCACTTTTCTGCTCTGGGTGTGAAATGTTTAGTTATTCCTCGGCCTCCTTTAGCAGTAATGGTACTTGTAATAAGTGTAGCTTATTCGTAGCTTTGGAGGCCAGGCTGGGCGAATTGGAGACTCGGCTCCGCACCTTGGAAAATCCTACAGCTAGCCAGGCCCCTGTAGTCGGTGCGGACCAAGGTAGCTTAGCCGCCGTTAGTTCCCCTCCGGCAGATCCCGAGCAGCCGGGAAAGCAGGCCGACTGGGTGACTGTGAGGAGGAAGCGTAGCCCTAAACAGAAGCCCCGTGCACACCGCCAACCCGTTCACATTTCTAACCGTTTTTCCCCACTCGGCGACACACCCACCGAGGATCAAACTCTGGTTATTGGTGACTCTGTTTTGAGAAATGTGAAGTTAGCGACACCAGCAACCATAGTCAATTGTCTTCCGGGGGCCAGAGCAGGCGACATTGAAGGAAATTTGAAACTGCTGGCTAAGGCTAAGCGTAAATTTGGTAAGATTGTAATTCACGTCGGCAGTAATAACACCCGGTTACGCCAATCGGAGGTCACTAAAATTAACATTGAATCGGTGTGTAACTTTGCAAAAACAATGTTGGACTCTGTAGTTTTCTCTGGGCCCCTCCCCAATCGGACCGGGAGTGACATGTTTAGCCGCATGTCCTCCTTGAATTGCTGGCTGTCTGAGTGGTGTCCAAAAAATGAGGTGGGCTTCATAGATAATTGGCAAAGCTTCTGGGGAAAACCTGGTCTTGTTAGGAGAGACGGCATCCATCCCACTTTGGATGGAGCAGCTCTCATTTCTAGAAATCTGGCCAATTTTCTTAAATCCTCCAAACCGTGACTATCCAGGGTTGGGACCAGGAAGCAGAGTTGTAGTCTTACACACCTCTCTGCAGCTTCTCTCCCCCTGCCCTCCCCTCATTACCCCATCCCTGTAGAGACGGTGCCTGCTCCCAGACCACCACAAACCAGTAAAATCTATTTAAGCATAAAAATTCAAAAAGAAAAAATAATATAGCACCTTCAACTGCACCACAGACTAAAACATTTAAATGTGGTCTATTAAACATAGATCTCTCTCTTCTAAGTCCCTGTTAGTAAATGATATAATAATTGATCAACATATTGATTATTCTGCCTTACAGAAACCTGGTTACAGCAGGATGAATATGTTAGTTTAAATGAGTCAACACCCCCGAGTCACACTAACTGCCAGAACGCTCGTAGCACGGGCGGAGGCGGAGGATTAGCAGCAATCTCCATTCCAGCTTATTAATTAATCAAAAACCCAGACAGAGCTTTAATTCATTTGAAAGCTTGACTCTTAGTCTTGTCCATCCAAACTGGAAGTCCCAAAAACCAGTTTTATTTGTTATTATCTATCGACCACCTGGTCGTTACTGTGAATTTCTCTGTGAATTTTCAGACTTTTTGTCTGACTTAGTGCTTGGCTCAGATAATTATAGTGGGCGATTTTAACATCCACACAGATGCTGAGAATGACAGCCTCAACACTGCATTTAATCTATTATTAGACTCAACTGGCTTTGCTCAAAATGTAAATGAGTCCACCCACCACTTTAATCATATCTTAGATCTTGTTCTGACTTATGGTATGGAAACTGAAGACTTAACAGTATTCCCTGAAAACTCCCTTCTGTCTGATCATTTCTTAATAACATTTACATTTACTCTGATGGACTACCCAGCAGTGGGGAATAAGTTTCATTACACTAGAAGTCTTTCAGAAAGCGCTGTAACTAGGTTTAAGGATATGATTCCTTCTTTATGTTCTCTAATGCCATATACCAACACAGGGCAGAGTAGCTACCTAAACTCTGTAAGTGAGATAGAGTATCTCGCCAATAGTTTTACATCCTCACTGAAGACAACTTTGGATGCTGTAGCTCCTCTGAAAAAGAGAACCTTAAATCAGAAGTGCCTGACTCCGTGGTATAACTCACAAACTCGCAGCTTACAGCAGATAACCTGTATGTTGGAGAGCAAATGGCGTCTCACTAATTTAGAAGATCTTCACTTAGCCTGGAAAAAGAGTCTGTTGCTCTATAAAAAGCCCTCCGTAAAGCTAGGACATCTTACTACTCATCACTAATTGAAGAAAATATGAACAACCCCAGGTTTCTTTTCAGCACTGTAGCCAGGCTGACAAAGAGTCAGAGCTCTACTGAGCCGAGTATTCCTTTAACTTTAACTAGTATTGACTTCATGACTTTCTTTGCTAATAAAATTTTAACTATTAGAGAAAAAATTACTCATAACCATCCCAAAGACGTATCGTTATCTTTGGCTGCTTTCAGTGATGCCGGTATTTGGTTAGACTCTTTATCTCCGATTGTTCTGTCTGAGTTATTTTCATTAGTTACTTCCTCCAAACCATCAACATGTCTATAGACCCCATTCCTACCAGGCTGCTCAAGGAAGCCCTACATTAATTAATGCTTCGATCTTAAATATGATCAATCTATCTTTATTAGTTGGCTATGTACCACAGGCTTTTAAGGTGGCAGTAATTAAACCATTACTTAAAAAGCAATCACTTGACCCAGCTATCTTAGCTAATTATAGGCCAATCTCCAACCTTCCTTTTCTCTCAAAAATTCTTGAAAGGGTAGTTGTAAAACAGCTAACTGATCATCTGCAGAGGAATGGTCTATTTGAAGAGTTTCAGTCAGGTTTTAGAATTCATCATAGTACAGAAACAGCATTAGTGAAGGTTACAAATGATCTTCTTATGGCCTCAGACAGTGGACTCATCTCTGTGCTTGTTCTGTTAGACCTCAGTGCTGCTTTTGATACTGTTGACCATAAAGTTTTATTACAGAGATTAGAGCATGCCATAGGTATTAAAGGCACTGCACTGCGGTGGTTTGAATCATATTTATCTAATAGATTACAATTTGTTCATGTAAATGGGGAATCTTCTTCACAGACTAAAGTTAATTATGGAGTTCCACAAGGTTCTGTGCTAGGACCAATTTTATTCACTCTATACATGTTTCCCTTAGGCAGTATTATTAGACGGCATTGCTTAAATTTTCATTGTTACGCAGATGATACCCAGCTTTATCTATCCATGAAGCCAGAGGACACACACCAATTAGCTAAACTGCAGGATTGTCTTACAGACATAAAGACATGGATGACCTCTAATTTCCTGCTTTTAAACTCAGATAAAACTGAAGTTTTTGTACTTGGCCCCACAAATCTTAGAAACATGGTGTCTAACCAGATCCTTACTCTGGATAGCATTACCCTGACCTCTAGTAATACTGTGAGAAATCTTGGAGTCATTTTTGATCAGGATATGTCATTCAATGCGCATATTAAACAAATATGTAGGACTGCTTTTTTGCATTTGCGCAATATCTCTAAAATTAGAAAGGTCTTGTCTCAGAGTGATGCTGAAAAACTAATTCATGCATTTATTTCCTCTAGGCTGGACTATTGTAATTCATTATTATCAGGTTGTCCTAAAAGTTCCCTGAAAAGCCTTCAGTTAATTCAAAATGCTGCAGCTAGAGTACTGACAGGGACTGGAAGGAGAGAGCATATCTCACCCATATTGGCCTCTCTTCATTGGCTTCCTGTTAATTCTAGAATAGAATTTAAAATTATTCTTCTTACTTATAAGGTTTTGAATAATCAGGTCCCATCTTATCTTAGGGACCTCATAGTACCATATCACCCCAATAGAGCGCTTCGCTCTCAGACTGCAGGCTTACTTGTAGTTCCTAGGGTTTGTAAGAGTAGAATGGGAGGCAGAGCCTTCAGCTTTCAGGCTCCTCTCCTGTGGAACCAGCTCCCAATTCAGATCAGGGAGACAGACACCCTCTCTACTTTTAAGATTAGGCTTAAAACTTTCCTTTTTGCTAAAGGTTATAGTTAGGGCTGGATCAGGTGACCCTGAACCATCCCTTAGTTATGCTGCTATAGACTTAGACTGCTGGGGGGTTCCCATGATGCACTGAGTGTTTCTTTCTCTTTTTGCTCTGTATGCACCACTCTGCATTTAATCATTAGTGACTGATCTCTGCTCCCCTCCACAGCATGTCTTTTTCCTGGTTCTCTCCCTCAGCCCCAACCAGTCCCAGCAGAAGACTGCCCCTCCCTGAGCCTGGTTCTGCTGGAGGTTTCTTCCTGTTAAAAGGGAGTTTTTCCTTCCCACTGTTGCCAAGTGCTTGCTCACAGGGGGTCGTTTTGACCGTTGGGGTTTTTCCGTAATTATTGTATGGCCTTGCCTTACAATATAAAGCGCCTTGGAGCAACTGTTTGTTGTGATTTGGCGCTATATAAATAAAATTGATTTGATTTGATATATATATATATATATATATATATATATATATATATATATATATATAAAATTTCATGTTACAATATTTTGACAACACAACATACCTGGTCCATTTCGATAAGCTGTGCATTAGCACCAGGCCACTCAATTGCCACCTTCACAATATCAGCTGGAGGTGGCATAACTGTCCTAATGTAGCACCTTTCAAAAGACAAAAACCATATGTGATTTAAACACACATATTAACATTTGTGTTGATATCACAGATTGGTAAACACAAGAAGAATGCTACTAACATGGGTTTTATGTCTATGCATTTGTTTTCTTGATACCAAAATTAATGTAAGCATTGATTTATTTATTTTATTTTTTATTCTGTGCTTTCCAGATCCTACAATGTTACAGTACATATCTGCACATGACAGAAATATTTTGAATAGGAGGTTTTCAGTCAGATTGTTGTTTAATTTTAACATAAAAATAAACTGGTTTTACCTGATCAAGTGTTAAGTGTCAATCACTGTCGCAGCTTTGCTGTATGAAACTCTGTGTCAGCTCCCCTGTGAACACAGGAAAGTACACAGTGGTCATGTGACTGCAAAACAATGTTTTCCAAAGTCCCACAGCTCACTCCTGCATTTTCTTTCCTGTGAACTGGATCTGTCTGTGAACAGATCAATGAGAACAACTGTTTTACAAAACTACCTTCCCACACAGACGCACACACTTCTTTAAGGCACCTCGGGCGAAGGCCTTCCCAACAGTGCTGAGAAGGGAGATGCCTGAATAATTATTGCAGTCACTTCTGTCTCCTTTGTTTTTGTACAAGGTGACAATGCTCGCATCTCAGCCCAGTCTCACTTTTTTTTCGTGCTCCTGTGACGAGTCAAATTTTCGTGACGTTTTTTTTTTTTAACTCACTATTACTAACCCTACTCCTACCCCCAACCCTAACCTTAACTATAACCTAACCCTACTCCTTCCCCCAACCCTAACCATAACCACCTCCAACGCCCCCGCTTCACTTTTAATTTCATGCAGTCATCACGGAATTAATTAGAATGAATTTGTGCTGCCGTGACGAAAAGGTGCTTTTCGTCACAATATCACAAACCAATAAATTAATGTATATTTCGTGCTGCTGAATCACGACACTTACATTCTGGACTCACACAGCAATTCACCGGGGGCGGTAAATCATCTATATATTAAAAGTGTGAGTGTGTGATTTTAATTAGTAAGTTCAATCTATACATGTATGACACAAGAAAGTGAAAACACTTATTTCCATTGTGGTCCATTTAAATCAAACAACAAATACAAGTAACAAATAACAACAACAAAAATATTAATAATAATTGTGTGTATATGATAACAAGAACCTAAACAATTTATAAATACATTAAGACAGTAAATTAACATTAAAATTACATAATTAATCAGGAAATAAAAGGGTTGAGTTCTTCTAAAAACTGATGAGGTTCAAGTTTCTAAAACCATTCTGGAATCACACACCATTCCAACTCATTATACAAACTTTGCACAATTTATTACTATCCTTGAAAAATGTCAGCTACCTATTTTATAAACACTACCCAATCTATAGCCCGTGGATCCCCACAGGCAACGTACTAGTAAATATATTATTTTTGCAATCATTATTTAGACACCAGCTGTGAAATACAAGAGCAAGAAGAATACTGTGTAGGGAATATTGTTGGGAAACAGAAATAGATTGTTCCCAGTAGAGCCCGACCGATATATCGGCCGGCCAATATTATCGGCCGATATAAGCCCTTTTCAAAGTACTATCGGCCGAAATTTTGCAGATAAAACACCTATAATTTTTCATAAACAGAACAGTTACTGAAATAATGTTTGTGTCGGCAATGTAAAATGTCCTTGCACCGTTTGTCCAGTAGATGGAGCTCTGACTCTATTCAACTGAGAGCTGCTTACACCCCTGCTTAAATGTGTTCATCACCAGCCCCCGTAGTTCGCCGTCACACTGCACTGATCGGCTGACAAAAGCATACAAGTAAGTTTATAAGGATGTTGTTTGTAATAACTTGTGATTACATTCACCCCACAGTTGTCCCGTTTCAGTTCAACTCAGTTTGATTAACTCAGTTTATGTAGTAATGTGTCAAATGAGCTTCATTGCGTCTGTCACACTTTTTATTAAGCCCACGTTGTGTAGACCTTATTTGCAGCATGAAAAACTTTCGTTTACTGCTAAGAGGTTGAAACATTCAGATTCACTGGTCATCCGGAAGGGTTCTGGGAATTACTGCCATTCGCCATTAACCCTCTGGGGCTGACGCCGTCGTATACAACACCTGGGACCAAGCTTTACTAAATTGTAAATAACTTGTAAATTGTATTTCAGCTTTTAGCTCATACCTTTTTGGTAAGGGTCCAAAAAAGAACATTTTATTCATTTAAAAATCTAATAATAATAATAATAATATCGGCTGATTTATCGGCTATCGCCAAATCAGCCGATTTATTGATTATCGGCATTTTTTTTCATCCAAATATCATTATCGGCATCGGCCTCAAAAAATCCATATCGGTCGGGCTCTAGTTCCCAGCACTGATTTGAAAGGAAATAAAACCTGGCAGACTCAGCTGGTGACAGGCAGAAGGAAGGGAGAAAAAGACCACACTGTTCACTCTGTCTATGTGTCCGGCCATACAACTGTTCATTTGAAAAGGAATGCCAATCACTTCCTAATTATTAATCAGTGAAACTCGAATGAACTTTTGTACTTCCATAAAGATTTACCAGATCTGTGTTCATCACATTTTCACTTACAAAAGAGACTGACAGGGTTTGTCTATAAATACACTCAACAAAAATATAAACGCAACACTTTTGGTTTTGCTCCCATTTTGTATGAGATGAACTCAAAGATCTAAAACTTTTTCCACATACACAATATCACCATTTCTCTCAAATATTGTTCACAAACCAGTCTAAATCTGTGATAGTGAGCACTTCTCCTTTGCTGAGATAATCCATCCCACCTCACAGGTGTGCCATACCAAGATGCTGATTAGACACCATGATTAGTGCACAGGTGTGCCTTAGACTGCCCACAATAAAAGGCCACTCTGAAAGGTGCAGTTTTATCACACAGCACAATGCCACAGATGTCGCAAGATTTGAGGGAGCGTGCAATTGGCATGCTGACAGCAGGAATGTCAACCAGAGCTGTTGCTCGTGTATTGAATGTTCATGTCTCTACCATAAGCCATCTCCAAAGTTGTTTCAGAGAATTTGGCAGTACATCCAACCAGCCTCACAACCGCAGACCACGTGTAACCACACCAGCCCAGGACCTCCACATCCAGCATGTTCACCTCCAAGATCGTCTGAGACCAGCCACTCGGACAGCTGCTGAAACAATCGGTTTGCATAACCAAACAATTTCTGCACAAACTGTCAGAAACCGTCTCAGGGAAGCTCATCTGCATGCTCGTCGTCCTCATCGGGGTCACGACCTGACTCCAGTTCGTCGTCGTAACCGACTTGAGTGGGTAAATGCTCACATTCGCTGGCGTTTGGCACGTTGGAGAGGTGTTCTCTTCACGGATGATGCGAAGGAGATGTGTTGCACTGCATGAGGCAAATGGTGGTCACACCAGATACTGACTGGTATCCCCCCGCCCATAAAACAAAACTGCACCTTTCAGAGTGGCCTTTATTGTGGGCAGTCTAAGGCACACCTGTGCACTAATCATGGTGTCTAATCAGCATCTTGATATGGCACACCTGTGAGGTGGGATGGATTATCTCAGCAAAGGAGAAGTGCTCACTATCACAGATTTAGACTGGTTTGTGAACAATATTTGAGGGAAATGGTGATATTGTGTATGTGGAAAAAGTTTTAGATCTTTGAGTTCATCTCATACAAAATGGGAGCAAAACCAAAAGTGTTGCGTTTATATTTTTGTTGAGTATACATTTAAAAACAAATGTATGTGAACAAAACTTCTGAAACTATACTGTATGAAATTCTTTATGAATCACCTAGGGAGGAAACTCAATGTCACCCTTACACACAGGACAGACAACAAGCCAAGAAAACACGTCTCAGACAGTAGCAATTAAGTCCAAAACACATGAACAGAAAACATCTTCTCCCTTTATGCTCAGGGTAGCCACAGCAGATCTGCTATGGATCTGCATGTTGATTTGACTTTTGTTTTAGTCAGATACCATTCCTGAACACAACTGCGTGTGACATGAAGAAAAGGTAGTCTTGAAGCAAGAACTTTCTATTTTGAAGGCAAGTGCCCTTACCACTTGCTACAAGATCACCACATCATCATCATCACCACCATTATCATGAGCATCAACATGCACATTAAGCCTTTAATATCCTCACATTTTTCAGCAGAATGTAGTAGATACGTTCTACCATACGGTTAACTTGACCATTAAAGGGTTAAAAAAACTTCACTGCAGTGAAGGACTTCCTGAATCTCTCTAAAAGCATCTGGGCATAATAAGTCTATCACTACAAGAGCTAATCAGCTCACTAAAAACAGTACATCAGGTGATCCTCATGCTGCATGATACACCTCAGTTTTAAATCCATTCTTGTCTTCATAACCATTTCTCGTGAGGCAGAATTCAAACCAATAATAGATTCTACCCTCATTATCAATTTATTGATCTTGATCTCAAGCCCCATCGCCAACAAACTGTTGTGTGGGCCGCTGAAGAGGAGGTACTGCTGGCCCACCACCACCAGAGGGCGCCCTGCCTGGAGTGCGGGCTCCAGGCACCAGAGGGCGCCGCCGCCCCAGGAGCAGCCTCGGTAACAGCTGTCACCCATCACCTGAGACAGCTGACGGCAATTATCACTGGGGTATATCAGCAGGACGGCATCTCCACCTCATCGCCGAGATATCGTTTCTACCGGAGAGGTAACATATCGAAGCATACAGAGTATATATTTTTGACTGAGCTAGTTTATTGGATTACTGTTCCAACGAGAGGTGGAGGTACCTTTCCTGCCGTTCGGAGTTCTGGGTGCAAACGCGCCCCCATCTAACTGTTCTTTTCCCTCGCCAGCAGTACCAGGTCCGACACGCGGAGGCAGTGGCCACCTGGGAGTTTGGGACTTGGCGGCTCCAGTATTCCCGGGGTCCTGTGGCGGAGGAAGCCGTGTGGTTCCGGTCTTACCTTGGAGAGGCGTCTCCTATCTTCGAGCCTGCCCACACGACACTTATGTGTATTGACTGTTGTCCATTTCTGTAATTGGTTGTATTCGTTGTGCACATTCACAACAGTAAAGCGTTGTTATTTTGACTTACTCCATTGTCCGTTCATTTGCGCCCCCTGTTGTGGGTCCGTGCTCCTACACTTTCCCAACACAAACACTGGCATAAAAAACAGCATGTGCTAAAACACTTTGATAAAACACATACAGGACTGACCTGCTGACATTAAAAGACTGGGACTTCCTGCAGAACAGTCTAGGCTGGACCTTTGGAAAGATGGCACTAGTGTTCTCCCTCCAGTCCAGTCTGTTATCCACAGGAACACCAAGGTACCTGAAGGAAGGAACCACCTCAATAGCTACATCTTTTATAACAAGAGTGCTCTGAGAGCACAGTATCCCCCGCTGGCAAATGCTGCTTTGGTAAAAGTGCTTGCTGCATTCTGATGACATTTCAAAGTATGTGATAATTGATTTCAGAATGCAGACACCAACTCATGAAACTGGCAATGTCTACGTTTGTTAATCAAGGGCCATAACTCTGCCAAAATGTTTAAAGAAATTTATCCTAAAACTGTGAAAGGAGTTGATTTCAGAATGCAGGCTCCCACTCATGAAACTGACAGTCTTGATTTACTAATCAAGGGCCATAACTTGAGTAAAATGGACCCCAACTCGAACAATATAATATGCTTATTGACAAAGACTTGTACTAAGTTTCACAAAATTCCTCCTAAAAATATGAGAGTGATTTCAGAATGCTTTTTGGTATGGATGGACGGACGGACGAAAATCACCATGACTTAATCCCTCTTCAGGTCTTTGGCCAGCGGGGGATAACACCAGGAGTCACGAGTCTTTTCCTTTGGAAAACCTATTATAATCTTTTTTCTGGTGATGTTCCTGGAAGTGTGGCTTTTCCACATTAATTTCTTCAAAAATCACTTTGATACATCTGCTATGTACCCAATTGAGGCATAGATCAGTACTTGGCACATACAGTGCATCCAGAAAGTATTCACAGCGCTTCACTTTTTCCGCATTTTACGTTACAGCTTTATTCCAAAATTGAATAAATATACTTTTTCCATCAAAATTCTACTCATAACATCCCATAATGACAACATGAAAAAGTTGTATTTATTTATTTAGCAAATTAATTAAAAATAAAAAAAACTAAGAAATTACATGCACATAAGCGGGGTCCTCGTTAGCCTTTTAAGAGCGTAACGGCCCATTAAGCTGCTGCCTGAAAAAAATTGACACTGTAGATTGGCTGTTATGTTTTTTATTTTTTTTGAGGCTCTGTAGTGAGAAAATTGTCATTTCTCAACATGGTTCTGATTTAGAAGCAGCGGATCCACAATTTATTTGTCAACCTCCGTCAAAGCCATTTAAAGATGTCGTTCGTGACTCACCTCTCTGCTGATTAAAGTTGCTACCGGGACTCTTGTCTTTTGCTGTGGACAAGAAAAGAGAATCTTCCACCGTTTCACACCGTACAGTTTTTTCTGTTCCTCATAATGTGCCTTTTCTGAGGAACAATACACAAAGGTTCTCTGGTGTGGACTGGGGAGAACTTTCCCCCAGCACTCGCTGCGTGGCTATGGGAAAAGTTCTCCTGCAGCATGCTGTGCAGCGACCACTGCAGGTGCGAGTATGGTAGGGGGAACCGGGGCATCCTCCCACTGAAAATGTTTTAATTTATAACCCTCTGAAACACTACTGCCTGCATTTTGAGGGCCAAATTTTGTGTAACATTCCCAACATTACACACGCATTTATTGACAAATACTGGACATAGACACATAATCAGGGGCCTGTTAAGAAGCTGCAGTTTCACCATCAAGAAACAAAATTGCAACCCCAATTCCAATGAAGTCAGGTTATTGTGTGAACTGTAAATAAAAACAGAATACAATGATTTGCAAATCCTCTTCAACCTATATTCAATTGAATACACCACAAAGACAAGATATATAATGTTCAAACTGATAAACTTTATTGTTTTGTGCAAATATTTGCTCATTTTGAAATGGATGCCTGCAACGCAATTCAAAAAAGCTGGGGCACGGGCAACAAAAGACTGGAAATTTGATGAATGCTCAAAGAACAGCTGTTTGGAACATTCCACAGGTGAACAGGTTAATTTGGAAACAGGTGAGTGTCATGATTGAGTATAAAAGGGGCATCCCCAAAAGGCTCAGCCGTTCACAAGCAAAGATGGGGTGACGATCATCATTTTGTGAACAACTGCGTGAAAAAATAGTCCAACAGTTTAAGAACAATGTTTCTCAATGTTCAATTGGAAGGAATTTATGGATTCCATCATCGACAATCCATAATATAATCAGAACATTCAGAGAATCTGGAGAACTTTCAACACGTAAGCAGCAAGGCCGAAAACCAACACTGAATGCCCGTGACATTCGATCCATCAGGCGGCATTGCATTAAAAACCGACATCACTGTGAAAAGGATCTTACCACATGGGCTCAGGAACACTTCAGAAAGCCATTGTCAGTTAACACAGTTCATCGCTACATCGACAATGCAAGTTAAAACTCTACCATGCAAAGCAAAAGCCATACATCAACAACATCCAGAAATGCCGCCGCCTTCTCTGGGCCAGTGCTGTGGTCTGATGAGTCCACATTTCAAATTGTTTTTGGAAATCATGGACGTCGTGCCCTCCAGACAAAAGAGGAAAAAGACCATCCAGACTGTTACCAGCGCAAAGTTCAAAAGCCAGCATCTGTGATGGTATGGGGGTGTGTTAGTGCCCATGGCATGAGCAACTTACACATCTGTGATGGCACCATCAATGCTGAAAGGTACATCCAGGTTTTGGAACAACACATGCTGCCATCCAAACAACGTCTTTTTCAGGGACGTCCCTGCTTATTTCAGCAGGACAATGCCAAGCCACATTCTGCACATGTTACAACAGTGTGGCTTCGTAGTAAAAGAGTGCGGGTACTAGACTGGCCTGCTTACAGTCCAGACCTGTCGCCCATTGAAAATGTGTGGCGTATTATGAAGCGCAAAATACGACAATGGAGACCCCGGACTGTTGAACAACTGAAGTCGTACATCAAGCAAAAATGGGAAAGAATTCCACCTACAAAGCTTCAACAATTAGCATCCTCAGTTCCCAAACGCTTATTGAGTGTTGTTAGAAGGAAAGGTGATGTAACACAGTGGTAAACATACCACTGTCCCAGCTTGTTTGAAACGTGTTGCAGGCATCCATTTCAATATGAGCAAATATATGCACAAAAACAATAAGGTTTATCAGTTTGAACATTAAATATCTTGTCTTTGTGCTGTATTCAATTGAATATAGGTTGAAGAGGATTTGCAAATCATTGCATTCTGTTTTTATTTACATTTCACATTTTCACACTGTCAATTTTGCAAGTTTTCCCACCTACAAAAAATGGAGAGGTCTGCAATTTTTTTTATCGTAGGTACACTTTAACTGTGAGAGAGAAAATCTAAAAAAAATTCTGAAAATCACATTGTATGATTTTTAAATACTTAATTTGCATTTTATTGCATGAAATAAGTATTTGACTACCTACCAACCAGCAAGAATTCTGGCTCTCACAACAGACCTGTTAGTTTTTCTTTAAAAAGCCCTCCTATTCTGCACTCTTTACTTGTATTAATTGCACCTGTTTGAACTTGTTACCTGTATAAAAGACACCTGTTCACACACTCAACCAATCACACTCCAACCTGTCCACCATGGCAAAGACAAAAGAGCTACCTAAGAACACCAGGGACAAAACTGTAGACCTGCACAAGGCTGGGATGGACTACAGGACAACAGGCAAGCAGCTTAGTAAGAAGGCAAGAACTGTTGGGGTAATTATTAGAAAGTGGAAGGCCTCCTCTCCTGATGAGAGCTGTGACTGTGGTCCCAGCTCTCATCAGGTTATTGACCAGAACTACACGGGAGGACCTGGTCAATGACCTGATGAGAGCTGGGACCACAGTCACAAAGATTACATTAGTAACACACTACGCTGTCATGATTTAAAATCCTTCAGGGCACGCAAGGCCGCCCTGCTCAAGCCAGCACATGTCCAGGCCCGTTTGAAGTTTGCCAGTGAGCATCTGGATGATCCAGAGGAGGCATGGAAGAAGGTCACGTGGTCAGATGAGACAAAAGTAGAGTTTTTTGGTATCAACTCAAATTGCCATGTTTGGAGGATGAGAACAAATACATATTTGCCTCACTGTATGCCAGTCACCAGGAAAACCCCACAGGCCAACACACACACAACAATTAGTAAATAAATAGTAACATTAAAAAGTACAAATCCTGTGCATCAGCTGTACCACAATCTATGAAATTTGCCAAAATAAAAAAAGAAAAATACAACTGATGCGAGCCAATTTTGGCATGTAGGCAAAATATATCTCGTCATACTGAGGTCAAGTGAGAGGGCAAAGTGTTGGATTTTTAAATATTTGAATGACACTGGACTCATCGAGAGGATTTAGTACTGGTACAACGGACTGATGCAGAAGGTGGCAGCAAGCAATAATAAGGATGCCAACTGCCATTAAACACCACAGAAGAAGAGATTGTTTATTATTTTCCACAGGGCCATGTTTTATATATATATATATATATATATATATATATATTTATATTAACTCAGCCACATGGGGTGTGCAGCGAGTACATTCTGAGTGCCGGTCCCAAACCCGGATAAATGAGGAGGGTTGCGTCAGAAAGGGCATCCGGCGTAAAACAAGCCAACCCAACTATGCAGACTAAGAATCGAATTTCCATACCGGATCGGTCGCGGCCCGGGTTAACAACGTCCGTCACCGGTGCTGTTGCCCAACAGGGTGCCGGTGGAAATTGGGCTACTGCTGGGCGAAGACGATGAAGAAGAGGAGGAGAACGTTTCCACAAACAGCGGGAGAGGAAGAAAACTAGAAGGGTGGAAATGAGAGTAGGGACTTTGAATGTTGGTAGTATGACTGGTAGAGAGCTGGCTGATATGATGGAGAGGAGAAAGGTAGACATATTGTGTGTGCAAGAGACCAAGTGGAAGGGAAGTAAGAGCAGGAGCATCGGCGGTGGGTACAAGTTGTTGTACCATGGTGAGGACAGGAACAGAAATGGTGTTGGGGTCATTTTAAAGGAAGAGTATGTTAAAAGTGTGTTGGAGGCTAAGCGCGTGTCTGACAGAGTGATGAGTGTGAAGTTGGAAATTGAAGGGCTGATGATGAATATCACCAGTGCATATGCCCCACAGGTAGGTTGTGAGATGAAGGAGGAAGAAGATTTCTGGAGTATGTTAGATGAGGTGGTGGAGAGTGTGCCCAAGCATGAAAGAGTGGTGATAGGAGCGGACTTCAATGGCCATGTTGGTGAAGGGAACAGAGGTGATGAGGAAGTAATGGGTAGATATGGTATCAAGGATAGGAATGGGGAAGGACAGATGGTAGTTGATTTTGCAAAAAGGATGGAAATGGCTGTGGTGAATACCTACTTTAAGAAAAGGGAGGAGCACAGGGTAACATATAAGAGTGGAGGAAGGTGCACACAGGTGGACTACATTCTTTATAGGAGATGCAAGCTAAAGGAAATCAGAGACTGTAAGGTGGTGGAAGGAGAGAGTGTCGTTAGACAGCATAGGATGGTTGTTTGTAGGATGAATTTAGAGGTAAAGAAGAAGAAGAGAGTGAGAGCTCAACAAAGGATCATATGGTGGAAGCTGAAGGAGGAAGACTGTTGTGTGAAATTTAGTGAGCAGGTGAGAGAAGCACTGGTTGGAGGGGAAGCAATTTTGGACAACTGGAAAAGTACTGCAGATGTGGTGAGGGAGACAGCTAGGACAGTACTGGGTATGACATCTGGACAGTGGAAGGAAGACAAGGAGACTTGGTGGTGGAATGAAGAGGTCCAGGAAAGCATAAGGAGAAAGAGGTTGGCGAAAACGTTTTGGGATAGTCGTAGAGATGAAGAAAGTAGACGGGAGTAGAAGATGATGCGGTGTAAGGCGAAAAGAGAAGTGGCAAAAGCGAAGGAAAAGGCTTATTGCGAGCTGTACAAGAAGTTGAATAGTAAGGAAGGAGAAAAGGACTTGTACCGATTGGCCCGACAAAGGGACAGAGCTGGAAAGGATGTGCAGCAGGTTAGGGTGGTAAAAGATGCACATGGTAATGTGCTGACAAGTGAGGAGTGTGTGCTGAAAAGGTGGAGGGAATATTTTGAAGAGCTGATGAATAAAGAAAATGAGCGAGAGAAAAGGCTGGATGATGTGGTGAGAGTAAATCAGGAAGTACAAGAGATTAGTAAGGAAGAAGTAAGGGCTGCTATCAAATCAAATCAAATCAAATCAATTTTATTTATATAGGGCCAAATCACAACAAACAGTTGCCCCAAGGCGCTTTATACTGTAAGGCAAAGCCATACAATAATTACGGAAAAAACCCCAACGGTCAAACGACCTCCTGTGAGCAAGCACTTGGCGACAGTGGGAAGGAAAAACTCCCTTTTAACAGGAAGAAACCTCCAGCAGAACCAGGCTCAGGGAGGGGCAGTCTTCTGCTGGGACTGGTTGGGGCTGAGAGAGAGAACCAGGAAAAAGACATGCTGTGGAGGGGAGCAGAGATCAATCACTAATGATTAAATGCAGAGTGGTGCATACAGAGCAAAAAGAGAAAGAAACACTCAGTGCATCATGGGAACCCCCCAGCAGTCTAAGTTTATAGCAGCATAACTAAGGGATGGTTCAGGGTCACCTGATCCAGCCCTAACTATAAGCTTTAGCAAAATGGAAAGTTTTAAGCCTAATCTTAAAGTAGAGAGGGTGTCTGTCTCCCCTGATCCAAACTGGGAGCTGGTTCCAGAGGAGAGGAGCCTGAAAGCTGAAGGCTCTGCCTCCCATTCTACTCTTACAAACCCTAGGAACTACAAGTAAGCCTGCAGTCTGAGAGCAAATCGCTCTATTGGGGTGATATGGTACTATGAGGTCCCTAAGATGGGACCTGATTATTCAAAACCTTATAAGTAAGAAGAAGAATTTTAAATTCTATTCTAGAATTAACAGGAAGCCAATGAAGAGAGGCCAATGTGGGTGAGATATGCTCTCTCCTTCTAGTCCCTGTCAGTACTCTAGCTGCAGCATTTTGAATTAAATTAAGGCTTTTCAGGGAACTTTTAGGACAACCTGATAATAATGAATTACAATAGTCCAGCCTAGAGGAAATAAATGCATGAATTAGTTTTTCAGCATCACTCTGAGACAAGACCTTTCTAATTTAGAGATATTGTGCAAATGCAAAAAAGCAGTCCTACATATTGTTTAATATGCGCATTGAATGACATATCCTGATCAAAAATGACTCCAAGATTTCTCACAGTATTACTAGAGGTCAGGGTAATGCCATCCAGAGTAAGGATCTGGTTAGACACCATGTTTCTAAGATTTGTGGGGCCAAGTACAATAACTTCAGTTTTATCTGAGTTTAAAAGCAGGAATTTAGAGGTCATCCATGTCTTTATGTCTGTAAGACAATCCTGTAGTTTAGCTAACTGGTGTGTGTCCTCTGGCTTCATTGATAGATAAAGCTGGGTATCATCTGCGTAACAATGAAAATTTAAGCAATGCTGTCTAATAATACTGCCTAAGGGAAGCATGCATAAAGTGAATAAAACTGGTCCTAGCACAGAACCTTGTCGAACTCCATAATTAACTTTAGTCTGTAAAGAAGATTCCCCATTTACATGAACAAATTGTAATCTATTAGATAAATATGATTCAAACCACTGCAGCGCAGTGCCTTTAATACCTATGGCATGCTCTAATCTCTGTAATAAAATTTTATGGTCAACAGTATCAAAAGCAGCACTGAGGTCTAACAGAACAAGCACAGAGATGAGTCCACTGTCTGAGGCCATAAGAAGATCATTTGTAACCTTCACTAATGCTGTTTCTGTACTATGATGAATTCTACTCCCTGACAGAAACTCTTCAAATAGACCATTCCTCTGCAGATGATCAGTTAGCTGTTTTACAACTACCCTTTCAAGAATTTCTGAGAGAAAAAGAAGGTTGGAGATTGGCCTATAATTAGCTAAGATAGCTGGGTCAAGTGATGGCTTTTTAAGTAATGGTTTAATTACTGCCACCTTAAAAGCCTGTGGTACATAGCCAACTAATAAAGATAGACTGATCATATTTAAGATCGAAGCATTAATTAATGGTAGGGCTTCCTTGAGCAGCCTGGTAGGAATGGGGTCTAATAGACATGTTGATGGTTTGGAGGAAGTAACTAATGAAAATAACTAGACAGAACAATCGGAGAGAAAGAGTCTATGAGTCTGCTATGAAGAGGATGAAGAGTGGAAAGGCAGTTGGTCCAGATGACATTCCAGTGGAGGCATGGAAATGTCTAGGAGAGATGGCAGTAGAGTTTCTAACCAGATTGTTTAATAAAATCTTGGAAAGTGAGAGGATGCCTGAGGAGTGGAGACGAAGTGTGCTGGTTCCTATTTTCAAGAACAAGGGTGATATGCAGAGCTGCAGTAACTACAGAGGCATAAAGTTGATCAGCCACAGCATGAAGTTATGGGAAAGAGTAGTAGAAGCTAGGCTTAGAAAACAGGTGAAGATCTGTGAGCAGCAATATGGTTTCATGCTGAGAAAGAGCACTACAGATGCAATGTTTGCTCTGAGAATACTGTTGGAGAAGTACAGAGAAGGCCAGAAAGAGTTGCATTGTGTGTTTGTGGACTTATGATAGGGTGCCAAGAGAAGTGCTGTGGTATTGTATGAGGAAGTCTGGAGTGGCAGAGAAGTATGTTAGGGTAGTGCAGGACATGTACAAGAATAGTGTGACAGCGGTGAGATGCGCAGTCGGAATGACAGACTCATTCAAGGTGGAGGTGGGATTACACCAAGGATCAGCTCTGAGTCCTTTCTTGTTTGCAGTGGTGATGGACAGGTTGACAGATGAGATCAGACAGGAGTCCCCATGGACTATGATGTTTGCAGATGACATTGTGATCTGTAGTGAGAGTAGAGAGCAAGTTGAGTCTAGTCTGGAGAGGTGGAGATTTGCTTTGGAGAGAAGGGGAATGAAAGTCAGTAGAAGCAAGACTGAGTACATGTGTGTGAATGGGAGGGAGCCCAGTGGAATAGTGCGGTTACAAGGAGTAGAAGTGGTGAAAGTAGATGAGTTTATATATTTGGGGTCAACTGTTCAAAGTAATGGAGGGTGTGGTAAAGAGGTGAAGAAGAGAGTGCAGGCAGGGTGGAGTGGGTGGAGAAAGGTGGCAGGAGTGATTTGCGACCGAAGAATATCAGCAAGAGTGAAGGGGAAAGGTTATGGTTATTGTTAAGGTTAGGGGACCAGCTATGTTGTACGGCTTAGAGGCAGTGGCACTAACAAAATGACAGGAAGCAGAGACGGAGGTGGCAGAGCTGAAAATGTTGAGATTCTCTTTGGGAGTAACAAGAATGGACAAGATTAGGAATGAACATATCAGAGGGAAGGTGGGACGGTTTGGAGACAAAGTCAGAGAGGCGGGATTGAGATGGTTTGGACATGTGCTGAGGAGGGACCCAGGGTATATAGGGAGAAGGATGCTGAGGATGGAGCCACCAGGGAGGAGGAGAAGAGGGAAGCCAAAGAGGAGGTTTATGGATGTGTTGAAGGAGGACATGCAGGTGGTTGGTGTGACAGAGGAAGATACACAGGACAGGGTGAGATGGAAACGATTGATCTGCTGTGGCGACCCCTAACGGGAACAGCCGAAAGACAAAGAAGAATATATATATATTAGGGGTGGGCAAACATAAAAAATCTTAATCACATTAACTCAATGACTTTCTGTGATTAATCATGATTAATTGCATGGTATATGTGAAACCCAAAAATGAATTCAAAAGCCGCTTAAAAGCACAGTTTTATTTGAAAATGTAAATGAACACTGCATAAATTTGAAAATGTAAATTTCAACTGAAACACACTAATGAAATCAAATATAAAACCACTGGCAGGTCATTTGGTATCCTGTTTCATATCAAAATAACAATATTCATGTCCATGACTAAATGTGCTAAAACAAATACGTCACAATTGTACACATACCACAATTTGATATGTGTACAATTGTGATGTATTTGTTTTAGTATATTTAGATTTTGTTGTGATTTGGCACTTTATAAGCCAATTAAATTGAATTAAATAAATATGAATTTGGTCACTGGATCCTTAAACTTTGCACATAATGAACTCTACATGGTGAATCCTTGATCTCTGGACATAAATAGGAATAAACAAAATCTATAGTTTTTGTCAAAAGCATTTCCTTTCAGACACTGGCATGATGTTGTGTGGGCCGCTGAAGAGGAGGTACTGCTGGCCCACCACCACCAGAGGGCACCCTGCCTGGAGTGCGGGCTCCAGGCACCAGAGGGCGCTGCTGCCTCACAGGAGCAGTCGGGGTGACAGCTGACACTCATCACCTATGACAGCTGTCACCACTCATTGAATCAGCATCGGTATATCAGCAGGACGACATCTCCACCTCTTTGCCGAGATATCGCTCTACCAAGGAGGTAACGTATCCAGCCTAACGGATTATCTTTTGACCATTAAAAACTTTTTGCCTTTACACAGAAAGAGAGAAGAACAGCAGGAGACTGTATTTTGGATAAGTACTCACATTCCTGCACTACAGTGTTTTTTCTGACGAGAGGTGGAGGTGGTGTTTCCACCCTACGTGTTGCTGGGTGCAGACGCACCCACATCTGACTGTTTCTGTTCCTCGCCAGCAGTACCGGATCCGACAAGCGGAGGCAGTGGCCACCTGGGAGTTCGGGACTTGGCGGCTCCAGTATTCCCGGGGTTCGGTGGTGGAGGAAATCGAGTGGTTCCGGTTCGACTTGGACAGACGTCTCCTATCTTCGAGCCTGCCCACACGACACCGTTGTGATTCGGCTTATTATCTGATATTGTAATTGGTTGTGTTTGTTGTGCGTGTTTCACAACAGTAAAGTGTTGTTATTTGACTTCCTCCATTGTCCGTTCATTTGCGCCCCCTGTTGTGGGTCCGTGTTCCTACACTTTCCCAACACATGAATGTGTTTCCATATATCTGAGCTGAGCTTACAGCTGCTGTGCTTCAATTCAGGATGTAATTTGAAAAGAAAATACAGCACGTTTCATTTTGGGAGGAAAAAAAAACGTTTTAGTCGATTGTAGTTTCTTGTCTGTATTACATTTGGAAAGAGGTGTCATTTTATTTAAAGCGGCGATTCATTTTGAAGTTATTAATTCCGACCAGACTCTGTCTCAGCCGCGCAAGCGTTTCAAGCTGTGTGAACGGAACGAAGGACGATTCTCGTTTCTTGACAGCAACAAGACAAGAGTCCCAGTTAGTGACTTTAATCCACACAAAAGTGACTGACGATATTTTAATGGCTTTGCGAGGGGTTAAGAAGCGGCTTGCCGTTTCTGAAGAGCAGTGAATCAAAGAACCAACGAGCTACTGGATCGAAGAATTGTTTCAATGGTTCATGGTTTCAAAGTGGAGCCCTGCTGCAGAAATAGTTTATTACAGACCAAACCCTGAATATCCGACTTTATTTGTACATCCGTATGACTCTGAAACTCGGAAAAATCCATATAATTTACGGACTATAGGTTGACATGAAAACCACTGAAAATCTGTGTTCACCGCGGGGACACGTTCGGCTATTCGAGATTATTCAAGATTTTTTTTTTTCCGATGATGAACGATTCGTAAAAAAAAAAATTTGACCGATGCAGCTGCATCGGTCCAAACCGGTCTGGATCCGGGCCTGATCCTGTAGAACTTTGTACCGAAAATGTCCATTCAAACGTTCGGCGTCTTTCTGCATTTTGTTTTGTTGTGCATTGCATAGCCTGTACTTTTCTCGATCCTCGTGTCATTTTCTGTGTGAACTCAGCTATCAGCAGGAAGCAGCAGCGTAAGCTCGCCCCCGACCGTCGCTTTCAAAATAAAAGGCAATGAGCAATAGTCATAAAAGGCAAAAAAAAAAAACCAAAAAAAAATGCAGCGTTAAGGGGAGGAACAAAATTGTCGGCGATAATAACCTCAATAATTAACGCAACATTAGTGCGTTAACGTTGCCCAGCCCTAATATATATATATATATATATATATATATATATATTAGGGATGTGAATCACGACTCAATTAGATTCTGATTCTTGGGGCGACGATCCGATTCAGAATCGATTTTCAATTCAAAGAGCTCTGAGAAATAGTTATATTACTTTAAAAATGTTTATGTTTAAGAAAATGCAGCTTTACAAGGTTAATCAAGTGATTCTAGATGTAAATTTACTTATCTGGTTTGCTCGTTCGGAGTTGGCTGGCAGTTTAGCTAAGCGCTGGTCAGTAGTCGACAGAGACCGCTGCTCCCCTCTTTTAGCTCTGGGTGATGGCGTAGCATGTGGACTTGCGGATTTGAAGTGTTTTCCGAAGTACTTGACTTTCATTTTGCAGATTTTGCACACTGCATAAGTAATGTCAAGCTCCTTCTCACGCAGCAAATAATTTAAATCCAAAATGCGCCCAAACATTTGCCTTCAGCAAAGACGGTGCTGGTTGAATTAGCTCTGTGTCCGCCATGCTAAGCTACAGCCACTGAACTCTGCAGCTCACGAGTGTTTGAAGCACGTCGGACCCCCCCTCGTACCTGTAGTACGGTAGTAAGGAAGCTGTTGCCTGACAAACAGTATATGCAGCGAGTAAGCAAGAAAATGTTTAAAAAATGCTTTTTAAAAATCGATTCTTGGGCATTTTGGACCGATTCAGAATCGTAATAAATAAGAATCGCGATTCGGACGTGAATCGATTTTTACGACACCCCTAAAATATATATATATATATATATATATATATATATATATATATAGATAGATAGATAGATAGATAGATAGATAGACATACACACACACAGTGGTGAGCATAGTTCGGCTAATCCGCTAATTATCAAAGCTAATGTTTTCATTATTGGATTAGCTTTTCAGATAACTCTGAAAACCATCATTGGACCAATTATCTTCTGATAAATTTTGGTCTGATAATTTTTAGATCGCTAACATGTTTTTGCAGGTGAAATGAAAGCTTCAACAATTAAAAACCTTTGTTGGTAAGAAGCAGACTTTTCGCTTATGAAAAGCAGCGAAGCAAAGAACCAATGACGCAGCGGGTCTGAGCACTGTTTCATTGGTTCAAGCTTCAAAGCAGAGCCGTGTTGCAGGAGCGGTTGATTACAGACCCGCTGCAGGGTCTGTGATCAACATAGAGAAATGATCTTTTTCCCGACAAACACCCTCAAAAACAAATGCTGCGGCGCTCTCTGTCAAGTTAGCGCGATAGATAAATTTAAAGCAAATCATTTTAAGTCAAATGACACCTCTTTCCAAACACTGTAATACAGACAACAAACTACAACAGACCAAAACATTTTGTTTTTCTCCAAAAATAAGAGGTCCTCCATTCTTTATGAATTACATCGATGTTGACGTGCAGCACCGGTGGCTGCAAGAGTTCCACTCACAGGCTATGGAGTTACATTTGTCTCATTAATATCTGAAAGTAAATGCTTTTGACAAAAACTACAGATTTTGTTTATGTTTATTTATGTCCAGAGATCAAGGATCCAGTGACCAATTTCACATTTATTTACTTTAAGACTCAAAATGTTGTCGACATAGAAAACCTGTAAAGTCTACACAGAAAATTCACAGGAGGTATTGATAAGGGAATCTAGGGCTGAAACGATTACTCGAATAACTCGAATAATTCGATTACAAAAAATGATCGTGAAATTGTGTGCCTCGAAGCTTCGTTTAAATGTTGTAGTACATATGCCAGGCCTGTGTGTGGCGCTGTAATGTCCCCAGAAAAACAACAGAAGAAGACTAGAGCATGCGCTCAGGCCGTGTAACAGCTAATAGCCCTTAAAGCTACCGCTTTCCAATGCGACACAGAGTAAAATAAAGCCTTTTAAGAGAAAGAGGGTCCACAATGATCATTTGAAATAGACTTACTGCACATTTAAAGTGAAGCAGTGTGTTTGTCTATTATTAAAAAACATGCGGTCTGCTCGACGTGGTGAGTGACTATTGACCGACAACAGCTGGGTACCCACAGTCGAAGCCGGCTGCTGTTCAGACTCGCACTAAGTGTTTCACTTTTTCTGGGCAACACACAATGCTTCACAAACACGGTAACTTTAAAAAAAAAAAACAGCTGTTGTGTGGGCCGCCAGAAGAGGAGGTACTGCTGGCCCACCACCAGAGGGCGCCCTGCCTGAAGTGCGGGCTTCAGGCACGAGAGGGCGCTGCCGCCACGGACACAGCCGGGAGTGACAGCTGTCACATATCAACTCGTGACAGCTGTCACCCATCTTCATTTCATCACTCCATAAAAGCCAGATGTCATCTCCACCTCGCTGCCTAGATATCATCTACCTGTAGAGGTAACGACTCTCAGCCGTTCGTGTGCTTACACATAAGTCTTTGTTCTGTACGTGTTTTGCAGGAGTACCTGTTTAATCTCAGGACAGCAGGAGCTGGTGATTGGGAGCTAGGACTGCATTCCTTTTCCCCCTGAGAGATAACTGCATTACCCTGCACGTTCTTGTATTAGAGGTGGAGGTGATATTTCCACCATTGTTGTTACTGGGTGTGCACGCAACCACCTCTTACTGTTTTTGCTCCTCGCCAGCAGTACCAGATCCGACATCCGGAGACTGTGGCCACCTGGGAATTCGGGACTTGGCAGCTCCAGTATTCTCCAGGTTCGGTGGCGGAGGAAATCATGTGGTTCCGGTTCTTCTCAGGACAGACGTCTTCTATCCTCGAGCCTGCCCACACGTCACCTTTCTAGATTGACTGTTTGCATAAATTCTGTAATCATCTGTGTTTTGGTTGTGCTTGTTTCACAACAGTAAAGTGTTCATATTCGACTCTTTCATTGTCCGTTCATTTACGCCCCCTGTTGTGGGTCCGTGTCACTACACTTTCCCAACAGGATATCTCGGCCAGCGTCATGGATCCCGAGGGGCGTCAACCATCTGTTGGACAACCAATGGAAGAGCAGGGTGCACAGGCGCCTGCAGGAGGCGTAATTGGTGAGTTGCAGCAAATCCTCACCGCCTTTACCGCTCGGTTGGATTTGATGACTGAGCAAAACGTCATCCTTAATCGCAGGATGGAGGCTCTCACCGCGCAGGTGGAAGCGCGCGCTCAGGGCGCTGCTGCAGCTCCTCCTCCTACCGACCCAGTGCAGAATATAGACATTCCTCTGGTCGTTCAACGACCCCCCCCACCATCCCCTGAAGCATACATAAGTCCCCCAGAGCCGTACGGAGGTTGTGCGGAGACGTGCGCGGGCTTTCTGATGCAGTGTTCGCTCGTCTTCGCACAACGTCCCGTAATGTACGCGTGTTGGAGGGAGCGTCTGTGCCGTTCACGGTTTTCACTGACCACCGGAACCTGGAGTATATCAGGACCGCCAGGCGGCTGAACCCCAGGCAAGCCCGCTGGTCACTGTTCTTCGGGCGTTTTGACTTCCGGATCACCTATCGTCCCGGGACCAAGAACCAAAGATCAGATGCCTTGTCCCGGGTACACGAAGACGAAGTCAAAACCGAGCTGTCGGATCCACCGGAGACCATCATTCCGGAGTCCACTGTCGTGGCCACCCTCACCTGGGACGTGGAGAAGACCGTCCGGGAGGCCCTGGCACGGAGCCCGGACCCCAGAACTGGACCAAAGAACCGTTTATACGTCCCACCAGAGGCCAGAGCTGCAGTCTTGGACTTCTGTCACAGGTCCAAGCTCTCCTGTCATCCAGGGGTGCGTAGGACCGTGGCAGTTGTCCGGCAGCGCTTCTGGTGGGCGTCTATGGAGGCCGACGTCCGGGAGTATGTCCAGGCCTGCACCACCAGTGCCAGGGGCAAGGCAGACGACTCCAAGACACAAGGACTTCTGCAACCTCTTCCGGTGCCTCGTCGCCCCTGGTCTCACATTGGCCTGGACTTTGTCACGGGCCTCCCGCCGTCCCAGGGCATGACGACCATCTTCACGATAGTGGACCGTCTCTCCAAGGCGGCCCACTTCGTGGTCCTCCCGAAGCTCCCTATGGCCCAGGAGACAGCTGACCTCCTGGTCCGCCACATCGTGCGTCTGCATGGGATACCAGCGGACATTGTCTCGGACCATGGTCCTCAGTTCTCCTCACAGGTTTGGAGGAGTTTCTGCAGAGAACTGGGGGCCAACATGAGCCTCTCGTCCGGGTATCACCCTCAGACGAATGGACAGGCAAAGCGGGCCAACCAAGAACTTGAACAGGCCCTCCGCTGTGTTACATCCGCGCACCCGTCGGCCTGGAGTCACCATCTGGCCTGGATCGAGTACGCCCATAACAGCCAGGTGTCCTCTGCCACCAGCGTCTCCCCATTTGAGGTGTGTCTGGGGTACCAGCCCCCATTGTTCCCCGTCGTGGAGGGAGAGGTCGGTGTGCCCTCGGTCCAGGCCCACCTGCGAAGATGCCGTCGGGTGTGGCGCACCGCCCGTTCTGCCTTGTTGAAGGCCCGGACGAGGGCTAAGGCCCATGCAGACCGCCGGCGTTCCCCGGCCCCTGCTTACCAGCCCGGGCAGGAGGTATGGCTTTCAACGAAGGACATCCCCTTACAAGTGGACTCCCCAAAGTTGAAGGAACGATACATCGGGCCGTTTAGGATCCTTAAAGTGCTCAGCCCGGCCGCAGTGAAGCTACAGCTGCCGGCTTCACTGCGGATCCACCCGGTCTTTCATGTCTCCCGCATCAAGCCATACCACACCTCAACCCTCTGCACTCCTGGACCGGCGCCGCCTCCTGCCCGGAACATCAACGGGGAGCCTGCACGGACGGTTCGCAGGCTCCTGGACGTCCATCGGAAGGGCCGGGGGTTTCAGTATTTGGTGGACTGGGAGGGGTATGGACCAGAAGAACGCTCCTGGGTGAAGAGGAGCTTCATCCTGGACCTCCTGGCCGACTTCTACCAACGTCACCCGGACATGCCTGGTCGGGCGCCAGGAGGCGCCCGTTGAGGGGGGGGGGGGTCCTGTTGTGTGGGCCGCCAGAAGAGGAGGTACTGCTGGCCCACCACCAGAGGGCGCCCTACCTGAAGTGCGGGCTTCAGGCACGAGAGGGCGCTGCCGCCACGGACACAGCCGTGAGTGACAGCTGTCACACATCAACTCGTGACAGCTGCCACCCATCTTCATTTCTTCACTCCATAAAAGCCGGATGTCATCTCCACCTCGCTGCTGAGATATCATCTACCTGTAGAGGTAACGACTCTCAGCCGTTCGTGTGCTTATACATATGTCTTTGTTCTGTACGTGTTTTGCAGGAGTACCTGTTTAATCTCAGGACAGCAGGAGCTGGTGATTGGGAGCTAGGACTGCATTCCTTTTCCCCCTGAGAGAAAGCTGCATTACCCTGCACGTTCTTGTATTAGAGGTGGAGGTGATATTTCCACCATTGTTGTTACTGGGTGTGCACGCACCCACCTCTTACTGTTTTTGCTCCTCGCCAGCAGTACCAGATCCGACATCCGGAGACTGTGGCCACCTGGGAATTCGGGACTTGGCGGCTCCAGTATTCTCCAGGTTCGGTGGCGGAGGAAATCGTGTGGTTCCGGTTCTTCTCAGGACAGACGTCTTCTATCCTGGAGCCTGCCCACACGTCACCTTTCTAGATTGACTATTTGCATAAATTCTGTAATCATCTGTGTTTTGGTTGTGCTTGTTTCACAACAGTAAAGTGTTCATATTCGACTCTTTCACTGTCCGTTCATTTACGCCCCCTGTTGTGGGTCCGTGTCACTACACTTTCCCAACAACAGTAACTGCAAGTCTTGCATGTTCAACCTCCTGCTGAAATGCATCTGCTGAATCACAGAGAAACAGGGATAAAAAAAAAATATCACGTAGGGATCCAGTCCACCAACCTTTAAAAAAAAACAACTCAAAATGGTTACATTTTACAAGTTGGGGAAAAAAAACAGAACAGAAAGCCACAACCCATCGCCATTTCAGCAAAATGGCGATGGGTTTGGCACAGGGACACTGTGCCATTGCTTAGGAAGAGCCCTGGGCTATTGATGTTGTTTAAAAACGCAAAAGTACTTTTTATCCGATTACTCGATTAATCACCAGAATAATCGATAGAATACTCGATTACAAAAATAATTGATAGCTGCAGCCCTAAGGGAATCAATAAGGAATCGGATCGATAAGCAGAATTGATAACGGCATCCATAGATAAAATTTTATCAATACCTATCCCCATATATATAGAGCATCCACCTGCTGGGGGGAGAGGGTAGACTTTATTTAGCTTGGAGAGTGAGATCCAAATTTTTTCTGTGCAGACAACTATGAAAATCTATAGACATAATCTCTCTAGAAATCCTTGAGCACAAGTTTGCTTTGTGTTATTCAGTATGTCTGAAATTGTATGCCAAAGCTGTGGCGTCTTTTGACAGAAAACACCACATAATATCCATGTAAAACATTTTTCTTTCAAATACACACGTTTTCAAATTTTATACTGCATAAAACGTTAATACCTGAAGCTTGTAAAACACCACATGTATCGGTATAGCCCAGCCCCCTTAAAAAAATCTGGAATCGCCCCTGGAATATATGCTGTTATGAGGAACATGTTGAAAGTGATGGGAACCGTTTCTCTACGTGAATCCAGCTGCTGTTTTAATACGTTCCCTGCGATTTGCTGAACTAAGAGGCCACCAACGTTTTCGCTTTTAGCTGCAGCGACAGAAGTCGGTTAGCAACACCGACTAATGAGCCACACGGCTACAGGAAAAAAAAGAATAAATCTGGCACTGTGGTCACAGACTCACCAGTTAATTTTCAGCATGTAGCGGCTTTCTCTGGAACCATTTTTCCTTTTCTTTATGGTGTGGTATCTGGCTGCTGCTGACAACGTTTCAAATAAAATACGTCTGCTCTGAAAGCAACTTTCATGATAGCTAGTTGTTCTTTGGCACCGGGCTAGTGGCGCCCCCTGTCGTATCACGATGCGCCATCGTTGGAGAAAATAAACTTATAGGCAGTTTTCCTTTACCGTCTCCAGATGAAACTATAACCTTATTGTTAGACGAGCATTAGTTTGCGATATAAAGTGTTTTCGGCCTGTTTGTGGGTGGCCGATGCACTGACTCACCACAGCGGCTCCGCTGCGGCAGCCGTCTGATGATTAACGGATCGGCTCGTGGTAAAATGTCGGTTTACCGAACAGACACACGCATCCCTGCGTGGAAGTCAGGGGCGGCAAACTCACTTCTTATTACAGCGTTATTCTGGAAGAGGCGGCTGGTGTTTTTCAGTAAGGTCGCCTGTCTGTGTCCGCTGGTCCAGTCATGTCTTCATCATGTCTTTCAGTTTCCGCCAACCGCTTCATCCAAATCGAGTCCGAACGTCGACCGTTACTCACACAATTTTAGCAGGGCCATCGGTGATGCTCAAAACCCCTCTCCACTTTTGGAAAGGAGACGCAATTCCACGCCTTGTAGGAGGGACAGGATTTATTTCATTGTGTGCAAAAGAGGCAGGGCCTTCTGGATTATTTGAGCCCATTCACTCTGTCATCCATACAAGGCTAGCACAGTACCATGGATGAGCCATCAGACTCTAATCCCTGGCTAGGTTGTTCTTTTCTTGAGGAGCCAGTTGTTTAAAATCATTATTGTTGGTAATGACGCCTGTATGACTTAAGAAAAGTGTCTTATAAGGTGTATAATACTAGAAGTCTACTCTGCACTGCATCTGCCAAAATGCAAAAGTTCCTGGCTCCACCCCTTGTTGCAGAACAGCCCCAAAACACAAGGGTTTCTACTCTATAGCCAATTAAAAAGGCAAGATTTAAGTTAGTCAACCCAGCAATGGCAAAGATTTGACATTCATATTTGTTATGCAAAATGTCTGTATTGGTCATTTTCTCAGGATCCCCCAACAAGTTGCTGGGCATAATATCCAGCCTGTGTTCAGGTACTGCGAGTGCTGTGCGGAGCGGGAGCAAAATCAATTCCTCCCAAATGAATGTTCCCAAATTGCATTTGTCAGGGATGTGGACAGGCTCTGACATTGTTCAGTGCTTGCAGACTAAATGTTGGGTAGAGCTGTCAAAACTAGCCCGTGCCTTTGTTGGTGGGGAATGGTTTACTGACCATGATGTCAATGATAATGCTATGATCTCTGTGCAATCAATGGATACCCTTGGAGCACTTGAGCAGAGTCAGGAAAAGATTTGCAATTGTTTTGAATCAAGGTTAAGAGCCAGGCTCTTAACCTCTTAACCTAGACCAGTTGTCTGCCTCTATGGTTGCCATTCAGTACCTAAAGCAGTTTCATAGTGTGGTGGATTTATAAAAGCACAGCACCTACACCTTGACCTGATCATGTTCTCATATTATGGATGTAGTCTCTGAAATCATGTCATCATGTTGATGTTGAGGCAGCTGTTTTCATCCTTTGTGGCATGCCAATTTATAAATGAGCAAATAGTTAAATTCTGTAATGCTTTTCAGCCAGGACTCATAAAGGGCTCAAAATGCCTCAAAAGACGGAACTCAGCCGAATCAGAAAACCTTAAGATTAAGAGAAGAGTAAGTCTCAAAAAACTTGATCAAGAGTCTCAATACATCAACATAAGATGACTGGACACAATTATACTGCATTGCATGAGAGCGAGTTGGGTCGTCTCTGACTGATCTGGTATCACAGTCAAGACACAGTGCATCACAAGACACACAGCACACATCACAAGACAGCACAAACACCAGTGGCACAGCGGGTCTGCATGCTGTATTCTTTGAAAATGCAACAAGAGAAAGATCAGATCAAGTCAAAACTGACGCTTTCTTAAAATTGAATACTTGCTCCAAACTGTCCTTTTCTATGAAGTTACTCTGTTTCAATATCAAATGCTAGAGATCATCCACTTTAATTTCAGGCTTAATCAGTGTCTGAATCCATTGAGATTTGTTTGTATGCCCTAGGAAGAAATTAGTCTTGAGTTGTCAACATGAGGCAGATAGTTGTACCATAAACCACCAAAAACCTAGTTTAAATTCAAGCAGTGTTCTTCTGGTATTGATATTATACACAAATAATGAATGTTTATGAGTTCAGTGGTATGAATATTCACGAGGTGTAAAATTGGAATATTCCATTCAACAAGGCGAAGCAGAGTTGAATGGAACATTCCATTTTTCACTGAATTAAATATTCGTTTCATTGAAAGAATGAAAAAAAACAAACATTTGTTTTATACCAAGGCGAAAATAGATCCTTGTCATTTGATATTTTATTAAAATTGTTCTGTCAACTTGGAAAAACAGATTGTTCAAAAATAATTCTGACAATGTAGTCCGTGATGCCATGCACTGACTGTACTCCCCCCCCCACCAAAGACTTTGTGTACTTCATCAGTCCAGTGAAAAATCATGTCAGAAATTAGACCAGCTTTTCATCTTAACTTCATCCTTTTCATACCTCCAGACGGTTTACATCGTAGTGGATTTGTTTTTGTGTGTGTGTGTGTGTGAAGAATTAGCACTGTCAATTAGCTCGTTCAAATCGTCCTGTCAGCAAAACAAACTCCTCCATGTTTAGCTAAACGCCGCCCTCAGTAGTGTGAGCGCGCGTGGTGGTCGGGGCATGCAATAGCACATTTCATACAGCACCAAAATTACACGCTAAAAAGAACTATTGCACAGTAAATGAAACAATGGCAAATGGTACGAATAATCCATGTCACGTGACATACAAGCCACCAATCAAATGACAAGGATCCACTCAGCCATTATATAAAGTGCAATATTCTCATTCACATAGGAAAGTCCATGATGCAAATATATAAAAGACAATAAAGTTGAACAGTAATGGAAAAACACAAAACAGCCTGCTGCTTCACCTCAGGGAGCTTTGGTAGCTCTTCTCAACTGTTATGCTTTGATACAATGAGGGCAGAGCCCCTTATTTGCCAGAAAACTCAGTTCTGTCCATCCAAATAGATGTGCCTCAGTTACCAACACACCTCAGCTCTTATACAGAATGACAGCGTACATATTCAGGAGATACTGCAGTAAATACACAACAATAGCATTCACATCACAATGCATTTTTATTTAACACATAAACCATGTGGACAGGAAAAAAAAAAAAAGTGCCACAGCCTGAAATGAGGTGAGAATGGCTCACTTCATAGGATGCGTGCTGGTGAAAATTGACAAGGAAAAGCAGACAACTGCACTTAATTCCCAGAGAACAGCTGGGTGTATTTAGGGTCAATTTACAGCACATGCATAACATCAAAATATAGTATTTCTGACATATCAACAAACTGACCCAATCTGTCAAAAACACAGACAATAATCTGCTGGTCTGTAAATTAAAAATAACAACCTTTCATCAGGTTCTATTCATAACAAAAAATAATAATGTCAAAACCTTTTATTTTTAATACTGTGAATCAAGTTACCCCAAATAATCCCAAAGTACAGAATCTTCACCAGATATTGCTGACTTGATCAATTTCCTTTTCTAAATTGAAATATGATAGTACAGGAGTTTCGTTTCACTCCTGAGCATCTGATAGGTCAAGTAACTTTTTTATTAAAAAAGGAAAGAATGAGAAAGTTAAGAATTCACAGCGCACCATTTTTTCCACATTACAGCCTTTTTCCAAAATAGATGAAATTAATTTTTCCTCAAAATTCTACATAACACTCCATAATGACAATGTGAAAAAAGAATATTCTTTTGAGACTTTTACAAATAATAATAATAATAATAATAATAATAATAATAATAACAACAACAAAAACTAAGAAATCACGCGTACATAAATATTCACAGCCTTTGCCATGCAGCTCAAAATTGGGCTCAGGTGCCTCCTGTTTGCACTGATCATCCTTGAGATGTTTCTCCAGCTTAACTGGAGTCCACCTGGAGTAAATTTAGTTGATTGTACATGATGTGGAAAGGCATGCACCTGTCTACATATAAGGTCCCACAGTTGACAGTGCATATCAGAGCACAAACCAAGCATGAAGTCAAAGGAATTGTCTGTAAACCTCTGAAACAAGATTGTCTCAAGGCACAAATCTGGGGAAGGGTACAGAAACATTTCTGCTGCTTTGAAGGTCCCAATGAGCACAGTGGCCTCCATCATCTGTAAAAGGAGGAAGTTCAGATCCACCAGGATTCTTCCTAGAGCTGGTTGCCTGTCTAAACTGAGTGATCGGGGAGAAGGGCCTTAGTCAGGGAGGTGACCAAAAACCTGTCAGAGTTCTGTTTAGAGAGCTCCAGCATTCCTCTGTGGAGAGAGGAGAACCTTTCAGAAGGACAACCTTCTCTGCAAGACTGAACTCTTTGACGTGAATGCCAGGCATCACGTTTGGAAGAAACCAGGCACCATCCCTACACTGAAGCATGGTGGTGGCAGCATCATGCTGTGGAGATGTTTTTCAGCAGCAGGAACTGGAAGACTAATGAAGATTGAGGGAAAGATGAATGCAGCAATGTACGAAAACCTGTTCCAGAGCACTCTTGACCTCAGACTGGGCCAATGGTTCATCTTTCAGCAGAACAATGACCCTAAGCACACAGCCAAGATATCAAAGGAGGGGCTTCAGGACAACTTTGTGAATGTCCTTGAGTGGCCCAGCCAGAGCCCAGACCTGAATCCAATTGAACTTCTCAGGAGTGATCTGAAAATGGCTGTGCACTGACGCTCCCTATCAAACCTGATGGCGCTTGAGAGGTGCTGCAAAGAGGAATGGGTATAACTGTGCAAAGATAGGTGCGCCAAGCTTGTGGTGACACATTCAAGAACACTTGAAGCTGTAACTGCTGCCATAGGAGCATCAACAACATACTGAGCAAAGGGTGTGTGATATGAACATGTGATTTCTTAGTTTTTATTTTTTTAAAATTTGCAAAAAGAAAAACAACTTTTTTCATGTTGTCATTTTGGGGTGTTGTGAGTAGAATTTTGAGGGGAAAAATAAATTTTCACTATTTTCGAATAAGGCTGTAACATAAAATGTAGAAAAAAAATTAAGCACTGTGAATACTTTCCAGATGCACTGTAACACTGTATAGCTTCAGGAATACAGCAGAAAAAGGTCTTATCTTAGATGGTCACTGATACTTCACTACAACATAGACACACAGCAACAGAAGAAAAACTGACATTATCAACAGAAAGGAACAGGTGTTAAGGCAATCAACACACAACCATATACAAGAACACACTGCAGAGGATTATCATAAATGTTTCAGGAGTGTCAGCTGTCTACGTATGATTTTAGTGCCGTATCCATGATCTACATTGATTCTTTGCTTTTCTTTTAACACGAAATGACAAAATATGCCACACCAAATTTTGCTAAGAAACAATGGCAATAGAGCTGTTTTGTAAGATTACAAAAACAAACCTTCATGGAACTTGACAGGATACAATAAAGTGTACAGTAGAGGTAGAGAATGGGCATGGAATGAAGTACTTGCAATCTTTTCAGCACCAGTCCTTAAAACTGCTGATTGTAAACTGTCATTTTTGTCAATCACAATTTAAGGCCCCATGGGGACCAGCTCAAAAGTACAGAAAACACTAGAATATCCTAAAAATATGACGACATTATACTAAACACACTATTACATGATATGACTACCAAGCCAATGATAACACGGCAGTCAGACTTCATGTAAGTGGATGTAAGTCAAGCATGCTAGCCGCTCAAGGGTAGCAGGCATAAAATTCAGGGTTCACCAAACATTCAAACAAATCAAAAGGCAAATCTAAAAATTTGTAGCCTCTGCTGTGCTTTGTTAATGTTCCTAAACCTGTCTATAAATTGTTGTTAAAATTAATATAAAGAGCATTTGACTTGGGTTTGAAAGTTTGCATTGCTCATGAAGACTAATCATTTTTAGGATATTACACAACTTAATTTTACAAGAACTTACAACAGAATGACAAAACTCTCAGAATTAAAGGCCCCATAATGTTGCAAAGTTGGCAATGAATATTTATTCTGAATTTGGTAAATTCCAAGACCGTATTTCTGTACATTCATGCACACACTGCATTCCTATTAGTTTAAACAAAACACTTTCACTTAAATATTTGTTTCTACAGTGAACAATATAAGGCCAGCTACCATTAAACCTTGATAGAAACATTTACAACATAAATGGTTATTTGAAACAACTGTACTGCTGACATGTCACTGTGAACTAATCAGTCAACCTTGCTTGATCTGCAGGCACTGACAAATCAAAGCACCATGCATAGCAATGAGCGAGGCTGGTTAAAAAAAAAAAAAACTTTTTTTTCTAAAGTCATGATTTTTTTCATTTTTATTTAAGTCACTCTACTAAATGAGACTATACAAATATCGTTAGTTATAATCTTTGACATGTAAAATATAAAGGTGCACATACAACATGTACAATTACCATTAATGGTACCAATTTCATATTTCAGTGATGTTTTAAGTACTGATTTCTAAAAAGTCATTTTTGATTATTTTTTATTTATTGCAGTGATTTAAATCAGCTGATTTAAAATCATACCAGCCCAGGCAACAAGGCTACAAAGAATAAAATGCAGTTATTAATGAACAGCTGTGAGGATATCTGTGACAAAGTCCTCAGAAATCCCAGTGGCACAAGATACAGAGAACAGGTCAAACAGTGCTGTTTCATATGACATGACTGAAAGACAGTCTATGACGATCAATTCAGGTCCACAGTTTTTGGCAGTTAACAGCAACAGCGCAAAAATAAAATAAAATAATAAAAATAAATAAATCATTTTTGTCATATTTGTAAAACAACATAAAAACATTGACCACACTTCACTGAGTCATTTTCTTTTGACAATATCACTGTACAGATGAGATTTATTGGCTTTTGCCAATAATAGCTAGCTCCAGTAACTATCAAGACATTATCAAAATTTGCCCAATGTATGCCTTAATCAAATAAATAAATTATGAATCACAGTTATTGACATCCAACAGGCTTCAATGATAAGCAAAGTGGAGTGTAATTGTGCTCTCATGAATAAAGCCTCAACTGCAAGCATACATTCCAATTTAAAATTAAGATTATTAATTCAAATAGTATGGACCACAGCTACAAGTGCAGAAAAAAAACTTGCATAATGAGACTGCAATAAAGACTTATGACCTTCCTCAGTACATCAATAAATAACATATGTATTCAAATTTACTTGAGTTTCATCTTGTAGTTTAGTTCTACTATATTTTCATTTTATGTTTTACAACCTAAAGTGAACCATCAGGTCTGCAGGTTCCTATGATTATTACAATCATAAATCGAATGTGAATTACAAACATGTTCAGCTGGTTGAAGACACGCTGACAACAGGTGGAACACAATGGGGTCACAATCAGGAGTGTAATTTATAATACAACACTGTACTAGCCAGGCAAAATGAGTTTTAACAGATTAGTATTAAACATATTCATATGACTTTTTCAGGTTAAAATCAGTTTTGTATAAAGTAATAGGTTTTAGTATTAATGTGGCCATACATTACACAACGATATGATACCAATCTGTGTTGTACCGAAATCATTGAGAAATGCAAAACATATTGCACTATGTCTCAACGGTGTTACATACATGTTATTACAGGCAGAGCGGCACACAGGTGTGCAGGCAGACAAAGGCACAGATTACACTTATCCACTCGATGACAATGATGTAATGACATGCCAGGGATTTTTGTGAGGTGGGCTGTTTTAGAATCAGGGTACATAAGTGGATTTTAAAGATAAAGTTTGATTTAATGACAAGGTGGAAATGACAAACAAAGTTTAGTTTGCCATACATGGCTAACTACTACTGGTGTATCAGCAGCAATGGTCATTTGGTTTGATATCTCCATTTGTTTACCAGCAGAACTCTAATTATACCAGTTTTTACCAAAATATCTGTCATTTCCATGATGTCCAATTTTGATGGGCTGCAAGAACTAATATATTTAGTAGGTAACCACTAAATGGACTAATTTCCCTGTCAAAGCCTACTGCATAACAATCTAACTCCCAGGATCATTGCCCAGTGGGGAAACGACTTGAAACAGGCATTCAAAAATAAAAAGTCTTGTTTGTCAAAAATATCCTCTCCAGAAATAAGAGTGCATTTCAAACACAAGCATCAGTCTTATGTGAATATTATTTTTTTGTTTGAAAAAGGTAATCACTATCTCTGATGCCACAAAAGGATGTGTACCTAATTCGCTCAAATGTCTGTAATATTGGGGTGTAACTCTCCATCTGTCAAAAACTGTCATCTTCAGAAGTGCTTATAGCCCATCACTATTTGGGAATGCATAAATACAATAGCAGTTGTATATTCCGAGTACATACTTACTATCAACTGTTTTTAGTAGATAGTTTAATATGGCTGGATTGCACTAATCTTAGTCTGTATAATTTACACAACAATTATCTTAGTAAAAAAAAGTCCTATCCGGAAAGTATAGCAGATCATATCTGTGAGCTCATATATGCAACCATCTGACAGGTCTGAAACTTTGGGCATTTAAGTACCCCAGTCAACAGTTAGATATGGATGAATAACTTGACCAAAGTAACCAATCTGATTTTTTTGGTGTCAGTGAAACATATTTGTGCATCCTGACCGTGAAACAGTCCAGGTAGAGATGGATGTTCTGTTGTTGAAACCCTGAACAGGAACAGCCAAAAGAAGCAAAGAAAGCTGTGCATCTTCAAAGGACCCAACTTCCGAGGTGCACACATGAAGGTGTCCAGGACACACCCATGGACCTTCAGAGTGGCAACAAAGAGCAAAAATTGTGCGTAAATTATTAAATAATTTTTGCAAAGGCCAAGACCTTGATTCTGAGAAAAAGAAGGCCTGGGGTGTCAGCCGGCATGCACGTGTCTCTGAACAAAGAAAGTGTATTCTGTGGTCAATAACTATATTTCCATGTTTGCCATTATCCACATAAACATACAATAAAAATGTCTCTCACTCAGTCACATTTTATATATCATTTTGCTAATCAAATTAACTAATCAAAGCTTGGGCAGTCTGTAATGTACAGAGCACACAGGGGTAATATGTACGCTGTTATTCAGCGGTTCTCTGCAGTATGCTTCTGCATGTGTGATATGGCAGTATCACATCTTATGTAGTGTATGGCACACTTAAAGCAAAAGGTCAACCTTCATCAGTAGGGAAATTTATAGTAAGCTTTTGTTTAAGAAACATTTAATTTCTAAACATCCATTGAGAGCAACAATATGTTGCCATTTGCACAATCCAACACAATCCATTGAATGCAGATACTGGTTCATGTTGAATTTATTTTATGCAATAACTTGTGACTATCGGATGCCAACAGCTTTGTTCAAAAAAAATTTACAATGTGCAATGGGCTAGCAGCAGAATAAGACTAACTGGTTGAAAGCAAAGAAAGGGGTATGAATAACAGTAAATCTGTTACACTGTATTTACAGTAGTCATTTGTACAATTCCAGGTATTTTTAATTCATGCACTTTATTACATGACGAACTGGAGGATGTTAAGAGTAAAACCTTTATGTGAACACTGACATTCACCATTATGAATACCATACTGGAGGAGCACAGGCATTGATTTATGACCATATCGACACAGACTGATTTGAATTCCTGGTGGTTGCAAAAATTTACAATAAAACATATGACTGCAAGTCAATAAGGTTTTAAACTTGATAGAATTCTCCATTTAATAATGAGCCTAAGTAAACTCAGCATTTCACCTTCCTTCTTTCTGGGATGTATTACAAATACATTATGAATCGAGTGTCAGGAACCATGCCATTTCTCAGAGTGTAGGTGACACAAACAGACAGAAAAAGGGGAAAACCCAGAGAGGGAATAGTGAGTAGCTGCACAGTTACCAGTTTGCACTGTCCCAGGTGTCCTCAGCAGGCTTTGTGGGACTCTTCTTCCCCTTACCCTCTGCATTCTCCCAGTTGTTGTCCCAGGCCTCCCAGCTCTCTTCTGTGCTGTGTTTGTTGTTGGATGCTACTTCAGAGCCCCAATTGTCCCAACTGTCAGAGCTCTTCTTTGCAGAATTATCTGCCATGGTCCAGCTATCACTACTAGGGGATTTCTTGGGCTTTAAGGAGCTGTTGCTGCCAAAGGTTTCCCAGAAGTCCTTTGTCAAAGGCTGGCTAGAACTGCCCTGATATCCTTCAGCGGGATCCATGTTCTGGTAGCTCTCTCCAGTAGACCTAAACAGTCCATCCATACAAATTAAGAACATTTGAATTGGTAATGTTTCGTAGCATTTAGCTACATTGTAAAATGTGGAATGTGAGTGTACTTAAGGATGAAAATATTTACGCGTCTTCTGGTTTTCCCGAGAAGAGATTAGTCAATTTTGCACCAGCTCCCTGAACCTAAGGTAAGAAAATATTGAAGATGAACATTTTACTGCAGTTGCATTCTTCATGGCATTATTATGCATGAAAGGCAAATGGAAATTATGTTATCAACTCAGAACAAAAACTAAACATGGCAAAAATAAATGAAGGAATTTCACATTACCACAAACAATTGTTACTAGCTACTTGACAATGTTGCTGTAGTTTTGGTTTCATCAATTGTAACATTAAAACTAAACGAAACTTTGTAACAGTTGTACAGTTACAAAGTTGTCTACACACAGTACTCACCACCAGAATAAAAATGGAAGCAAAAAAAGGGGAGAGATTAAGTTAAAAACAGTATTCTTAAACACTGATCAACACAGCACAGCCAGTCTCCTCGGCACATGCTACATTTGGAACTCCCTCTGCAGTTTATCTGAACTACTGCAAGAGTGATCAGAACAGTTTGTGATCAGATTCACTGGTTATACAACAGGAAACTGGCTTTGCATGTGTCCAGAGTGGCACAGGTGTGCCAGTCCTACCTTATTTGCCAGCCCAGTGATGCTGACTGTCATTTCATCTAGCAATTTTCCATCTTTCACCTGGATGAGCCAGATTGATATTAACAAATAATGAAAAACATTTCATTGATAAAGGCTTTTCAAAACACAATATGCTGTATAGAAGATTCATTGATTGTAAAATGTGATTGGTGTTTAAAAGTAATAATTAACTTTACTGGAATTGTAAGTTTCAGTTTCAATCTAATAACAGTGCATAGGAAATAGTGTTAGAAAAGCACAAACTATAGTTACAGTTAATAGCTGCTAGCAATCTGTACAATAAAAGACAAAAGCAATATTTAATTGCAGGGCAAGTCAGAAAAATAATGTTTTTATAAAGAAAATTAAAGTAAATTGTCATTTGAGCTTCCTGAAATTTGAATAAGGACAGCAGGTTTGTATCACCAAAATGCTTGATAAAATTTAAAGACACATCTAGGACCTGTTCATTTGACAGTGAGAGCAGGTATGTGGAAAATTTAAACACACTAAAGTCAGTAAGCATGTGATCATCAAATGAACTGATCCAGTTTGTGTCCTTTAAGCTGAGGCAATGCACACTAAATTCACTGCCTTGTTAGATGGTTGGATTAAAAAAAATTAGAATACATTTTGTTATTTGTGAAGATGGTTGTGAAGTAATATTTCACAAATTGTCCTGTGACTACAGAGTTTACATGGAACCACAGCCTTTTCCAAATAACATTAAGGTTGCAATGTGCAAATTTAGTGGCTTTGTTCCTGACCAATAAAGAAACAAAGTCACCTGCAAAGCTGAAACCACAGCTTTTGTCGTTCAGTGTGGGCTAGCATAAAGTAGATAATCTGGTACAAGCAGCGGTGAAGAAAATAGCACATTCACATCTGAAGCTGATTGACCCCCTAAAGCACTGTATCCCACCACCAAACCAACAACTTCAAACATCAATGTTACCTTTTCTTGGGTAGGTTTGATAACATTCTCATTTAATGTCTGTCCTAACTCTGTGGCCTAGTTGGAAGTCAGAAGGGTAAATTAATTTGAATAAAACATGGTTTACCATTCAGAAGAGTGTAACACACTGCATTACTTATTCTGTACATGCATGAAGTGATGACCACTCAACCCACTATAACATTCAGCATTATAAGCAGTATGGGGTGCAATGATTTATAAAATTAAAAAAAACGCCACAAGTAACTTCTACAGTATAAAATTTCAACTGCCTCTGCAGTGAATTAAATCATATGGATAGTATGTTTTTTGTGCTTTTTTTTTTTTTTTTTTACATAATAGCTGATGAGGAAACCCACTGAAATGCTGACTTCACATACATCCTACCTCTAGCTTGGTTTTATCAACAAGCTTTATCAAATAACTTCAAATCAATGGCTGCAGCATAAACAGAAGTTTTGAGTTTAAACAAAAAAGTATTAATAATGGCAGTTATTCACAGTGTTCGATGGGATATTCATAAGCTCAAAACACAAGTCATGCCAAAGCAAACACCATTTCTTGTGTTGCTGTCCATTAGGGGTTGCAGAGACAAATCACCCTTATTGGTGTGCATTGGCACCTATAAGCTGGATGTCAACTTGTCACTGATCAAGTAATTATAACATGCCTGTCATACAGGATGGATGTAGATCACATCAGAACTGGATTCTGCTGTCAGCCATTTTACAACATGTGCTATTTTCTAACTCTATCGCCAATAGCAGTAAACAACGACAATGCCTCCTGTTGGTGGGAGAGAAAACTATACCAGTACAGCATCATTAAAATTTCAACAGTACTACTACCCTAAGCAGTAAGACTTTGTTATCCAGTAATTTAACTATCATTTTTGGGGGGTAAAAAAAAAAAATAAAAGAAAAAAAAATAGCAATGCTATATTTTGTATATATCATTGAACAAATGCAATCACAACTTTGAGCATTTAATTCTCTCCACAATCATCTGTTCTGCGAGTGAATGAGTGAGTTCTAAATTTATTTCCTTAATTTCTCCAGTATCAGAAGCAGTACTGTTAAGGGGCCAGTGCTTACAGATACTCTGGTCTTGAATAATTGAGCCCTGGGGCCTGTTTAATACCGTGTTTCAGTACCCGTCCCTTGTGGTAATACCAGGAATACTCTCCCAAGGGTGGGTTTTGTACAAGTTTAGTCTTCTCTTAGCTCAACATTTAAATTTTTCTTTTTCCAGTAAAATGGAACTCATAATACAGAAGTGTTGCTGCTGCTGCCGAGTTGGGACCTGTTGTTATTTATGCTAGTTTCTGTCAGCTATGCATTCATTTTTTTCCTGATATGGACTATAAAGCATTTTGTTCTACCGTGGTTTTATTAATCAATGACAGCCATAGTTAGTTGACTATGACTCAACTGCCAGGTTAAAAATTTTGAATAAAAAAAAGAAAAAAGAAAAAAATCTGAAGTCGTGCAACCCCTACTGTACATTATGTCTACCATGAACATTTAAACTAAAACTGTGACAAACATACACTGACAACAATACAGAACATAAGAAATCTAACAATAAATAAACAGAAAAAAACGACAACAAAAAACAATGATTATGAAAAAAGTGCCATCATGCAGCCATTATCCGTTTACCGGCTCTGGGGGTGCTTTATAACCCCTTAACTTCATCCAGAGAGGCAAACATATATTAGACAGTATCAATTTATGCAGAAGTCACTCATGCATGATATAACACATATGTTAAGAAATTATTCTGATATATTTTCGTATAGCTGCAGAGGTGCCACATTTCAGTGATGCCATATCCTATTAATGATGCAACATAGACGGACATGCTTCATTTTCTACATGAAGTGCCATAGTAACACCCTCTTCTTCTCCCTGCTGCTTACTAGAGTCCCTTTATACATAAAGTAGCAACAACGAAGAACATGGCGCCATTTGGGGGCCAATTGTGCTGGACTACTAAACTAACCTTTTATGTTTTCAATATTTTTTTTCAGTTAGCCACATACAGCAACACATTCAGGTACAGGTACTATGAAAATAAATATAAAATTAGCTCCTGGGTGTACCCTGCCTCGCACTCTATGACTGCTGGGATAGACTCCAGCTCCCCACGACCCTTGATTGGACTAAGTGGTTGAAGATGAGTGCGAGTGTGTGTGTAATCAGCGTGCACACTGCAAAAACTATTAAAATATGAGAGGAAAGAGTGAAACCAAAAAAGTGTCAAATCACAGCCTTTTGTGGTGTCTGATTTAACAGGTACATGTCTCGCTGTGATTCCGTGTCTGACCGCGGTTTGAAGAAGTAAACGGTTGGGTTTTTAATCACGGAAATGACTCCGGTTGCACTTTCCTCAAATCAGCGAGTGTCAGTGCTGAACCTGAACTTTTTGTACCTCTATTACTGGGCACATCCAGAATGCTATGTCTGGTATAAGTGAGCAGGTTTTAATGGAAATATACTGCGGTCGGAGAGGACATTTTTTCAGATGTAAACGAAAAACCATTTTACGAGATCTGTTAGAAAAGTATCCGACCTTTTTATTTTTTTCAAAAACCTGATGGATTTGAATCACGTGTGCTTGCATGAGCCAACCTTGAACCTTCGTGCGCATGTGTGATTTTTTTCACGCCTGTCGGTTGCGTCATTTGCTTGTAAGCAGCCTTTGTGTGAGGATGGGTGTAGTCTCTCGTCATTTTTTCTTTGCAAGGAAATGGCGGAACGAGTGGAGCAGCGCGACAGCATCAAATTTTGCCACAAACTGGGCGCCAGTCAGGTGGAAACCATTCGGATTATTCAGTCTGAATCTTCCGAATGGTTGACGAGCTGGGCATGTTACAACATGTCCTGTGAGACTTCAACACGGAGGCGCTGTTGCTGCGCCATCAGCTTCGTGCCGATGAATTTCACCGCCAGTTTTCATGGCAAAATCTTCTTTCACAGTGGAATGTGCCGAAAAAGTGCTGATGTCCACCTCTTCCGCAATTTCTCGGATAGTCACACGACGGTCCTGCATCACCACAGCGTTCACTTTGGAAATGATCCGGTCGTTTCAGCGTGTTGATGCCGATCGGACAGCGGTGCGCCCTCCACCATTGTGCGGACGTCTTTAAACTGGTTGTACCGCTCCTTCATCTGTGTGATGCCCAGAGGATCGTCACCGAAAGCCATCTGAATAATCCAAATGGTTTCCACCTGGCTACTGCCCAGTTTGTGGCAAAATTTGATGCAGTCGCGCTGCTCCAGTTGTTCCACCATTTCCTTGCAAAGAAAAAACGATGAGAGACTCCACTCACCCTCACACAATGGCTGCTTACAAGCAAATGAAGCAACCAACAGGCATGAAAAAAATCACGCATGCGCACGAAGGTTCAAGGTTGGCTCATGCAAGCACACATGATTCAAATAATCAGGTTTTTGAAAAAATAAAAAGGTCGGATACTTTTCTAAAAAGACCTCGTACATGGTGTTTATTACATGGAAAATCATACAAAAACATCCAGTTTATACAATGATGGTTTAGGGTGAGTTTTACTGTACATGGGACTGAACACTAAATTTACCCCTCAAAACTTGGACGATGAAGTTGCTTCCATCTCACATGGCTTACTTTATTTTCCCAAATTTTTCTTCTGTTCGGCTCTGCAGGGAATCTGTACATCTTGAACCACTTGTTGTGTCTATGTGGGCATCCAAATGCAAAACAACCCGACATTATCAGTGAATAAATAAATAAGCTGGATTTACCTGAAGTTAGTTTAACAGAGAACGCTATTTTGGCCCCAAGATGGCACCACGAGTCACGTGACCGTTTTTTAAAATTCAGCTCGTAATGTCACTAATTCTCTGTGTAAAGCAGTCCTTCTCAAATAGTGGTGCTCTCATTGTCAGGGTGTGAGCAGGGAGTATTGAGGACTCTTGCATAATGGAATGCAACTCTATATAGGGTTTTTTTTCGTACTACGGTGGCAGACAAGGAAAGACTGCTGGGTCTTAAAATGTTGGCAGCCAGAGCATGAAGCCAAATAAATTAAGGCATCACTTAAAGACATTACACCCCAATCACGCAGATAAGCCGCTTGAGGTTTTTTCAGCGAAAACGTGCCGAATATTGTCAGCAATCATCCCGATTTGTGAGTGCTGCTTCAGTAAACCAGTGAGCGCCGTTAGCATCATAGCACAGGAGCTGAGCAGCAGTAGACATGGTCTCTGTAATGCTGGATGGTGCAAGTGCTGCAAAAAAAAAAAAAACTTTAAAAAGAAAAAAAAAAATCATAAAAAAATCTGCACAAATTGTTTTATTCATTTTTGTTTTGTCTGTTAAAGTGTTCTATATATTGTGCTCCTGAGTAAGTGTTTTTTATCAATTTGAATTTATTATTATTTATTGATTTTATTTAATTTTCTTTTTCAGTATCAAATAGCAGTCGGTCAAAAATTGTTTACAGTTTAAGGATTTTTTTTTTTATTTCAAGCAAAGTGATGCAAATTTTTTTCTGTTACAGACTAAAAAAACAATGTTAATAAAGTTATTCTTTGCTGCAAGTTAATCTAAAGTTCTTTCTTTTTTTTTGTTTTCTTTAATGTTAATAAGGATACAATGTTAAGCAGAGGTGGACTTATAAATTTTATGGACAAATGATACTATTTACTCGTATAGTTACAGCGGCGAGTGGGACGAGGGGAGCGAAATGTTTTCTTCTTCCTGGGGGGCGCAACAGAAAATAACTGAGAAACACTGGTGTAAAGGGACTCTACTGCTTACCCCCCACACACACACACACACAAACACACACCAAAAAGTCCAGTGTCTAATCTTTTTCTTTGTCAGTCGTGAGAAAGGACATTACAACCAACAACACAAGTTTTTCCCATGAATGAAAGAAGAAGAAAGAAAAATGGATTTCAACAGCAGTAAAAAAAGTAATATGGCAACTAAGCACTAACAAGTGGCAGCACAATTGACGATTCATTCCACTCAGGCACGACGCACTGCAGTGATGTCACATTGCCAAGCCCTATGACTGGATCCAAACACCACCAATGTTACATCACACACACAGCCGCAAATGCGAAGAAATATCTAATATCTCATGCAGTCCGGTGGTTAAGTGGTTAGCACTTGCCTCACAGCAAGAATGTCTTTTGTTTGATTCTACCCATGCTTAGTTCCACTCTGTGTGGAGTTTGCATGTTCTCTCTATGCCATCATGGGGTTCCTCCCACCACCAAAAACATACACATGTGGGTCTGCTCCTTTCTCTGCCATTGACCAAGGCAGTGTCTCAATATCTGGTTTTGGTCCCTGGGTGCTGGACTGTGGCTGCCCACTGCTCTTACCTATAATTAGGGTGCGTTAAATGCAGAGGACAAATTTCATTGTACAGTTGTATGCAGAAGTTTGGGTACCCCTGATAATTTTCGTGATTTTCCTTTATAAATCACTGGTTGTCTGGATCAGAAATTTCAGTTAAATATATCATATAGCAGACGAACATGCTGATATTTGAGAAGTGAAATGAAGTTTCTAGTATTTACAGAAAGTGTGCAATAATTATTTAAACAAAATTGGGCAGGTGCATAAATTGTGGCACCAATTGTCATTTTATTGATCTGAATACATGTAGCACTAATTATTGGAACACAAAATTGGTTTGGTAAGCACACTGACCCTTGACCTCCTTACACAGTTGAATCCAATCATGAGAAAGGTGGCCATTTGAAAATGTTTCCGCTCTTTGCATCTCTTTTGATGAGTGGCAACATGGGAGCCTCTAAACAACTCTCAAATGACCTGAAAACAAAGACTGTTCAACATTATGGTTTAGGGGAAGGATACAAAAAGCTATCTCAGCGATTTCAGCTGTTAGTTTCCACTGTGAGGAACAGTGAGTAAATGGAAGACCGCAGGCACAGTACTAGTTAAGGCTGAAGTGGCAGGCCAAGAAATATCTCTGTTAAGCTGAAGCGAAGGATGGTGAGAACAGTCGTAGTCAACCCACAGACCTGCTCCAAAGACCTACAACATGATCTTGTTGCAGACTGTGTCTCTGTGCATCGTTCAAATATACAGCACACTTTGCACAAGGAGATGCTGTAATGTAGAGGAAGCCTTTTCTGCGTACATGCCACAAACAGAGTCACTTGAGGTATGCTAAAGCACACTTGGACAAGCCAGCTTCATTTTCAAATAAGGTGCTGTGGACTGATAAAACTAAAATTGAGTTATTTGGAAATAACAAGGGGTGGTATGCATGGCTGAAAAAGAAGACAGCATTCCAAGGAAAACACTTGCTACCTTCAGTAAAATTTGGAGGTGGTTCCATCATGCTGTGGGGCTGTGTGGCCAGTGCAGGTACTGGGAATCTTGTTAAAGTTGAGGGTCACATGGATTTCAGTCAATATCAGCAGATTCTTGAGAACAATGTTCAGGAATCAGTGACAAAGTTGAAGTTGCACCGAGGCTGGATCTTTCAGCAAGAGAATGACCCTAAACACTGCTCAAAATCAACTAAGGCATTCATGCGGAAGAACAAGCACAACATTCTGGAATGGCCATCTCAGTACCCAGACTTGAATATTATTGAAAATCTGTGGTGTTATTTTAAGTGGGCTGTCCATGCTCAGAAACAAACAAACCTAAAATGTTTTGTCAAGAAGAATGGTCCAAAATACCTTCAACCAGAATCCAGACTCTCATTGGAAGCAAAAGGAAGCGTTTAGAGGCTGTTATTTCTGCAAAAGGAGGATCTACTAAATATTGATGTATTTTTTCTGTTGGGGGGGCCCAAATTTATGCATCTGCCTAATTTTGTTTAAAGAACTATTGCACACTTTCTGTAAATCCTATGAACTTCATTTCACTTTTCAAACATCACTGTGTTTGTCTGCTAACTGTTTGTCTGTCTTTAACTGAAATTTCTGATCCAGACAACCAAATGATTTATAAAGGAAAATCATGACAATTATCAGGGGTGCCCAAAGTTTTGCATACAACTCTATGTATAATGACAATAAAGGCCCTTGTTCTTTTTTCTAATAAACGTTTGTATTGTAATAACCGCGCAAGACGTCTCAAAGGCATACACTGTGTTGAAATCGTAATGATTACAACAAAATCATAATGGTTGGCACCTCTGCACCTACCAGTACCAAACAACATATCATAACATTCTTTGCACATGACAAAAGTGTAAATATATTGGTAAGAAAATCCAGTAATTTATCAGAGTAATAAAGTAGGCAAACTAGGACAGAAAAAGGCCCCGTTTAATATATGAATCCTGAAGAATTAATCAAATAACTTTTTAAACACTTTAGCCTTACCTTTAGGGTTGCTTGATTTGCCAGTTTAGCTGTCTGTTATCAGTGGAGAAATGTGTTTTGAGAAGTTATTTTCCAAAAAGCAAATAGACATTGCTATAAAAAGCTCCTGTCATAACATTTATAACATAAATACACTTACATTATCTTTAGCAATAGATGCAAACTTGCTAGCTCCAACAGTGAAACTGCTCCAGCCCTGCAAAAATCAAATTAAAATCATAATTTCAGAGGAAATGTTATATAACAAGGAAAATAAATGAAACTACAGCTATATTCTGACTTACTGAATAAATAGAAGACATAGCATTGTTCAGGAAGTCATCCTCTTTCTTCTCTGGGGTCACAGTGTTACCAAAGCCAACATACCGATTGTCTTGATTCCCACTATAGCCACTTCCACTGAAAATCATTGTTAAAAATAAATAAATAAACAAACACATTTTGTTAAAAGAATATAACCAAACACAGAAAAACTGAATGTTCTAACCTCTGATAAGAGTTCACATCATCACTCAACCAGTCTTCGAAGGCCTTGTCGCTCGATTTTGCAGTGTTCTGTCCAGGTCCCCCAGAGCTACTACATTACAGAAATGCAAATGAACCACTTTAATGATTACTCTTTATGTACCATTTCCACACAGGTTGGAGCTTAAACTTTTTTTATTCTTACCGATGAGAAGATGAAAGGCTGGCCTTAGGTTGAGGTGATGTCCAATTTCTAGCAGGAGATGTCTCCAGTGACCATTCTTTTCCCTCTGCTAAAGTGGCAACCTTGAATAATTTCAGATGATTTTGATGAATGGCCAAAACAACAGTTCAAATAAAATCATTTTCAGAAAAAACTTTAAAACCAACGACCTGTATATTATTGACATGTCACCTTTCAGTGCATACATATTCTTAGTACTGGGGGAAAATAATCGAATACATACTGTTGCTACATATCATAATATTAACAAATGAAGTGATTTATTAAATGGCACAATGTTTACCTCTCATTACATTTGCTCAAAATCCATTCCATTGTTATAGGAAATCTTATCAACACTCTACCATAAACATCAACTTCCCTGGATGAAATACTGGCACACTACTACTCAGGATTTTGTAACAAATGACAAACATGGAGAGGAATAACACACACACATGCAGTCTGCACACCAAATTCAACTTGATCTTTTAGTGAACCAATGAGAAAAAAGACTTACCTTGTCCCTAAAAAGTGCAGCAGCTTTGCTGTTGTATTTCTCCTGTAGGGTCCAACTGGGATCATAATCCTCTTGAAGTTCTAGAAACAGACGGAATTTTCCATTTCCTCCTGCTTTCATCTTCTCAAGCTCAACATCTTTCCATTTGTCCATGGAGACAGAGCGCACAAAACTGCAAAACAAGACAGAAAGTACAAATTACACATCATGGGAGAACAACTAACAAGCAACCATTATCAGTGAGTTCAAAGAAGGGCTGGGTGACATGCTGATTCATACCGAATAATTGACTTTCATACAATATGAATTTGTCATATACCACAACACTAGTGCTAATGGTTGGAATATTGAGAAGAGTCCTCTGGCACTGCGGCAGCCCAATGGCTTCATGGTTAGCACTGTTGCCTCCCAGGAAGAAGGCTGTGGGATCGCTTCCCACGACTTTCTTCTTTTTCTGTTTGAGGTGGGACCTTTTTCATTGTTACATCTCTAAAAGGCATGACTGGATTAGCGCTTGAGCAGAAATCATGATGGACAGGTCAGATAAAAAAGTTTCAGAAACTGGAATAGACCATGAAGATGAAATTGTGCCAAAGAAAGGAGCAGCTTTGTTGTTTGGAGATTTTTCAATTTTAAAATGTCCAATGTAGACCAAACAACTGTAGCTGCTGTTGAGCTAAAGTTGTTGCCAGAGGAGGATTTACTCTACCACCTAAGCCAAAAAGAATGGAATACCAAGAATGGAAGATTAGAAGGATCAAAGAACATGTCAAACAGAAATCATAACCACTTAGATTTAGGCTGTTAAAGACCATGTGATGATACACCAGGATTACTTTGTGCACGGCCGTGACTGGTCTCAAAGTATGCGGCATTCACAACAAGCAGCTATGGAGACTGCCTGTAACATCCCCAGAAAAAAACAGAAGATGACTAGTGCATGCGCATAAGCCGTGTAAGAGCTAATCAATGTAGCACCAAAAGCTACAGCTTTCTAACGCGACACGCAGAGTAAAGTAAAGCCTTATAAGAGAAAGATGGCCCACGCTGATGATCTGAAATAGCTTACTGCGCATTTAAAGCGAAGCAGTGTGTTTGTTCATTTTTAAAAAACACACTGTTTGGTCCACTGGCTGCTCTCTGCTTTACATGGGGAGTGGCTATTCGGCTGGCGGCTGGCTCTCTCTGCTCGGTGTGATGGGCTCAACACTCCCCTCACACGGACAAACAGTCTCTGAAAGAAGATCCTCTAAGCAGAAGTCCAGTCTTTCTTCTCTGTTTTGCTAAGACTCGCACTGAGTGCTTCGCTTGTAATTTTCACTTTTTTAAGCAACACACAACACTTCACAAACACTGTAACTTAAATAAAATAATTTTAAAAAATGACTGCGAGCCTTGCATGTTCAACCTCCAGCTGAAACGCATCTGCTGAATCGCAAAGAAAGAGGGATAAAAAAAATTCACACAGGGACCCAGTCCACCAACCTTAAAAACAAACAAACAAACAAAAAACACTTAAAAATGATAAAATTTTACATGTTGGGGAAAAAAAAAACAAAAACAAAAAAAAAACCATGGTTGGGCGAATAGACTATTTATGCCGCCGATCAGACGAATAGACATTTTGACACGGCTTTGCATCTCTGGACACTGGGTGAATAGACTCGGCACTCAACGTGCACTTTAAATCAAGTTTTCATCGAAAGGGTGCAGAGCGGATTTTATCGAGTGGCTTTTGTGGCACTCCAAAGCCCAGTTTTTCACAGGCTGTGCTCACGTTCATGTGCAGCCTGACTGAGAATTACACCGACCACCTGCGCTTATGGTCCGGTGTCAGGGGAGTGCTGACCTGAGCTCCTGACACTGGGAAAGATCCAAAACTTGTAAAGGCGTGAAAAAAATAAATAATTACCCAGGAAAACAGAAAGGGATACACTAAATCTGACAATCTGTGATGGCGCAGCGACACTGTGCCATTGCTTAGGAAGAGCCCTGGACTGTTGATGTTGTTTAAAAACGCAAAGTACTTTTTATCCGATTACTTGATTACTCGCCAGAATAATCGATAGAATACTCAATTACTAAAATAATCGATAGCTGCAGCCCTATTCCGAACAGTGTTTACGTAACTTTGAGGAAATGTTCCAGCACGTGCTTGAATGGAATGTAGCCACTAACATTAAGAACAGAGCCGCAGATTAATTGCAAAGTTTACATAAGTATGATGTCATGTTATGATGAATAGTTTTTAAGTGACAACTGTTAATTTTGATGCAGTCACAGTAAAAGCAGCAGCCACTCTCCACTGTGAGAAGACTTAGTGCATATGCACGTCAATTAGTCATGAATGCAACCTGTTAAAAACAGTTTCTGCTAGAGGGTCAGCATTGTACATGGTTATAAGTGTTTGTCATCGATATAACTGTGTCATCAGGCAGGTTGAAAACATGCATGTTCATGGTGGGAGCTATACTGGGGTTAAAACAGAATGCTGCTCCAGTAGACAGCAGACTCTGCACACATCAAGATCCAAAATCTGACAGACTCTCAAAGTAAAATAAAAATAACAAAGCCTATCAGCTCCACTAAGGAGAACAAAATACAAAAAGGAAAAAACAACATGGCACTCGCCCACTTGTAGAATGATTTCCAAGATTACATATGTAAAGTCCACACCAGGGATCACGCGCAACTGCCAGCCATAGAATAATGTTCAGGTCCATTCCATCAAAGAAGTCCCAACTGGCATCATCACACATGGATGGCATGTGATCACCAGCTGGAGAAAAATGGTCTGGACAGGTATATTGAGACCACTCCCCATGAGCCACAGCTGCTGGATTCTCTTGAGCACTTCCAAAAGCGGTTCTCTCTCCAATCAATTTTGGCATGCTAGATAGAAAGTCCATTATCTCTTCTCACCCGGAGGAGGCAGAAAACACTACGAGAGTCATGTTGTTTGACTTCTCCAGTGCATTTAACACTATCCACCCTGACCTGTTCAGCGATAAGCTACTTGACATGAAGGTGGAGGCTCCCCTGGTAGCCTGGATTACCAACTACCTCACAGGCCACCCACAGTATGTGAGGCTTTGGGACATTATATCTGACACCATCAAGAGCAGCTCGGGGGCACCACAGTGGACGGTCCTATCTCCCTTCCTCTTCACACTCTACACCTCACACTTCAGGTTCTGGTCACAGTCCTGCCACCTGCAGACATTTTCGGATGACTCTGTCATTGTGGGCTGCATCGGCAGTGACCAGAAGGCTGAATACAGGAGTGTGGTGGACAGGTTTTTGGTGTGGTGCGGACTCAATCATCTGCAGCTCAATGTATCTAAGACGAAGGAGCTGATGGTGGACTTCAGAAGATGGAAGACTCATCCAAACGCAGTTATCATCAATGGAACACAAGTGGATATTGTAGACTACTACAAGTACCTGAGTGTCCACATAAAAAACAAACTGGACTGGACTATAAACACAGATGCCGTGCATAAGGTCAGAGCCGACTGAACTTCCTCAGGAGGCTCAGATCTTTCAATGTCTGCAGAAAAATACTGCAGATATTTTATCACTCGGTGGTCTCCAGCATCATATTCTATGCTGCAGTGTGCCAGGGCAGCAGGCTGAAGCCAGATGACATGAACAGACTCAACAAGCTCATCAGGAGAGCTGGCATCTCCTTCCATCCCCCTGCATGCCACGCTAACGTTCTGTCAGGGAACTTTACCTCCGAGGTGCACCACAGAACACCACAGGAGGTCTTTCCTACCTGTGGCAATCATACTGTATAATTCCTCCTCCTTCTGCAGGGTGAATACATAAACAGTTATTTAGAGTTATTCAATTATTCAGAGTTAAGTGCAATATTGTGAAACATCTTGTGCAATATATCTTCCAGTCATTTTGCATAAATTTGTTGTACTTGTTGTAAAAATACAATTCCAAATTAAAAAAAAAATTTGATTGATTTCCGTTGAACGCGAACACTTTCTGTAATTGTGTACTTAACTAATCACTGTTTACTGTTTCTGTACTCTGGCAAAATAATTTCCTTCAGGATAAATAAAGTTGATCTTTATCTCCTGAACAATGTATTCTGACATTTTTCCAATGTAAGAAATACATCTGCATGATCAGGGAGCCTCTAAAAACAGCGTTGTGGAGAGGTTCCACATGCGCGTTCACAGCGACAGTAAAATAGCATCCTACAACACGGACAGCAATCAGCACATGTTGGGATCCAAAATCCAACAGACTCTCAAAAAACTAAGAATTTCAAGGTGACATGTGTCGTCTCCTCTCTGTACATCCTATGTAAATCGAGCCATCACTTTTGAATGAAAGTTCAGAAGCTTCATTATCAGAGCAGGGTTTTATTAAAAAGAAGACCTGAAAGTTCAGCTACAATTTGCCAGAAGCCTAGATTTAATGTTTTTGTGAAACAAATCCCTCCTCTAAACCACTTCATCATAAAGCTGTATAACCGGGGACACAAAATGCAAAACATGCACTATGCAGAATTTCTCCAATCACAGCCACAGAAGCCTAAAACCTCTTCTGGGTGTCTGTGCAAGAAAGAGAAGAGTGAGGAAAGACACCCAGTCACTCGGTTTTTGAGAACCGTCTACTCCACACAGATTTCCATAGAGTGCCATATTGGTTGTATTTCTTCATAACTGATGTAAATAAAGTTCAAGACATATTCAGTGACTTGGAAATGTTCTTGTATCCAACCCCTGACTTCTCTGAAAAAAACTGGCAATTAAACTGATTATTTACAGGTATTATACCAAAGCATTCCATTACTTATGCAACCCATCATCTTGGGTTTTATATTTTTAAGGAATTCATATCAAGTTGTAGAGATTTACTTTCAGTTTGAATCTAAGGAAGATGATTTTAGAAATTTTTATACTGAGAAGCCTGATTTACTTTTTATATCTGAAATGCCATAAACAAATTAAAATGCATGAAATACCAAGGGGCTGAATACTTTTGCAAGCCACTGTACATCAGCTTGAATTTGGCAACTGTTAAGAAAAACAAAAATTCAGAAAATGCAGTTGTAATAGCTTTTTTTTTTTTTTTAGCTTTTAAAATTTTGCACTTAACTTCTTCAAAATGTTTAACACACACAAAGTTGTTTTAGATGCTGAACTGATGTGATGTGGCACCACATCCAGCTGAAATGAACATCTAAAAACTTCTTTAAGTATGAAATTAAAGATCTGATAAGGAAGTGGACGATAATTTAAAACGGAAGCCTAAATCTTATTTATCTGAAAATTTCTTCTGACTGAGCCTCTACCATTAAAAAACTGTAGTGTGCCACTCAACCAATTATTATTTTTTTTTTTTACAATTTTGGCAACTATCCTGTTGTTCCTACAGCATCATATGTGATCAGTGTGATCTTCTATGGCAGAACATTCTTATGTCAGTGACTAATTCTGAATCGTCTCCTGCACTGTCAACACAGCTGTAAATGATGGACATACATATTAAGTGAACCACTTTCATGTTTCTTACCTGAGATGTACTCCCAGGCCCCTGTGCTTGCCAGAGCACTCAAGACAAATCCAGATCCCATAGGTTACACTGACCCACTGAGGGTTGAAAGCCCCACACTCAAAACAAAGCTGAGAAAAGTACAAGACACAACATAAAAATAATTTATACATTTGCTCAGTAATAATGACCATAACAGGTTTTCTTAGCACGATGCAAATGTTTTGACCTGATCCTGTACTTATAAAGTACAACATCTAAATATGTGATTCATTTTTTCCAGGGAAATTGTGTAAACTTTTCATAAAAATGTTCAGGCATCAGCTGACCATGAGTTGTGGCTGGACAAGTGCAGAGAAAATGGTTTCTACTCAACCATCTTTGGAGTTACAGTTTGACTGCATATGATATGTTCAGTTCAGTCATTCATTAAATGCTCTTATTAGCTCAGTATTGCCAAATCCATGAATTATGGAGTCTGACAATGTGGCTGACCTGCAGAAACTGCAAAGCGATCACATATTAACAACTTGAAACTCACATAAAATACTACAAAGATGTAATGCTGAAAGAGAGAAAAAAAACTCAAGCTGATGTGAAAATTAAAAAAAAGAAAAAGAAAAAGAAATGGCTTCATAGCTCCTCAATGTTAAAACAGAGACAAAATGTACTTTTAGGTTAACCCCAAAAACAATATCGGAAAAAGTTTACTCACTGAAATAAGCCAATATATCAGGTGGATCAGGTCTGGTTTGGGAACATGTTCTGGTGCTACACATCACTATGCACCAATAGAGGTCCTTGAGTGCTAGTTTGTTGCTGCAGGCACTAAGTTTAAAGCAACACTTTCCTGAATGTGCACTTCACATAAGACGTTTAGTGTCACAGCTGTGGTAGCTGCACAGTAAAGACTTTAACTGTGAAAGACTGTGAAGTGGCTAATTGTCGAGGTGTAACAGCTACATTAATTTATTAGACATATACCAGCGTATGCCAGTGTTTTTAATACGGTCGGCATACGCAGGCTAAATCGTCAAGATGTGACAGGGCCTTTAGCAAACTCAATGGAATTAAACCAAAGTTTGACTTTTAAAATTGAATATGACTAGCGCATTGCCCATGGGGATCCACGGGCTATAGATTGGATAGCGTTTATAAAATAAATAGCTAACATTTTTCAAGGGTGGTAATAAATTGTGCAAAGTTTCTATAATGAGTTGGAATGATGTGTGAGTCCAGAATGTTTTTAAGAACCTTAGACCTCAAAAGTTTTTTGAAGAACTCAACCTTTTAGTTTGTCTTGGTCTGCCTTTGTCCTTGCCCTTTTTAACCTCCTGTATGTAGTTTGTCTCTTTTCCCTCCAGGTGACGCACTATAGGGCCGAGGAACACCTACAGCTCATCATCTCCTCGCACCTGAGCTCTTGATCATGAGCCAGCTACATAAACCCCGGCTCGGAGCTCAGTCTTTGCCAGAGTCTTGGTGACCCCGACCAGCAAAGAGTCTTCCGTGAGAAATCCATGACCTTGTCTACGCTGACGCTTCCATGCACTCTGACGTCTGAGCTTTCCGCAGCTCATTTCAAGGTAACCTGGGCTCCACTAATTTCCATATTAGAGCTCTTTGATCTTTTGGTGTTTCCAGACACCTTCCTGCGTGGCTTCCATGCTGCACAGCTCCTGGCTCCCATGCCACTACCAAGCTCTAAGTCACTTTCGAACTCATCTGCTCTCAGCCTCAGAGTGCACAGCTCTGCCACATTTAGCTACGTTCCTGCATGTCTATGAGATCCCGTTCTCATGCTGCTACTGTTTGTGACTGTGCATGACCAAAAACTTCTTCTAAAAACTGTGTTCAAGAACTGTTTCCAAGAACTATATTCACGAACTATTTCCAAGAATTACATGAACTGTTTCCCAGAACTACTAAGAACTTCCAAGTCATTTCTGATGCTAAGTCCTGTTTAATTGGAACTGCGTCACAAGATGCACGGCGTCTGACCTCTGAAGACAAGTCATGAACTGTGAACATTCCTGCCTTAAGCCTACAGTGAACTGTTTGTGGTTAAAGGCTTCTAGTGTTACAAGTGCAATCACTCACCTCTGTTCTCCTCCGTACCCATACTGAATGGCAAATGTCAGCTCTCCACAATTTGTGCATAAACAAAATTGCACACACACACACACGCACGCACAGCTTTTTGTCTTTTCTGCAATTTGCTGTACCAAGGTGCTTTAAGTTTGACAAACAGAGAGACGGTGGCAGAAGACATTAAAAGCACTACACATCTCACTCAAGGTACCAACACGACACTTGAGTCACTCATGGTAGCAGCAACATAATACTTAACTAAAATGACTAAGCCAATTGAACTACAAAAAAACATAATAATTAATAACACGAACAACACTGTTAAACTAACATGAACCACAACAACATTATTTCAAACCCCAAAACCCTGAATTCCCATAGCCCACTGCAACACAATGCCATTGTTTACTGGTTAGATAAAATCTCTAATTTTTCCAAAAATATTTGTCCTATCAACTTTCAGTTTTCGCAGCAGTCATCCTTGACCGAAAATACATAAGCATACCAAACCTCAAATGTCAGCTCTCCCTAGTTTTTTGCGTGATCGAAGCAATACTCACGCATGCACACACACACCAAAGCAATACTCACGCATGCACACACACACAAATCACTTGGCTATTATAATACAGATTTCCACATTTTCTGTTGGAAAGTTTAGTATTATTGCTGTCTGAAATAGATTCTCATGTGATGGTAAAAGAAGGTGAACATAATTTTGCAATAACTGACCAAGAGTCCAGAAAAGTATGTGACCCATCCCAAATGCACTTTTCTTGACCAACTGCAGGACGACATAGGCTGCCTTCCCAAATACTTCCCAGCTGCGATGGAGGGAGGTTCAAGCTAGTGCAACCAAATGATGATGTGCTCCCAGACCATGTGTAACTACACCCAAACAACACTGAAATGACCACCAATAGCATCTATGACATCACTTTTTTTCTACTACTGTGACAATGCACAAACCAAAGGACCTCCCAATGATCAAAAGACTCTACTTGAAACTGGTCTGAGATATTTTTTTGTTCATCCAGGATATTTTAAGTTTGCAAATATTAAAACTTGTGATGCAACAATAACACTTCTTTTCTGAAGATTTAGATGAACTGATTTAGATGAACGTTATATGTTAGCTTATCAAATCCATAAAACCATATGACAGTTTTGACTTGGTGAGTACACAGCAGCAAGGATCTCTTTATAATGTACATTATATGCATTTACTTCAGTTGAAGTTTGTGCATGGAAGAATATTTTTCAGTTTCATCAGAGAAACACACTTCGGCCCAATCTCAATTCTCTTTTGTACCCCTTCCCCTTTGCCCTACCCCTACGCCTACCCCTTTAAAACAAGGGGTAAGGTGAAGGGGTACGCCTCTAGCCCTATGAATTGAGACAACCCTCTACCTTAGGGGGCAAAAAAACTGCCCGTCTCAAACTGCCATCTTCACTGTTTGTCAACATGGCAACAGAAGCAAAACTTGTTGCAGAAGTCTGTTTGCTCTTATTTTCTCACCTTTCTGCATAAATGCAAAGAAATAGAAGAAGTCACAAATTTCTCGACACATCGCAATCATGTCAGAGAATTTTGTGGTATTAATAATTAATTTAATTAATTTGTAATTTATAATAATTAATTAGTAATAATTCATGTCAATAATACTGATAATTAGTCATTAATAATAGTAATAATTAATATTGTTAATTGATTAATCATTAATTGATTGATTGATTAGTAATTAATGAATTCATTAATTTGTAATTAAAATAAATAAACACTTGAAATATATCAGTCTGTGTGGAATGAATGTATACATTATACAAGTTTCACTTTCTGAATGGAATTACTGAAATAAATCAACTTTTTCATGATATTCTAAATATATGAGCAACACCTGTATGTATATGTTATGGGCTGCATCTAGTTCTGTTAACCTTATACTTATTTTTCAAATTCTCCCATTTTTTTGCATCCAGCCCTATTTCCTTTAGAAATTTCCTTGACAAATAATAGCAGTCTGTTAGGACATCAGGTTATGTGTTACACATGTACATGTGTGTGGATATATTTTCCAACTTACTCCCACTGATGAAACTTCTCATTTTCTGCCTGAAAGCTTATTAGGAGACGAGTGTGCTCAGGGCTCCCTGTTTGTTTACAAAGTACACACACATTACAGACCTTGTAATCCAACAGCAGGGATCGCTATTATCCAAAGATTTCTGAACATACAAATTAACGTGCTTATCCTTTATCACAATTTTCTCCATTGTGAGAAATAAAAGTGTCTTATCGTAGCGTTCGTGTATATATGCATTATAACGCCTCAGCACACGAGCGAAGTTACGATATTCTTCAAAACGACAATATACGCAACATGCATCCAGCAGCATACACGTTGCTGTCATAGGCAACTGCCTGTAAAGTTTTTTTGTCAAGTTATAACTTCCTAAACAGCGTAATTTGTAATGAAAGCTGCTTCATTTGTGCGCCATGTTTGTTTCTGTGGATACAGCGGTAAGCTCCTACCCCTCCAAACGGAGTGTGCATCCAGATTCACTCCGTTTGGAGGGGTTTGTAGCCCTCCGCCTACCCCTCTGCCTCGCTCCAAAAAGAGAATTGAGACACCCTCTGTCTCTCGTGCCCGCGCAAAACAGAGGGGAAGGGGTAAGGGGAAGGGCCGAGGGGTAGAATTGAGATTCAGCCTTCAAATTTAGCTGAGGCAGTGTGGTGGCCAAGTGGTGAGTGCACTTGCTTCCAAAGCAGAAAGTTCCCAGTTCTAGTCCACCTGTACCTGCTCTCCATCTAAAGTGGAGGTGCGTCAGGAAAGGTATCCGGTGCAAAACTTGTGCCAAATCAACATGCACATCCATATCAGATCTGCAGTGGCACTGTGGATTAAAAAAAAGGGGAGATGCTGAAAGAACTTACTTTTTACTACATCTGTCTTGACTTTAACAGAAAAATGACTGGCAATGAGATTCACTCAAAACTGTTTCCATCATGGATCAATTTGAACAAGGACAAATAATTATTTTGTACAAGAAATATTAGACACACCTCCACATCGTCAATCTTACGTGTATTATGAGGCTTCTGTTATTCATCAATATGTGTCACAGTAAAGGTTTGTTAAATGACTTACATTATTTTCATCCTGTGTTCTCACTTCCTTCAGCACTCTTCGTGTCCTGGGACTTGCCATTTTTTTTAACCAGACTGAAAGAAAGTTTTAATAGATCTGCTTAAATACTGCATGAAATTATCAAAATGAATCCCAAATTTTAATATACATGATGTTCAAAGACATTATACAACATCGTGAGAAGCAGCCTTGCAATGTGTGTGGGGGATGTGGTAAAATAAACATACAAGACAATCGCAGAAAACAAGGAGCATTTCAATCACTTTCCTTAAAAGAAAATAAATAATACAATTTACGGTTAATTATAATTAATTAAATGATTACTGTCCTTGACTAAAACAAGGACTTATAAATATGTTAAGTCTCTATTAACATAGTCTTCAATTTGTGCTTGTTACTGAGGTGTAACATTTTCAGTTTTAGTCAGCATCTAAAATGCAAGACTCAGTTGGCTAAAAGTCAAGCATTTGACCTGAATGTTACTGAATAATTAACTCTTCTTGTCTATAGTTGCTTTTGCAGCACACACTAGTGAATTCTTCTCAGGTTTTGTGTGCGTGTGTGTGTGTGTGTGTGTGTGTGTGTGTGTGTGTGTGTGTGTGTGTGTGTGTGTGTGTGTGTGTGTGTGTGTGTGTGTGTGTGTGTGTGTGTGTGTGTGTTTTGACACATTCAACCTCCTCCTGGAAGGAATTATTGAACTGGACAACTGTTTGCCCAATTAAATAATTAGTCATGAGGGATCTCTGCTATGTTGTTATTCACCAAATTTCAAGGCTCCATTTTGTTTATCGATTTGCACATGAGAACACTAATATTTTCTGCAACTGAAACAGGTACAGTCACTTGCCCAGTTCTGGATCATTGCCGGTTCCGGATCACCGCTGTAGTATTTGCCCCGCCGTTTCTCGTAATCAGCGTGAATAAGTTAATACTTTGTACCAATGGAAAGACTGATGTTTTGTCTACAAACGACCACAAGCTTGACCGGATCCAGCCATCTTTGTGATCGGCAGAGGAATCAAAACATTCTGGTCTCGTTGGTGTGCGCGCGTTTTCTGACTCACTCATTAACGCAAGTGTGAAAGTGACAATCTCTATTAAGTAGCAAAGGTGAGTTAACCATTCAGTGTCAATGGATCTAGAGTGGGAAAATAGTTACTAACTTGGGTAGAAGATGTCTGTGTTATGTCTTGCTGTTTAATTGCTGCACGCATTTATGTCTGACGTGAAAATTTGCCGGTTGTGGATCACTGAAGCGGCAGTCTCGTGTCAGTACTTGTGAGCCATGTGGACTTTGGAGGTCATCTCAACATCACAAATGGGCATGAATGTGGGGCTTTTACTTTTTAATTTGGGAGAAATCTCACCTCCACACTTCATTTTTTTGCTCATAAAAACGTATAACAGTGCCTTTCAATACTAAGTAAATTCTCATTAATAAGTATAATTGATATCATTTTGTGTTCAAAACATTCTCTGGCACAGTGTGTATCATTCTGCATTAGAAGGGCTCCAGTCTACGCCAGGAATGCCCCCAAAGTGGCACAGAGTCTCGTGATCCAGAACCGGGCAAAGTGATCCATTTAAGTAGAAGGGCTACCCCATCCTGACTTCTTCAGCTAGATAACATCCAAATACCCAATACAACAATACCCAATAAAGGATATTCAGTCGCATTATGGCTCCGTATAGCGGGACTTTAAAAAGAACTGGGCAACTATCTGTACTTGACAAACGTATTCATCAGGGAGTATGCGCTGGTGCAGCACGTTGTCACATCCACCATACCATGGACATGAAACCACCTTGAAATCTGAATGGTAACTACCCAGGCAGACAACAAATACATCAACATAACCATCTCTCTACCACAGCAAGTTGACATAGCTGTTGTGGCTTTCAACACTGAGGGATCGGCATACTGGATCATGGCCAGTGTGTCAAAGTTGATGTTTCCTCACAACTCAAGTGATAATCCTAATTTTCGCCTTCCTACAATACCACTCATTTGTATTAGTAAATGCGTGGAAAATATACCTAAATTAATTTCGTGATCATTAAAGAGTTGAGATGTTTATAATCCAGCAGAAATGTCGAAAAAATTTTTCACAAATATGAGAACACTGCTTAAAAATACATTCAAATGATACCTTTAAATTGTGGACTGCTGGAAAATCATATTAGAACATTTTACATTTTGTGAACTAAATCATTAATAACGAAACTGAATGCAGTTTCCCATTTAATAATAGCTACTTTAGCAGAAATTATTTCTTAAATGTCTATTGCATAACAGAACATTTATATTAACTTCTGTCTGTATGTGTATTTGACAACCAGGGAAACTTTAATTTCGTCAGATGAAGCTTTGCAAGGCGTATATCATAAAACAATGTCGTGATTTCCTGTATTATTCCAAACTACTTTACAAATCGACATCAAACACCAAAGCTAGTAAAAGCTATCATGCTAACAGCAAATATTACCTGTTACCGGGCTAGGTCCTCCGTGAACACCGAAGCTTTTTAGAGGGTCTACGGGCGCTGCGAGAATAAATGCCGTGAAGGCTTTTCTTCAACCACACAGGGCAACGGACACCGCGTCACAAAAAATATCACAGAAAACCTGAAAACTGGTGCTAAACACCGGTAGCCATGTTCCTGTTTGCATACGTTGGCAGTGCAATGCATGATGGGAACACGACGCTAGTTCGTCTTCTTCTGTTAGAGGTACTGTTTACTGGTATCTGCTGCCCCTACTGTCTCGGAGAGCAACACAACAAAGAAAAAAAAAGAAAAAGAAAGAAAATTATTTTGCCAAGTACTTTCTGACAATTCTGTAACAATTCTGTTACACATCACATTGGCTTTTTCTGTGATAAACCATTATAGTTTTAATTGATTATTGATTACCCAATGAGTATCAGAAACTTGTCATTTTTCATTTTCACACAGATTACTGCTGAGTATGAAATCTGCAACACTGACAAATTTTGAAGCCAAAAAACAAACAGGCATTAATACCCATGGGCATTTACAGATGCGAAGAGCTATGGCAGAAAGGCAGAGTATGTATGGCATGAATAAGGATGTTGTCACCTTTGTTATAATAAATTGTGCTGGTGAACAATACCACAATGACCTTGCCCACAGTGACATGGACCGTCATCTGAATGATTGAACTTTTGCTCGTCTTGTCAGGGCAACTCAGAAATCCGCCTCTATATGTGTGCCATATTTGGTAGAAATTGGAGTAAAATAACAATTTAGAAATAAATACATTTTTTGACTTTTGACCTCAATGACCTTGCTCACAGTGACACTGACCTTCACCTAAATGATTAAACTTGTGCTCCTCTTGCCAAGGGAACTCAGAAATCTATCTCCATGTGTGCCACATTTGGTCAAAATCTGAGTTTTTCATTTTTTTTGTTTTTATCTAAATTTTGACGTTTAATCCCAATGATATTGACATTTGGCAAAAGAACCTCTTTAAGGGCAAAAGCCCTGAAGGGAGCAGGGGAACGGGTAAACAGACACACAGATGAACGCAGATGAAATTATAGTCTCATGAACATCTGTATGGAGAACACATATCTGATTTTTAGACATCCTGCAACTTGAAGATTCCGGGTTTTTTTTTTTTTTTTTTTTTGTCTTTTCTCTTTGTGACTCACTGTCTTCACTGCTGTATCCATAGCAAATATTCACTTACTGAATGCCACCGTGGAATACATAGAAAAACAGACAATATTTCAGCTAGGGCAAAAACAAACGCAGCATGAAAGCTGTGCAATGCAGATGTCCTGTAAATAATGAAGTGCTGTCAATCTTTTTGTTCTGCAGCCTGCACATGAACATTGTACTCTTACCTTTCCTGGAACATTGTCTAATCAGCATCTGTGTGGAAAGTTACAGGATTTATGGAAATGTTATCATAAAAAAAAACATAAATCAATATCAATATCCTCTCTGATATTCTACTGAATACTAACTACAAGCGAAGAAATGCTAATTGTGATGTTGTGGCTTACAGCGTGTCAACACTTAACCATTTTGTTGCCATGGTGATTGCACAGTTGGAGGGATGGCGATACAAGCGCAACCTGGTGAATAAGCATGTTATAGATTGAAATATGACTACTGTGTGGCTATTTGGAAATACAGATGAAACTGTGAGTATGAATGATCAATCCATCCACTTGCATTATAGATTCCCTGGCTTTTTATCAGGGGCAAGATCAAGATTTTCACGTTACAGACATGTTGGTAGAAAAATGGTGTCTGTGCAGAACATAAAACATTTGGTTTAGGTTTTAAAAAACATGGCCTTTTCCCTACTGCCAGCATGTGGGATTTGTTATTATTCATTCAATTAATTAATTATGTAATAAATGTTTACAACAACAAAATTTTCTACATATATGCCTAAAATGTATCTTGACAGAAAAAGCAAAAGCACAAATTACTGCCAAATTCAGTGAAAAAGTTGCTGGATTGTTGTTAGATTTTCAATATTTAGGGCCCCTTCACACATAACCGACTGAAGCCGACTAGTGCACGAAGGCAGGAATTGCATGCCATTTGGGAAAAAATCGGAGCTGCCTCCAATGCCCCGTACACCGTCGCTACAACACCGCTTGCTGACACTTAGAAAATGTGTGGCCATTCGTGCTGTTAGCATGAAAATGTGAGCAGACTATCACTTTCGCACTGGCGCTGAAATTCTTCTAAGTGTCCCACGAGTGTGTCGTTGCAAAAAGCAACACACGTGATGTGCATGTGTATTGCAATGTGGGCGTGTGTCGCCCCTGCCACATGTGGCGTGCGGGGGAAGGAGCACACTCGCATGACATGCTTACATGATCACATGGGGACCGCACAGCCACGTCTGAGCGCACACAGCCGGGCCTGCAGCGGCTGCACACAGCGCACCTAGGCAGACTGCTGCATTGTGAAACAGGACCGTGCGCCGCAGGATTATGATACACCGTAACAAATGCCGTTTTGTCAGTTTACTACAGCGCTTTTTTTTTCTTTTTTAATAAAATATATTTATCTCCTTGTTGATTTTAAGCATTTTATGCTCCTGTTACAAGACAAGCAATTGTAGTGTAGTGGAAAAGTTCCTGTCTGGTAATTTGAGCTTTTATAAATTGCAGGTTCAAATCCACAGAGTTATTTAACCGCCAGAGTTCTGTATTGCGTCCCCTTTAATTTATTATTGATATCATACCCAGTGATTTTCACGAATTATACAGTTGGTTTTTATATATTTTTCTCCACAGCAGCAGCGGCGATGTGGTGCAACACATTCCAGCTGGTGACACTGTGTTCGTGCACCGCGCTCAAGTGTGCAGGAAACCATCGCTGATGTGTCGTGCACGCCTGTGCAACCGTGCGTCCCACACGACAGCAGGTGGCTGGTCATGGTTCCCCATTTCGTGTTTGGTTTGCGACTTTTCTTTCAGTTTCTGTGTCTTAGTGTTATGTGTGAAGGGGCCTTATATATGTACATTGGTAGCATATGATCAGAATGTGACTATCCATCCATCCATTTTCAATACCTGCTTACTCCAATTAAGGGTCACAGGGAGCCGGAGCCTATGCTAGCAGTCACAGGGCATGAGGTACAGTACACCCTGGACAGGATGCCAGTCTGGTGCAGGGCCACATACAGACAGATAAACATTCACACTCACATGCACTCCTGCCGTCATTTTAAGTTCCCATCCACAGTCTAAACTTGAATTTTCAAATCAAAAAGATTAAATAGTGTAAACTCAAAGTTTTAAGAAAACGTTTGACTTACTTAAATAGTTCAGGTTTGCGTAACATGGTCTGACTTTTTGAGTAAATTAAACTCAGAATTTTTGATTGACTTGAATTACTTGCATATTAAGTAAGCAAAACTTCAAAGTATAACTTAAGCACAACTTAAAAGAATTAAGTAATTATATATGAAAATATTTGAGCTGACTTAGCAAACACTTTAGCAGTGGTGGTGGCCAAGTGGTTAGTGCACTTGGTTTTGGTACAGAAGGTTTTGGGTGTAAGGTTAGACCTTACTTGTGTGAAGCACCTTGAGGCAATCTGTTTGTGATTTGACACTCTATAAATGAAAATAAATTGAAATAAATTGAAATTGAAGGTTCCTTGTTCTAACCCCAACCCTGCCACATTCTCTCTGTAATGTGGAGTTGTGTCAGGAAGGGCATCTGGTGTAAACTTGTGTCAGCTCACATGCAGATCCACCTCAGATCTGCTGTGGTGACCCTGTGTGAAAAGCAAGGGAACAGCTGTGTTATTTGTCTGTCTGTTAGCAGGATTACGTCAACAGTAGTGCACAGAATTTTGATTAAATTTTCGTGACAGATAGATATTAGGCCAAGGAAGAACCCATTACATTTTGGAGTTGATCCGGATCTGGATTCTGATGAGGTTTTCACTTTATATAATCGTTGAAGGATTACGTCAAAACTACTTCATGGATTTTGATGACATTTTTAACACAGATACATATCAGGCCAAAGAAGACTCTATTAAATTTTGGAGTGATCTGGATCCGGATTCTGGATCAGTTTCACCTTTCTATAGTCTTTGAAGGATTACATCAAAACTACTTCAACGAATCTCACAAATTTTCATGATGGATTACATATTAGGCCATGGAAAACTCCTTTAAATTTTGGGGTTGATCTGGATGAGAATACGGATTCTGGATCAAGTTTCACTTTATATACGCTTTGAAGTGTTACATCAGAACTACTTCACAGATCTCTCACAAATTTGCACTACAGATAGATAGGGCATGAAGACTCCCACTGAATTTTTGAGGGTGATTCTGGATCAAGGAGATTCTGGATCCAGATTCACTTATATAGGCCTTGGAGGATTATGTCAAAAACTACTTCATGGATTCTCACCAAATTTTCACCACAATACATATTAGACCATGGAGGATTCCATTACATTTTGGAGGTGATCCAGATCTGAATCCAGATTCTAGATCAAGATTTCCCTTTATATAAGCTTTGAAGGATTACGTCAAACTACTTCATGGATTTTGATGACATTTTTAAACACAGATACATATTAGGCCATGGAAGACTCCATTAAATTTTGGAGTGATCTGGATGTGGATTCTGGATGAGGTTTCACTTTATATAATCTTTGAAGGATATGTCAAACTACTTCATGGATTCTCACCAAATTTGCACCACAGATAGATATTAGGCATGGAAGACTCCACTAAATTTTGGAGGTGATCTGGATCCAGATCTAGATCAAGATTTCACTTTATATAGGCTTTGAAGGATTTCTTCAAAACTACTTCACAGATTCTCACAAATTTGCACCACAGATAGACATTAGGGCATGGAAGACTCCATTAAATTTTGGAGGATGATCCAGATCTGGATTGGCGGATGTCAGCAATCTCTTATTGCTCTTGTTTTGCAGCAATGTACTGAGACTCAAGGCATTGCTGCACAAAATAACAGAAAGCAGAGTTCTTCACAACACCAAGACATCCTTTCTGACAACACCAAGGGCCTCTTCACACATAGTGCGAATTTGGTCGAATTGCGCATTAAGTGCGCATGAAGCAGGAATCGTGTATGCAAACCGTTATAATTTTGTAGCTGCTTTCCACGCCTCGTACATCTGTTGCTACAACTATTTCGCACACCAGCTGGCTGAAAGAAAGAGTGGCGCTGTATGAGCCCATCAAACCCTCTCGTGGCAGGTGTTGGCAATTTCCAGGTGATTACGCACAAACATCTAACACCGCTCGCATGGCAACTTAGACAATGTGTGGCCATTCGCCATTTTTGGCACGACACCAGTCTGATGACAACACTGCCATACTCACAGTGAACTTTGTCTAAGGTGCCCCACGAGGTGTGGCTTTGTGAGCTGAACTGTCACGAAGTGTGGCTATGACAGAACGGCATGGAGATCTGTCATTCTGGACATCCCAGCTAGACAGTACTGTGTTTGGACAGACATGGACTAACAACTTACCACCATGACGTGCATGTGTCTGTTTGCTGTCATCAAGCGGACAAAAATAAAAACATATCACTGTGGTGATGGGCTGCAGCAAGCGAGCACGCGTGCACACGGCGCACACATGGACAGGCTGCCCGCAGGTTGAAACATACCATCAAATCATAACACGCAGCAGGCAATCTGACTGTCACGTCACCCACGTGAGCTCTGTTCCACATGACGCAGTGTCCTGCGGCACGCCATCCACAAGACACGCTTGTCGGCAAGACGCACGTGGGCCGGCAGGACACTCGCCAGCAGATGTGGACACGAATGAGATGAGCGAACTGCTTCTCATTCATGTGATTTCATGACTGTACATCAGTGACCATGGGTCATCTGCACAGGAACAGATGGATCATATTTGGATTGCTTGCTTGATGAGAGGGATGTAATACAATGCAATGCTTTTATATGGTGCGTTGTTTTTACTATTTTTTTTTAATACGTCCATGTGCTTCCTGATATAAGGCAGTGTTCAGCACCTTTTATAGGATGGTGATGGTAGGTCATTTGGTAAAGTTCTTGCTACAATCAGAGCTTTTGGAAGGCGCAGGTTCAAATCTCATGGGTGACATGTATTTTATTTTTTTTAACTGCATGATGTGTAACCACATTGTGCAGCTGGTGGCACTGCGTTCCTGCATACACGAACCATCACACCAGCATCGTGCATGCCTGCCCATCGGCGCAATGTTTCGTGATGCGCACATACCAGGTGCTCCAATGGGTGTTGCTCTGGAGTCGTACATATTCGCACTATGTGTGAAGGGGCCTTAAAATGTGCGTTTCAAACTCATAACAGACTATGCTTTGTGATGGAATATGCAAACAGAGGAGAACTCTTCTTTCTTATCCCGGGACTGACACAATTTTATGGTGCAGAAATAGTGTTAGTGGGGGTACCTACACTCAAGGAGTGTAGTTTACAGGGATCTAAAGCTGGAAAACCTAATACTAGATAAGGATGTACAGTAAAATCACCAGTGTAAAATTAACACTGACAGTGTGTTGAATTAACACTGCCAGTGTACATATGGTCCTATAGTCAGAGTAGGTGATTGGTGACTGGTGATTTTACTGTGTGGACATATAAAGATAACAGACTTTGGGCTGTGTAAAGACGGCAACACAGACGGTGCTACCATGAAAACCTTCTGTGGAACCATGGAGTACCTCGCACCAGAGGTTCTAGAAGACAATGACTATGGGGACTCTCCAAACTCTAGACACCTCAAGACTTGAGGTGAGGTTAGAGAGGCGTGGTTTTGACAAGAGGATCCTTAGTTCAAATCCCCTCCCCATGTTTAGAGCCTTATATAGTACACTGATATTGGTGTGCATGAGGATGTAAATGGCATCACTGTAAAGTATTTTGAACATCTGTATCAAATGGAGAAGAGCAATAGAAATGCAATCCATTTACACCTTAAAATCAGTAAATGGAAAGTAACTTGTACATTAAGTAATATATTAACTAGGTATTTTTTACTTTTACGTAGGTTTCTCAATTGGGAATTTTCACTTTTGGTTGATTCATTTTTAAGGTTATTGTATTATTACTTCAGTATAGACTTTCAGTACACTGTGGCCAAGTGGTTAGTGCGCTTGGTTTCAGTGCGGTTTCAGCCATATTTCTCCATGTAATGTGGAGTTGCACCAGGAGAAGGGCATCTGGCGTAACTTGTGCCAATTCAACATACAGTTCCACCTTCGATCTGCTGTGGCGACCCTGAGTGCAAAACAAGGGAGCAGGTGAAGGGACTTACTTACCGACCACCGTACGCTCTACACTTAAACTATTGAGCTTTCTGAACTATAAACCTGTTCACAGCTTTACAAGAACAATATATTAGAGAACCACAATCATCCAAAATATTCTAGCATTTTCTTTTTAGAGGAACATTTTTCTAACTCCAATAATTTTTTCTAAACTAAGAACCCACCTAAATATTTTTCAGCAAATATTTTCCACTTTATTCGAGACTAGGATTAATTTGTTAGGTTGGAACAATTTGAAGAGTAATCAAGATTTCACTTTATATAGACTTTGAAAAAAAGATGGACAAATCCCAGCATTTGAGCAGCATAATAGTTTAGGTTATGTCCTTTGAGATCAAGAAGGACTTGTAACCTTTTTTTCATTGTATTTTTATTTCATTAGCTTCACATGTAAGACCCTTATCTCCCGTCTTATCGATTCTGGAGGAGTGTGAGAGACTAAAGTTCAGCCATTGTTGATGGGATCCTGTGTGGGTTTCTTCACCCAATGCTAGAACCTGCTCTTATCTGGTACAACAGAGGTATAAAAGGGGTGTTTGTAGCACTTGGAGTATTATTCTGACTTTGATTTTGTATCACCATGAGTGCGTCTACAAGTTTAAGGGTGCGTCTGCCCGTCCTTGTGCTCACATTAGAGGTTGTCATGGTCGTGCTTTATGCTCTCTTTGTCACTTATGATGACAATACCAATGCTAAGCTGCGAAACAATCAGACGGAGCCCATGCAGAACTCCATGTATTATGACTCCCTACTTTTCAGATGTCCAGGTGATGATCTTCATCGGTTTTGGCTGCCTGTTGGCCTTCTTCAGATTCTATGGTTTCAGCGGACTGGTCTTCAACTTTCTTACAGCTGCCTTTACAGTCCAGTGGGCTATTCTGATGCAAGGCTTCTTCCAGTTTTACTCCAATGGTAAAATTCACTTGGGAGTCATCAACCTGGTGAACGCTGAGTTTGCTTGTGCTGGGTGCTCATCTCTTTTGGAGCTGTGATTGGGAAGACCAGTCCTGTGCAGCTCCTGGTCATGGCCACGTTGGAGACTTATTTTTGCAGTGACAGAGTGGGCTGTGCTGAAGTATATTCGGATAAATGATGCAGGTGGTAGCATTCTTATTCACCTGTTTGCCTGCTACTTTGGTCTAGGAGTGACATTTGTTTTGTACCGTCCTAGCCTGAATAACGGACATGCAAAAGAGATCACTAGTTATCAATCTGACATCCTCTCTGTAATGGGTACTTTGTTCCTCTGGGTGTTTTGGCCTTCATTCAACTCTGCATTAACTTTAAAGGGTGATCCTCAGCACAGAGCAGTACTCCACACATTTATAGGTCTATGCTCATCCACTATCACGGCTTTTGCGCTCTCGGCAATGTTCAATAAGAGAGGCAAGTTCACAATGGCTGACATTCAGAATGTGACTCTGGCTGGTGGTGTGACTGTTGGAGCTTCTGTGGACATGATGGTTTCCCCAGTAGCTGCATATGCCCTGGGCATCATGGGATGTACTGCCTGCTTCTTTGGATACAAGTACCTGACCCCCTTTCTCGCCACACGCATGAGGATCCAAGACCAGTGTGGCATTCACAGTCTCCATGGGCTCACTGGCCTCATTTCTTCCATAGCAGGAATCTGTGCTATCCTGCTAGCCACCGAGGAGACCTACGGGCCCAGCTTGTACCAGATATTTTCTCACAGAGCGCCACCTAAAGGAGATCCTAAGCTGCTGGAACTACAACAGCTGATTCCGAGGTTGAAGCCAGGCTTGGGTTGTACAGCCAAAGAACAGGCCCTCTACCAGGTTGCAGCTATTTTCTCCACCATCGCAGCATCTGCTATTGGTGGTTTGCTGACTGGTTTGGTCTTGAAGTCATCAATGATGGCATCCCCATCTGACGAGGACTGCTTTGATGATGAGGTTTTCTTTGATATGCCCTCTGATTTTGATACCATAGAAGCACTTAATAAATTGAATTCCTCAGACACAAAATATCAGACGACTGATCCAGACACTAAGGTCTGAGCTGTTACAGTCAAAGTACATCATTTGTTCCCTGTTTGTTCATTTCAATTATTGCAAGTTTGTTCAAATAGCAATAATTGCAATTATTGCTATTTCAGAAGTGCATATTTTATTTATGTAAAATGTGCATAAATTGAAGATTGAGTTTTTTATGCATAATAAATAAATAAAATAATTTTGAATGAATGAATATGAAAACTTTTTTAAAGGATTATGTGATGAGGAATGTCTAATATAATGTAATATAATGTAAAATAGGTTATAAGACATTAAATTCCAACTAACTGAGCTATCTTTTTAATTGCAAAGCAAACCATATTCAGACTGTGTTCTACCAGTTCATTTAATAACGATGAAACATTAACTTAATTTCTACTTGATCTTGTATTTATATTTGATGAAGACACACATGAGTAATCCCCGGTGGAGTGGGTAACATGACCCTTGTGGTATGACTCAGTATGATGAGTGGCATGCATTCTTTCTTGTTCTTATGTCATTACAGGCCTGAGATTGTTCAGTTATTCTATGTAAAATTAGCTGGCTGTAATAAAGATTTATTTAAAAAAAAAAAAAAAAATAAAGCAAGAAACTTTTTTGTTTATTTACCATAAGGTCGGGTTCATTTTTGTAGAGATAAATCTTTATTGCTTCAAAGTTTTTCATTTTGCATCAATAGTTCATGATGATGTTGTATAGAAGAGGATCTTCTGAAAGAGAAGACTTGAAATTTCCGCTAGTTTGCTAAAAGGCATAAGGACGAAGCCTAGATTTGATGGTTTATTTATTTTATTGTATGAAAATCCTTCTCTGCTCCCCTCTACTCTGAAGCTGTGAGTGGTGATGCAAATGCAAAACTTGCACAACTATTTCCGAAGGCAGCAGCAGAAGCCTATAACTTCTTTGTGGTTGTTTTTAAAATACACACACACACACACACACCACACACCACATATATATATATATATATATATATATTATATATATATATATAATTATATATATATATATATATAATATATATATATTATATACACACACAACATTTGGAACCACAGAAACCAGTTTTTTTTTAATGTGATGTCATTCCAACATTGAGGCATGACAACACAGGGATTCAAAAACATTCAGGCACATCTCTCTCTCTCTCTCTCTCTCTCTGTGTGTGTGTGAAATTATACACAAATGTCTGCAGGAGAAGAAAATATTTCACAATAAAATGTTCTGGTAATGAAAACTCAGTTCAACACAATTCAACTCAATTTATTTATAGCACCAAATCACAACATAAGTTGCTGCTTCAGAACTGTAAGATCTAACCTTATCCACCCCCTGAGCAAGCACATATGAAACAGTGGTAAGGAAAAACTTCCTCTGGGCTTTTTTTGAGGACAAAACCTCAAGCAGACCAGACTCAGAGGGGTGAACCACTGCTTAGGTCATTTTACAATAACGAAGATAAAAAAACAAAACAAAACAAAATACAACAAAAAATTAGCAAGCACGCAAAACAAGAACAAAACAAAACTCTGATTATAGCCCACTGTAATTCTCCATTTCATTAACCTTTGGAACACACACTAGTCCTGCCTCCTGAGAACTCAGAAAAAGGGCTGGTACATAAGGTTTAATTAGGTCAGCCATATAAAGGTGCCAGTCCATGGAGGATTTTGCATGTTAATAACAAAAACTTAAAATCTGACAAGCCAGTGAAATGAGTCCAAAATTGGGGTAATACAGTCAAATTTTCAGTTCTTAGTCATAATTCTAGCATAAACATTTGAACCAATTGGAGACCTCTAATGCTGGACTGTGGCAAACCAGAAAATAGGACCCTTACTCCCTCTGAGGGAAGAGAAGAGACAAAGGCATGAATAAATGTCTCTGAGTCAGCCATAGACAGAATAGGTTGAATCTTTACAGTATTCCACAGGTGAGAGAAAGCAGTCTTTGCATCAGCATGGGATCAAAGGTCACCTGAGGGTTTTTCACTTTATCATTGTGTGAATACACAAGTCCAAGGTAAAGATTAGCTGGTCAAATTGATGCCTGTATCTCACAGGGCCAATGACCATCATCCCAGTCTTGTCAGAATTTAAAAATAAGAATTTACTTGACATCCAGTTTTTCAATGAAGATAAGCAGTCCTGTAAGGTCATGATATGTATTAGATTATCTGCAGTTATCACCATGTCCAACTGAGTGTCATCCATGTAGCAATGAAAAGTAATTTCACAGCATAAGCTGAACAGGAGGTGCTATATAGAGGCCTCGGCCGATATATAGCATATATAGAAGCCTCTGTATATATCAACTTTACCTAAATTCTGGGTCTTTTAGTGAAGCTTAGGGCTAGTGGCTGGCGATCACCTTAGTATTTCCTGTTTTTCTTGTTGTTTAATGCTGGCAAATTATACTGTAATTCTTGTCTTTCTGATGCCTGATTCTGTTTTTCTCCCTGTTTAAGGTGCTTCTCCCATCCAGAGATGGGAGTTGTATTTGCTGGAGACCCTCCTGTCCTGTGCACCAATAGCATTTCCTGTATATTTGTTTTGTGAATTGTTTCTGTGAATTGTTTCTGTGAATTGTTCTGCAATTGTCACCCCTGCCTCAAGCAGAGGGTCTGCTTGAGGTTTCTTCCTCAGAGGGAGTTTTTCCTTACCACTGTTGCAGTGGGGGTTAGTAAGGTTAGACCTTACTTGTTTGAAGCACCTTGAGGCAACTCTGTTTTGATTTGGCACTATATAAATGAAAATAAATTGAAAAATAAATTGAATTGAAATTGAAAAATAGTAAAGGGCCTAAAGCGGACCCCTGTGATACCCATGTTTCACAGGAACAAAATTTGAAGTAACATTGCTATACAAGACAAAGTAAGAGCGACTAGATAAATAGGATGTCAACCACTCAAGGACATTGCCAGCATTCCCAAAATACTGTAACTCTGAAGCCTAACCAATAATATATGACGATCCACTGTGCCAAACACATTGCTAAAATCTAACAGTAGCAGCACTGTGTTGTGTCAGACTCTGTTGCAAGTAGAACATCATTCATCACTTTAATAAGTGCTGTCTCCATGGAGTGGAACATTCTAAATGCAGAGTGAAACACCTTAAAGAGGTAAGTGTTGGCAAGATAATCTACAAGCTGCTGTGAAACGATTTTTTTCAAGAATTATAGAGCAAAAGGATTGGTTTGATGTTGGGCTGTAATTTTTCAATAAACCCAGATCCATATTTGGTTTCTTAAGAATAGGTTTGATTAAACGGTAAATGGACTGCATTTATATAGAGCTTTTCTATCTGCATCAGATGCTCAAAGCGCTTTACAAATAATGCCTCACATTCACCCCAACGTGATGGTGCTGCCATACAAGGTACACACTTCACACCGGGAGCAACTAGGGGATTGAGGACCTTGCCCAAGGGCCCTAAGTGATTTTCCGGTCAGGCTGGGATTTGAATCGAGCATCCTCTGGTCTCAAGCTCAATGCTTTAACCACTAGACCATCACCTCCCAAATTTGTTTATGACTCATTTATGGTTTATTTATTGACTCCTCAAGGAGTTAATGTGACAGAGAGTTGATAAACAAGTATAGTCACAATGGACAGGATAATGAGACTGTAACCTTATTAAATGAGTGTCAGTGAATCAAAAAGTCAATATCTCAGACAGTAATGAGGACCAAATCCAGGGTGTTATCACTATTCACGCTTCTGGTATTCTGGAACATTCTGATACTGCAGTAACCAGAGTTACCTGCAGGGGTGCTAAGTGCCAGGATATAAGGTTGTGGCTGCGAGCAGCTTGACTCATACGTAGGGTGGCATGAAGGAGATCTGTCGGCTGTGTAGGTGTGAGTTGTAAATAAACGTTCTCTGTGTGCCTGTGCAAAGTCGTCGGCTTCCTTTGGCAATATTCAAACAGCTTCTGTACACAACACTCTGTTCATAAACTATTCATATTAGTCATTCATTTTCTATTCCTACTTACTCCAATAAAGGCTCATTGGAGGCAGGAAACCTGGAGCCTGTCAGGGTTTGTGTTTGTCTGGTTATCTGTTTTATTTTCTAGTCTGTTTTTCTGATTTATTGGTTTTCTGTGGGTTATTCTCTTGCTGGGGTTTTCTACTTGGGTCTGTGTGTCTCTATCTCTCTTGTCTGTGTCTTGGTTCTTGGTGGTGGGTGTTTCACTCTCTCTGGCCACGCCCTTGTTCTGGTGCTTTCCATGCACACCTGTTACTGATTTGCAGCTCGTCACCTGGTGTTATACGAGGTCTGTCCGTAAAGTATAGGTCCTTTTTATTTTTTTCAAAAACTGGATTTCATTCATATGTTTTACGTCAGACATGCGTGAACCCTCGTGCGCATGCGTGAGTTTTTCCACGCCTGTCGGTGACGTCATTTGCCTGTGAGCACTCCTTGTGGGAGGAGTTGTCCAGCCCCTCGTCGGAATTCCTTTGTCTGAGAAGTTGCTGAGAGACTGGTGTTTTGATCAAAATTTTTTCTAAACCTGTGAGACACATCGAAGTGGACATGGTTCGAAAAATTAAGCTGGTCTTCAGTGAAAATTTTAACAGCTGATGAGAGATTTTGAGGTGATTCTGTCGCTTTAAGGACTTTTCACGGTGCGAGACGTCGCGCAGCACTCTCAGGCGGCGTCATCAGCCTGTTTCAAGCTTAAAACCTCCACATTTCAGGCTCTGTTGATCCAGGACGTCGTGAGAGAACAGAGAAGTTTCAGAAGAAGTCGGTTTCAGCATTTTATCCGGATATTCCACTGTTAAAGGAGATTTTTTTAATGAAAGACGTGCGGGCGGATTGCAGCGTCGGCTCGCAGCCGCCGCGACGCTCCGCCACAGGAAAAACACCTCTGTTGGAAGCCTTGAGGACAAGTTGGAACATCTCCAGCTGATAAACAATTTCTCATATACTCACTCCACTGAAAGCCATCAAAAGCCAACTGGATTTTAACAAATGGTTATCAACACGGAGGTGTTTTTCCTGTGCCGCCGCGCGCGTCGGCTGCGTCCCGACGCGCGGACCCGTCCGCACATCTTTCATTAAAAAAATCTCCTTTAACAGTGGAATATCCGGATAAAATGCTGAAACCGACTTCTTCTGAAACTTCTCTGTTCTCTCACGACGTCCTGGATCAACAGAGCCTGAAATGTGGAGGTTTTAAGCTTGAAACAGGCTGATGACGCTGCCTGAGAGAGCTGCACGACGTCTCGCACCGTGAAAAGTCCTTAAAGCGACAGAATCACCTCAAAATCTCTCATCAGCTGTTAAAATTTTCACTGAAAACCAGCTTAATTTTTCGAACCATGTCCACTTCGATGTGTCTCACAGGTTTAGAAAAAATTTTGATCAAACAAAGCGCCAGTCTCTCAGCAACTTCTCAGACAAAGGAATTCCGACGAGGGGCTGGACGACTCCTCCCACATGGAGTGCTCACAGGCAAATGACGTCACCGACAGGCGTGGAAAAACTCACGCATGCGCACGAGGGTTCACGCATGTCTGACGTAAAAACATATGAATGAAATCCATATAGTTTTTGAAAAAAATAAAAAGGACCTATACTTTACGGACAGCCCTCGTATAAGCTCACTGGGTGCTTTAGTCCCTCGCCAGATTGATGTGCCTTGTGCCTTCTTTCTAGCTCTGAATCAATTAGCTTTTATTTTTGGATATATGACTCACTCAACAATTTTGGGGCACCCCTGGTTGCAACAACACGGTGCTAATTTTGACTGATTTAAAGGAGAGATTATTTCTTGGGGACCTGCTTGTAAGAATTCTTATCTGCTTAAATCTGTACGTACACAGCTGGATTCTAACCCGGATCTCATGGGGGTGCTGTAATGCTGTCATGAACTTGCTCCCATATTTAGTAAAATCAAAGTTAAATCAATACTACCTCACCAGGAGTACAATTGTGCTATTGAGCTCCTTGCTGGGGCAAACCCACCTCTGGGAAAGCTCTTTTCTCTATTGGCTCCTGAACGCAATGCTATAGCCTCAACTGCAAGCATACATTCCAATTTAAAATTAAGATTATAATTCAAATAGTATGGACCACAGCTACAAGTGCAGAAAAAAAACTTGCATAATGAGACTGCAATAAAGACTTATGACCTTCCTCAGTACATCAATAAATAACATATGTATTCAAATTTACTTGAGTTTCATCTTGTAGTTTAGTTCTACTATATTTTCATTTTTTTTACAACCTAAAGTGAACCATCAGGTCTGCAGGTTCCTATGATTATTACAATCATAAATCGAATGTGAATTACAAACATGTTCAGCTGGTTGAAGACACGCTGACAACAGGTGGAACACAATGGGGTCACAATCAGGAGTGTAATTTATAATACAACACTGTACTAGCCAGGCAAAATGAGTTTTAACAGATTAGTATTAAACATATTCATATGACTTTTTCAGGTTAAAATCAGTTTTGTATAAGTAATAGGTTTTAGTATTAATGTGGCCATACATTACACAACGATATGATACCAATCTGTGTTGTACCGAAATCATTGAGAAATGCAAAAATATTGCACTATGTCTCAACGGTGTTACATACATGTTATTACAGGCAGAGCGGCACACAGGTGTGCAGGCAGACAAAGGCACAGATTACACTTATCCACTCGATGACAATGATGTAATGACATGCCAGGGATTTTTGTGAGGTGGGCTGTTTTATAATCAGGGTACATAAGTGGATTTTAAAGATAAAGTTTGATTTAATGACAAGGTGGAAATGACAAACAAAGTTTAGTTTGCCATACATGGCTAACTACTACTGGTGTCAGCAGCAATGGTCATTTGGTTTGATATCTCCATTTGTTTACCAGCAGAACTCTAATTATACCAGTTTTTACCAAAATATCTGTCATTTCCATGATGTCCAATTTTGATGGGCTGCAAGAACTAATATATTTAGTAGGTAACCACTAAATGGACTAATTTCCCTGTCAAAGCCTACTATGCAATCTAACTCCCAGGATCATTGCCCAGTGGGGAAACGACTTGAAACAGGCATTCAAAAATAAAAAGTCTTGTTTGTCAAAAATATCCTCTCCAGAAATAAGAGTGCATTTCAAACACAAGCATCAGTCTTATGTGAATTTATTTTTTTGTTTGAAAAAGGTAATCACTATCTCTGATGCCACAAAAGGATGTGTACCTAATTCGCTCAAATGTCTGTAATATTGGGGTGTAACTCTCCATCTGTCAAAAACTGTCATCTTCAGAAGTGCTTATAGCCCATCACTATTTGGGAATGCATAAATACAATAGCAGTTGTATATTCCGAGTACATACTTACTATCAACTGTTTTTAGTAGATAGTTTAATATGGCTGGATTGCACTAATCTTAGTCTGTATAATTTACACAACAATTATCTTAGTAAAAAAAAGTCCTATCCGGAAAGTATAGCAGATCATATCTGTGAGCTCATATATGCAACCATCTGACAGGTCTGAAACTTTGGGCATTTAAGTACCCCAGTCAACAGTTAGATATGGATGAATAACTTGACCAAAGTAACCAATCTGATTTTTTGGTGTCAGTGAAACATATTTGTGCATCCTGACCGTGAAACAGTCCAGGTAGAGATGGATGTTCTGTTGTTGAAACCCTGAACAGGAACAGCCAAAAGAAGCAAAGAAAGCTGTGCATCTTCAAAGGACCCAACTTCCGAGGTGCACACATGAAGGTGTCCAGGACACACCCATGGACCTTCAGAGTGGCAACAAAGAGCAAAAATTGTGCGTAAATTATTAAATAATTTTTGCAAAGGCCAAGACCTTGATTCTGAGAAAAAGAAGGCCTGGGGTGTCAGCCGGCATGCACGTGTCTCTGAACAAAGAAAGTGTATTCTGTGGTCAATAACTATATTCCATGTTTGCCATTATCCACATAAACATACAATAAAAATGTCTCTCACTCAGTCACATTTTATATATCATTTTGCTAATCAAATTAACTAATCAAAGCTTGGGCAGTCTGTAATGTACAGAGCACACAGGGGTAATATGTACGCTGTTATTCAGCGGTTCTCTGCAGTATGCTTCTGCATGTGTGATATGGCAGTATCACATCTTATGTAGTGTATGGCACACTTAAAGCAAAAGGTCAACCTTCATCAGTAGGGAAATTTATAGTAAGCTTTTGTTTAAGAAACATTTAATTTCTAAACATCCATTGAGAGCAACAATATGTTGCCATTTGCACAATCCAACACAATCCATTGAATGCAGATACTGGTTCATGTTGAATTTATTTTATGCAATAACTTGTGACTATCGGATGCCAACAGCTTTGTTCAAAAAAAATTTACAATGTGCAATGGGCTAGCAGCAGAATAAGACTAACTGGTTGAAAGCAAAGAAAGGGGTATGAATAACAGTAAATCTGTTACACTGTATTTACAGTAGTCATTTGTACAATTCCAGGTATTTTTAATTCATGCACTTTATTACATGACGAACTGGAGGATGTTAAGAGTAAAACCTTTATGTGAACACTGACATCACCATTATGAATACCATACTGGAGGAGCACAGGCATTGATTTATGACCCATATCGACACAGACTGATTTGAATTCCTGGTGGTTGCAAAAATTTACAATAAAACATATGACTGCAAGTCAATAAGGTTTTAAACTTGATAGAATTCTCCATTTAATAATGAGCCTAAGTAAACTCAGCATTTCACCTTCCTCTCTTTCTGGGATGTATTACAAATACATTATGAATCGAGTGTCAGGAACCATGCCATTTCTCAGAGTGTAGGTGACACAAACAGACAGAAAAAGGGGAAAACCCAGAGAGGGAATAGTGAGTAGCTGCACAGTTACCAGTTTGCACTGTCCCAGGTGTCCTCAGCAGGCTTTGTGGGACTCTTCTTCCCCTTACCCTCTGCATTCTCCCAGTTGTTGTCCCAGGCCTCCCAGCTCTCTTCTGTGCTGTGTTTGTTGTTGGATGCTACTTCAGAGCCCCAATTGTCCCAACTGTCAGAGCTCTTCTTTGCAGAATTATCATGCCATGGTCCAGCTATCACTACTAGGGGATTTCTTGGGCTTTTAAGGAGCTGTTGCTGCCAAAGGTTTTCCCAGAAGTCCTTTGTCAAAGGCTGGCTAGAACTGCCCTGATATCCTTCAGCGGGATCATGTTCTGGTAGCTCTCTCCAGTAGACCTAAACAGTCCATCCATACAAATTAAGAACATTTGAATTGGTAATGTTTCGTAGCATTAGCCTACATTGTAAAATGTGGAATGTGAGTGTACTTAAGGATGAAAATATTTACGCGTCTCTGGTTTTCCCGAGAAGAGATTAGTCAATTTTGCACCAGCTCCCTGAACCTAAGGTAAGAAATATTGAAGATGAACATTTTACTGCAGTTGCATTCTTCATGGCATATTATGCATGAAAGGCAAATGGAAATTATGTTATCAACTCAGAACAAAAACTAAACATGGCAAAAATAAATGAAGGAATTTCACCTTACCACAAACAATTGTTACTAGCTACTTGACAATGTTGCTGTAGTTTGGTTTCATCAATTGTAACATTAAACTAAACGAAACTTTGTAACAGTTGTACAGTTACAAAGTTGTCTACACACAGTACTCACCACCAGAATAAAATGGAAGCAAAAAAAGGGGAGAGATTAAGTTAAAAACAGTATTCTTAAACACTGATCAACACAGCACAGCCAGTCTCCTCGGCACATGCTACATTTGGAACTCCCTCTGCAGTTTATCTGAACTACTGCAAGAGTGATCAGAACAGTTTGTGATCAGATTCACTGGTTATACAACAGGAAACTGGCTTTTTGCATGTGTCCAGAGTGGCACAGGTGTGCCAGTCCTACCTTATTTGCCAGCCCAGTGATGCTGACTGTCATTTCATCTAGCAATTTTCCATCTTTCACCTGGATGAGCCAGATTGATATTAACAAATAATGAAAAACATTTCATTGATAAGGCTTTTCAAAACACAATATGCTGTATAGAAGATTCATTGATTGTAAAATGTGATTGGTGTTTAAAAGTAATAATTAACTTTACTGGAATTGTAAGTTTCAGTTTCAATCTAATAACAGTGCATAGGAAATAGTGTTAGAAAAGCACAAACTATAGTTACAGTTAATAGCTGCTAGCAATCTGTACAATAAAAGACAAAAGCAAATTTAATTGCAGGGCAAGTCAGAAAAATAATGTTTTATAAAGAAAATTAAAGTAAATTGTCATTTGAGCTTCCTGAAATTTGAATAAGGACAGCAGGTTTGTATCACCAAAATGCTTGATAAAATTTAAAGACACATCTAGGACTGTTCATTTGACAGTGAGAGCAGGTATGTGGAAAATTTAAACACACTAAAGTCAGTAAGCCTGTGATCATCAAATGAACTGATCCAGTTTGTGTCCTTTAAGCTGAGGCAATGCACACTAACTTCACTGCCTTGTTAGATGGTTGGATTAAAAAAAATTAGAATACATTTTGTTATTTGTGAAGATGGTTGTGAAGTAATATTTCACAAATGTCCTGTGACTACAGAGTTTACATGGAACCACAGCCTTTTCCAAATAACATTAAGGTTGCAATGTGCAAATTTAGTGGCTTTGTTCCTGACCAATAAAGAAACAAGTCACCTGCAAAGCTGAAACCCACAGCTTTTGTCGTTCAGTGTGGGCTAGCATAAAGTAGATAATCTGGTACAAGCAGCGGTGAAGAAAATAGCACATTCACATCTGAAGCTGATTGACCCCCTAAAGCACTGTATCCCACCACCAAACCAACAACTTCAAACATCAATGTTACCTTTTCTTGGGTAGGTTTGATAACATTCTCATTTAATGTCTGTCCTAACTCTGTGGCCTAGTTGGAAGTCAGAAGGGTAAATTAATTTGAATAAAACATGGTTTACCATTCAGAAGAGTGTAACACACTGCATTACTTATTCTGTACATGCATGAAGTGATGACCACTCAACCCACTATAACATTCAGCATTATAAGCAGTATGGGGTGCAATGATTTATAAAATTAAAAAAAACGCCACAAGTAACTTCTACAGTATAAAATTTCAACTGCCTCTGCAGTGAATTAAATCATATGGATAGTATGTTTTTTGTGCTTTTTTTTTTTTTTTTTTTTTTTTACATAATAGCTGATGAGGAAACCCACTGAAATGCTGACTTCACATACATCCTACCTCTAGCTTGGTTTTATCAACAAGCTTTAACAAATAACTTCAAATCAATGGCTGCAGCATAAACAGAAGTTTTGAGTTTAAACAAAAAAGTATTAATAATGGCAGTTATTCACAGTGTTCGATGGGATATTCATAAGCTCAAAACACAAGTCATGCCAAAGCAAACACCATTTCTTGTGTTGCTGTCCATTAGGGGTTGCAGAGACAAATCACCCTTATTGGTGTGCATTGGCACCTATAAGCTGGATGTCAACTTGTCACTGATCAAGTAATTATAACATGCCTGTCATACAGGATGGATGTAGATCACATCAGAACTGGATTCTGCTGTCAGCCATTTTACAACATGTGCTATTTTCTAACTCTATCGCCAATAGCAGTAAACAACGACAATGCCTCCTGTTGGTGGGAGAGAAAACTATACCAGTACAGCATCATTAAAATTTCAACAGTACTACTACCCTAAGCAGTAAGACTTTGTTATCCAGTAATTTAACTATCATTTTTGGGGGGGAAAAAAAAAAAATAAAAGAAAAAAAAATAGCAATGCTATATTTTGTATATACTATGAACAAATGCAATCACAACTTTGAGCATTTATTCTCTCCACAATCATCTGTTCTGCGAGTGAATGAGTGAGTTCTAAATTTATTTCCTTAATTTCTCCAGTATCAGAAGCAGTACTGTTAAGGGGCCAGTGCTTACAGATACTCTGGTCTTGAATAATTGAGCCCTGGGGCCTGTTTAATACCGTGTTCAGTACCCGTCCCTTGTGGTAATACCAGGAATACTCTCCCAAGGTGGGTTTTGTACAAGTTAGTCTTCTCTTAGCTCAACATTTAAATTTTTCTTTTTCCAGTAAAATGGAACTCATAATACAGAAGTGTTGCTGCTGCTGCCGAGTTGGGACCCGTTGTTATTTATGCTAGTTTCTGTCAGCTATGCATTCATTTTTTTCCTGATATGGACTATAAAGCATTTTGTTCTACCGTGGTTTTATTAATCAATGACAGCCATAGTTAGTTGACTATGACTCAACTGCCAGGTTAAAAATTTTGAATAAAAAAAAGAAAAAAGAAAAAAATCTGAAGTCGTGCAACCCCTACTGTACATTATGTCTACCATGAACATTTTAAACTAAAACTGTGACCAAACATACACTGACACAATACAGAACATAAGAAATCTAACAATAAATAACAGAAAAAAACGACAACAAAAAACAATGATTATGAAAAAAGTGCCATCATGCAGCCATTATCCGTGTACCGGCTCTGGGGTGCTTTATAACCCCTTAACTTCATCCAGAGAGGCAAACATATATTAGACAGTATCAATTTATGCAGAAGTCACTCATGCATGATATAACACATGTTAAGAAATTATTCTGATATATTTCGTATAGCTGCAGAGGTGCCACATTTCAGTGATGCCATATCCTATTAATGATGCAACATAGCGGACATGCTTCATTTTCTACATGAAGTGCCATAGTAACACCCTCTTCTTCTCCCTGCTGCTTACTAGAGTCCCTTTATACATAAAGTAGCAACAACGAAGAACATGGCGCCATTTGGGGGCCAATTGTGCTGGACTACTAAACTAACCTTTTATGTTTTCAATATTTTTTTTCAGTTAGCCACATACAGCAACACATTCAGGTACAGGTACTATGAAATAAATATAAAATTAGCTCCTGGGTGTACCCTGCCTCGCACTCTATGACTGCTGGGATAGACTCCAGCTCCCACGACCCTGATTGGACCTAAGTGGTGAAGATGAGTGCGAGTGTGTGTGTAATCAGCGTGCACACTGCAAAAACTATTAAAATATGAGAGGAAAGAGTGAAACCAAAAAAGTGTCAAATCACAGCCTTTTGTGGTGTCTGATTTAACAGGTACATGTCTCGCTGTGATTCCGTGTCTGACCGCGGTTTGAAGAAGTAAACGGTTGGGTTTTTAATCACGGAAATGACTCCGGTTGCACTTTCCTCAAATCAGCGAGTGTCAGTGCTGAACCTGAACTTTTTGTACCTCTATTACTGGGCACATCCAGAATGCTATGTTCTGGTATAAGTGAGCAGGTTTTAATGGAAATATACTGCGGTCGGAGGAGGACATTTTTTCAGATGGTAAACGAAAAACCATTTTACGAGATCTGTTAGAAAAGTATCCGACCTTTTTATTTTTTTCAAAAACCTGATGGATTTGAATCACGTGTGCTTGCATGAGCCAACCTTGAACCTTCGTGCGCATGTGTGATTTTTTCACGCCTGTCGGTTGCGTCATTTGCTTGTAAGCAGCCTTTGTGTGAGGATGGGTGTAGTCTCTCGTCATTTTTTCTTTGCAAGGAAATGGCGGAACGAGTGGAGCAGCGCGACAGCATCAAATTTTGCCACAAACTGGGCGCCAGTCAGTGGAAACCATTCGGATTATTCAGTCTGAATCTTCCGAATGGTTGACGAGCTGGGCATGTTACAACATGTCCTGTGAGACTTCAACATGGAGGCGCTGTTGCTGCGCCATCAGCTTCGTGCCGATGAATTTCACCGCCAGTTTTCATGGCAAAATCTTCTTTCACAGTGGAATGTGCCGAAAAAGTGCTGATGTCCACCTCTTCCGCAATTTCTCGGATAGTCACACGACGGTCCTGCATCACCACAGCGTTCACTTTGGAAATGATCCGGTCGTTTCAGCGTGTTGATGCCGATCGGAGAGCGGTGCGCCCTCCACCATTGTGCGGACGTCTTTAAACTGGTTGTACCGCTCCTTCATCTGTGTGATGCCCAGAGGATCGTCACCGAAAGCCATCTGAATAATCCAAATGGTTTCCACCTGGCTACTGCCCAGTTTGTGGCAAATTTGATGCAGTCGCGCTGCTCCAGTTGTTCCACCATTTCCTTGCAAAGAAAAAACGATGAGAGACTCCACTCACCCTCACACAATGGCTGCTTACAAGCAAATGAAGCAACCACAGGCATGAAAAAATCACGCATGCGCACGAAGGTTCAAGGTTGGCTCATGCAAGCACACATGATTCAAATAATCAGGTTTTTGAAAAAATAAAAAGGTCGGATACTTTTCTAAAAAGACCTCGTACATGGTGTTTATTACATGGAAAATCATACAAAAACATCCAGTTTATACAATGATGGTTTAGGGTGAGTTTTACTGTACATGGGACTGAACACTAAATTTACCCCTCAAAACTTGGACGATGAAGTTGCTTCCATCTCACATGGCTTACTTTATTTTCCCAAATTTTTCTTCTGTTCGGCTCTGCAGGGAATCTGTACATCTTGAACCACTTGTTGTGTCTATGTGGGCATCCAAATGCAAAACAACCCGACATTATCAGTGAATAAATAAATAAGCTGGATTTACCTGAAGTTAGTTTAACAGAGAACGCTATTTTGGCCCCAAGATGGCACCACGAGTCACGTGACCGTTTTTTAAAATTCAGCTCGTAATGTCACTAATTCTCTGTGTAAAGCAGTCCTTCTCAAATAGTGGTGCTCTCATTGTCAGGGTGTGAGCAGGGAGTATTGAGGACTCTTGCATAATGGAATGCAACTCTATATAGGGTTTTTTTTCGTACTACGGTGGCAGACAAGGAAAGACTGCTGGGTCTTAAAATGTTGGCAGCCAGAGCATGAAGCCAAATAAATTAAGGCATCACTTAAAGACATTACACCCCAATCACGCAGATAAGCCGCTTGAGGTTTTTTTCAGCGAAAACGTGCCGAATATTGTCAGCAATCATCCCGATTTGTGAGTGCTGCTTCAGTAAACCAGTGAGCGCCGTTAGCATCATAGCACAGGAGCTGAGCAGCAGTAGACATGGTCTCTGTAATGCTGGATGGTGCAAGTGCTGCAAAAAAAAAAAAAAACAACTTTAAAAAGAAAAAAAAAATCATAAAAAAATCTGCACAAATTGTTTTATTCATTTTTGTTTTGTCTGTTAAAGTGTTCTATATATTGTGCTCCTGAGTAAGTGTTTTTTATCAATTTGAATTTATTATTATTTATTGATTTTATTTAATTTTCTTTTTCAGTATCAAATAGCAGTCGGTCAAAAATTGTTTACAGTTTAAGGATTTTTTTTTTTATTTCAAGCAAAGTGATGCAAATTTTTTTCTGTTACAGACTAAAAAAACAATGTTAATAAAGTTATTCTTTGCTGCAAGTTAATCTAAAGTTCTTTCTTTTTTTTGTTTTCTTTAATGTTAATAAGGATACAATGTTAAGCAGAGGTGGACTTATAAATTTTATGGACAAATGATACTATTTACTCGTATAGTTACAGCGGCGAGTGGGACGAGGGGAGCGAAATGTTTTCTTCTTCCTGGGGGGCGCAACAGAAAATAACTGAGAAACACTGGTGTAAAGGGACTCTACTGCTTACCCCCCACACACACACACACACAAACACACACCAAAAGTCCAGTGTCTAATCTTTTTCTTTGTCAGTCGTGAGAAAGGACATTACAACCAACAACACAAGTTTTTCCCATGAATGAAAGAAGAAGAAAGAAAAATGGATTTCAACAGCAGTAAAAAAAGTAATATGGCAACTAAGCACTAACAAGTGGCAGCACAATTGACGATTCATTCCACTCAGGCACGACGCACTGCAGTGATGTCACATTGCCAAGCCCTATGACTGGATCCAAACACCACCAATGTTACATCACACACACAGCCGCAAATGCGAAGAAATATCTAATATCTCATGCAGTCCGGTGGTTAAGTGGTTAGCACTTGCCTCACAGCAAGAATGTCTTTTGTTTGATTCTACCCATGCTTAGTTCCACTCTGTGTGGAGTTTGCATGTTCTCTCTATGCCATCATGGGGTTCCTCCCACCACCAAAAACATACACATGTGGGTCTGCTCCTTTCTCTGCCATTGACCAAGGCAGTGTCTCAATATCTGGTTTTGGTCCCTGGGTGCTGGGACTGTGGCTGCCCACTGCTCTTACCTATAATTAGGGTGCGTTAAATGCAGAGGACAAATTTCATTGTACAGTTGTATGCAGAAGTTTGGGTACCCCTGATAATTTTCGTGATTTTCCTTTATAAATCACTGGTTGTCTGGATCAGAAATTTCAGTTAAATATATCATATAGCAGACGAACATGCTGATATTTGAGAAGTGAAATGAAGTTTCTAGTATTTACAGAAAGTGTGCAATAATTATTTAAACAAAATTGGGCAGGTGCATAAATTGTGGCACCAATTGTCATTTTATTGATCTGAATACATGTAGCACTAATTATTGGAACACAAAATTGGTTTGGTAAGCACACTGACCCTTGACCTCCTTACACAGTTGAATCCAATCATGAGAAAGGTGGCCATTTGAAAATGTTTCCGCTCTTTGCATCTCTTTTGATGAGTGGCAACATGGGAGCCTCTAAACAACTCTCAAATGACCTGAAAACAAAGACTGTTCAACATTATGGTTTAGGGGAAGGATACAAAAAGCTATCTCAGCGATTTCAGCTGTTAGTTTCCACTGTGAGGAACAGTGAGTAAATGGAAGACCGCAGGCACAGTACTAGTTAAGGCTGAAGTGGCAGGCCAAGAAATATCTCTGTTAAGCTGAAGCGAAGGATGGTGAGAACAGTCGTAGTCAACCCACAGACCTGCTCCAAAGACCTACAACATGATCTTGTTGCAGACTGTGTCTCTGTGCATCGTTCAAATATACAGCACACTTTGCACAAGGAGATGCTGTAATGTAGAGGAAGCCTTTTCTGCGTACATGCCACAAACAGAGTCACTTGAGGTATGCTAAAGCACACTTGGACAAGCCAGCTTCATTTTCAAATAAGGTGCTGTGGACTGATAAAACTAAAATTGAGTTATTTGGAAATAACAAGGGGTGGTATGCATGGCTGAAAAAGAAGACAGCATTCCAAGGAAAACACTTGCTACCTTCAGTAAAATTTGGAGGTGGTTCCATCATGCTGTGGGGCTGTGTGGCCAGTGCAGGTACTGGGAATCTTGTTAAAGTTGAGGGTCACATGGATTTCAGTCAATATCAGCAGATTCTTGAGAACAATGTTCAGGAATCAGTGACAAAGTTGAAGTTGCACCGAGGCTGGATCTTTCAGCAAGAGAATGACCCTAAACACTGCTCAAAATCAACTAAGGCATTCATGCGGAAGAACAAGCACAACATTCTGGAATGGCCATCTCAGTACCCAGACTTGAATATTATGAAAATCTGTGGTGTTATTTTAAGTGGGCTGTCCATGCTCAGAAACCAACAAACCTAAAATGTTTTGTCAAGAAGAATGGTCCAAAATACCTTCAACCAGAATCCAGACTCTCATTGGAAGCAAAAGGAAGCGTTTAGAGGCTGTTATTTCTGCAAAAGGAGGATCTACTAAATATTGATGTATTTTTTCTGTTGGGGGGGCCCAAATTTATGCATCTGCCTAATTTTGTTTAAAGAACTATTGCACACTTTCTGTAAATCCTATGAACTTCATTTCACTTTTCAAACATCACTGTGTTTGTCTGCTAACTGTTTGTCTGTCTTTAACTGAAATTTCTGATCCAGACAACCAAATGATTTATAAAGGAAAATCATGACAATTATCAGGGGTGCCCAAAGTTTTGCATACAACTCTATGTATAATGACAATAAAGGCCCTTGTTCTTTTTTCTAATAAACGTTTGTATTGTAATAACCGCGCAAGACGTCTCAAAGGCATACACTGTGTTGAAATCGTAATGATTACAACAAAATCATAATGGTTGGCACCTCTGCACCTACCAGTACCAAACAACATATCATAACATTCTTTGCACATGACAAAGTGTAAATATATTGGTAAGAAAATCCAGTAATTTATCAGAGTAATAAAGTAGGCAAACTAGGACAGAAAAAGGCCCCGTTTAATATATGAATCCTGAAGAATTAATCAAATAACTTTTTAAACACTTTAGCCTTACCTTTAGGGTTGCTTGATTTGCCAGTTTAGCTGTCTGTTATCAGTGGAGAAATGTGTTTTGAGAAGTTATTTTCCAAAAAGCAAATAGACATTGCTATAAAAAGCTCCTGTCATAACATTTATAACATAAATACACTTACATTATCTTTAGCAATAGATGCAAACTTGCTAGCTCCAACAGTGAAACTGCTCCAGCCCTGCAAAAATCAAATTAAAATCATAATTTCAGAGGAAATGTTATATAACAAGGAAAATAATGAAACTACAGCTATATTCTGACTTACTGAATAAATAGAAGACATAGCATTGTTCAGGAAGTCATCCTCTTTCTTCTCTGGGGTCACAGTGTTACCAAAGCCAACATACCGATTGTCTTGATTCCCACTATAGCCACTTCCACTGAAAATCATTGTTAAAAATAAATAAATAAACAAACACATTTTGTTAAAAGAATATAACCAAACACAGAAAAACTGAATGTTCTAACCTCTGATAAGAGTTCACATCATCACTCAACCAGTCTTCGAAGGCCTTGTCGCTCGATTTTGCAGTGTTCTGTCCAGGTCCCCCAGAGCTACTACATTACAGAAATGCAAATGAACCACTTTAATGATTACTCTTTATGTACCATTTCCACACAGGTTGGAGCTTAAACTTTTTTTATTCTTACCGATGAGAAGATGAAAGGCTGGCCTTAGGTTGAGGTGATGTCCAATTTCTAGCAGGAGATGTCTCCAGTGACCATTCTTTTCCCTCTGCTAAAGTGGCAACCTTGAATAATTTCAGATGATTTTGATGAATGGCCAAAACAACAGTTCAAATAAAATCATTTTCAGAAAAAACTTTAAAACCAACGACCTGTATATTTATTGACATGTCACCTTTCAGTGCATACATATTCTTAGTACTGGGGGAAAATAATCGAATACATACTGTTGCTACATATCATAATATTAACAAATGAAGTGATTTATTAAATGGCACAATGTTTACCTCTCATTACATTTGCTCAAAATCCATTCCATTGTTATAGGAAATCTTATCAACACTCTACCATAAACATCAACTTCCCTGGATGAAATACTGGCACACTACTACTCAGGATTTTGTAACAAATGACAAACATGGAGAGGAATAACACACACACATGCAGTCTGCACACCAAATTCAACTTGATCTTTTAGTGAACCAATGAGAAAAAAGACTTACCTTGTCCCTAAAAAGTGCAGCAGCTTTGCTGTTGTATTTCTCCTGTAGGGTCCAACTGGGATCATAATCCTCTTGAAGTTCTAGAAACAGACGGAATTTTCCATTTCCTCCTGCTTTCATCTTCTCAAGCTCAACATCTTTCCATTTGTCCATGGAGACAGAGCGCACAAAACTGCAAAACAAGACAGAAAGTACAAATTACACATCATGGGAGAACAACTAACAAGCAACCATTATCAGTGAGTTCAAAGAAGGGCTGGGTGACATGCTGATTCATACTGAATAATTGACTTTCATACAATATGAATTTGTCATATACCACAACACTAGTGCTAATGGTTGGAATATTGAGAAGAGTCCTCTGGCACTGCGGCAGCCCAATGGCTTCATGGTTAGCACTGTTGCCTCCCAGGAAGAAGGCTGTGGGATCGCTTCCCACGACTTTCTTCTTTTTCTGTTTGAGGTGGGACCTTTTTCATTGTTACATCTCTAAAAGGCATGACTGGATTAGCGCTTGAGCAGAAATCATGATGGACAGGTCAGATAAAAAAGTTTCAGAAACTGGAATAGACCATGAAGATGAAATTGTGCCAAAGAAAGGAGCAGCTTTGTTGTTTGGAGATTTTTCAATTTTAAAATGTCCAATGTAGACCAAACAACTGTAGCTGCTGTTGAGCTAAAGTTGTTGCCAGAGGAGGATTTACTCTACCACCTAAGCCAAAAGAATGGAATACCAAGAATGGAAGATTAGAAGGATCAAAGAACATGTCAAACAGAAATCATAACCACTTAGATTTAGGCTGTTAAAGACCATGTGATGATACACCAGGATTACTTTGTGCACGGCCGTGACTGGTCTCAAAGTATGCGGCATTCACAACAAGCAGCTATGGAGACTGCCTGTAACATCCCCAGAAAAAAACAGAAGATGACTAGTGCATGCGCATAAGCCGTGTAAGAGCTAATCAATGTAGCACCAAAAGCTACAGCTTTCTAACGCGACACGCAGAGTAAAGTAAAGCCTTATAAGAGAAAGATGGCCCACGCTGATGATCTGAAATAGCTTACTGCGCATTTAAAGCGAAGCAGTGTGTTTGTTCATTTTTAAAAAACACACTGTTTGGTCCACTGGCTGCTCTCTGCTTTACATGGGGAGTGGCTATTCGGCTGGCGGCTGGCTCTCTCTGCTCGGTGTGATGGGCTCAACACTCCCCTCACACGGACAAACAGTCTCTGAAAGAAGATCCTCTAAGCAGAAGTCCAGTCTTTCTTCTCTGTTTTGCTAAGACTCGCACTGAGTGCTTCGCTTGTAATTTTCACTTTTTTAAGCAACACACAACACTTCACAAACACTGTAACTTAAATAAAATAATTTTAAAAAATGACTGCGAGCCTTGCATGTTCAACCTCCAGCTGAAACGCATCTGCTGAATCGCAAAGAAAGAGGGATAAAAAAATTCACACAGGGACCCAGTCCACCAACCTTAAAAACAAACAAACAAACAAAAAACACTTAAAAATGATAAAATTTTACATGTTGGGGAAAAAAAAAAACAAAAACAAAAAAAAACCATGGTTGGGCGAATAGACTATTTATGCCGCCGATCAGACGAATAGACATTTTGACACGGCTTTGCATCTCTGGACACTGGGTGAATAGACTCGGCACTCAACGTGCACTTTAAATCAAGTTTTCATCGAAAGGGTGCAGAGCGGATTTTATCGAGTGGCTTTTGTGGCACTCCAAAGCCCAGTTTTTCACAGGCTGTGCTCACGTTCATGTGCAGCCTGACTGAGAATTACACCGACCACCTGCGCTTATGGTCCGGTGTCAGGGGAGTGCTGACCTGAGCTCCTGACACTGGGAAAGATCCAAAACTTGTAAAGGCGTGAAAAAAATAAATAATTACCCAGGAAAACAGAAAGGGATACACTAAATCTGACAATCTGTGATGGCGCAGCGACACTGTGCCATTGCTTAGGAAGAGCCCTGGACTGTTGATGTTGTTTAAAAACGCAAAGTACTTTTTATCCGATTACTTGATTACTCGCCAGAATAATCGATAGAATACTCAATTACTAAAATAATCGATAGCTGCAGCCCTATTCCGAACAGTGTTTACGTAACTTTGAGGAAATGTTCCAGCACGTGCTTGAATGGAATGTAGCCACTAACATTAAGAACAGAGCCGCAGATTAATTGCAAAGTTTACATAAGTATGATGTCATGTTATGATGAATAGTTTTTAAGTGACAACTGTTAATTTTGATGCAGTCACAGTAAAAGCAGCAGCCACTCTCCACTGTGAGAAGACTTAGTGCATATGCACGTCAATTAGTCATGAATGCAACCTGTTAAAAACAGTTTCTGCTAGAGGGTCAGCATTGTACATGGTTATAAGTGTTTGTCATCGATATAACTGTGTCATCAGGCAGGTTGAAAACATGCATGTTCATGGTGGGAGCTATACTGGGGTTAAAACAGAATGCTGCTCCAGTAGACAGCAGACTCTGCACACATCAAGATCCAAAATCTGACAGACTCTCAAAGTAAAATAAAAATAACAAAGCCTATCAGCTCCACTAAGGAGAACACAATACAAAAAGGAAAAAACAACATGGCACTCGCCCACTTGTAGAATGATTTCCAAGATTACATATGTAAAGTCCACACCAGGGATCACGCGCAACTGCCATGTTCAGGTCCATTCCATCAAAGAAGTCCCAACTGGCATCATCACACATGGATGGCATGTGATCACCAGCTGGAGAAAAATGGTCTGGACAGGTATATTGAGACCACTCCCCATGAGCCACAGCTGCTGGATTCTTTTGAGCACTTCCAAAAGCGGTTCTCTCTCCAATCAATTTTGGCATGCTAGATAGAAAGTCCATTATCTCTTCTCACCCGGAGGAGGCAGAAAACACTACGAGAGTCATGTTGTTTGACTTCTCCAGTGCATTTAACACTATCCACCCTGACCTGTTCAGCGATAAGCTACTTGACATGAAGGTGGAGGCTCCCCTGGTAGCCTGGATTACCAACTACCTCACAGGCCACCCACAGTATGTGAGGCTTTGGGACATTATATCTGACACCATCAAGAGCAGCTCGGGGGCACCACAGTGGACGGTCCTATCTCCCTTCCTCTTCACACTCTACACCTCACACTTCAGGTTCTGGTCACAGTCCTGCCACCTGCAGACATTTTCGGATGACTCTGTCATTGTGGGCTGCATCGGCAGTGACCAGAAGGCTGAATACAGGAGTGTGGTGGACAGGTTTTTGGTGTGGTGCGGACTCAATCATCTGCAGCTCAATGTATCTAAGACGAAGGAGCTGATGGTGGACTTCAGAAGATGGAAGACTCATCCAAACGCAGTTATCATCAATGGAACACAAGTGGATATTGTAGACTACTACAAGTACCTGAGTGTCCACATAAAAAACAAACTGGACTGGACTATAAACACAGATGCCGTGCATAAGGTCAGAGCCGACTGAACTTCCTCAGGAGGCTCAGATCTTTCAATGTCTGCAGAAAAATACTGCAGATATTTTATCACTCGGTGGTCTCCAGCATCATATTCTATGCTGCAGTGTGCCAGGGCAGCAGGCTGAAGCCAGATGACATGAACAGACTCAACAAGCTCATCAGGAGAGCTGGCATCTCCTTCCATCCCCCTGCATGCCACGCTAACGTTCTGTCAGGGAACTTTACCTCCGAGGTGCACCACAGAACACCACAGGAGGTCTTTCCTACCTGTGGCAATCATACTGTATAATTCCTCCTCCTTCTGCAGGGTGAATACATAAACAGTTATTTAGAGTTATTCAATTATTCAGAGTTAAGTGCAATATTGTGAAACATCTTGTGCAATATATCTTCCAGTCATTTTGCATAAATTTGTTGTACTTGTTGTAAAAATACAATTCCAAATTAAAAAAAAATTTGATTGATTTCCGTTGAATGCGAACACTTTCTGTAATTGTGTACTTAACTAATCACTGTTTACTGTTTCTGTACTCTGGCAAAATAATTTCCTTCAGGATAAATAAAGTTGATCTTTATCTCCTGAACAATGTATTCTGACATTTTTCCAATGTAAGAAATACATCTGCATGATCAGGGAGCCTCTAAAAACAGCGTTGTGGAGAGGTTCCACATGCGCGTTCACAGCGACAGTAAAATAGCATCCTACAACACGGACAGCAATCAGCACATGTTGGGATCCAAAATCCAACAGACTCTCAAAAAACTAAGAATTTCAAGGTGACATGTGTCGTCTCCTCTCTGTACATCCTATGTAAAATCGAGCCATCACTTTTGAATGAAAGTTCAGAAGCTTCATTATCAGAGCAGGGTTTTATTAAAAAGAAGACCTGAAAGTTCAGCTACAATTTGCCAGAAGCCTAGATTTAATGTTTTTGTGAAACAAATCCCTCCTCTAAACCACTTCATCATAAAGCTGTATAACCGGGGACACAAAATGCAAAACATGCACTATGCAGAATTTCTCCAATCACAGCCACAGAAGCCTAAAACCTCTTCTGGGTGTCTGTGCAAGAAAGAGAAGAGTGAGGAAAGACACCCAGTCACTCGGTTTTTGAGAACCGTCTACTCCACACAGATTTCCATAGAGTGCCATATTGGTTGTATTTCTTCATAACTGATGTAAATAAAGTTCAAGACATATTCAGTGACTTGGAAATGTTCTTGTATCCAACCCCTGACTTCTCTGAAAAAAACTGGCAATTAAACTGATTATTTACAGGTATTATACCAAAGCATTCCATTACTTATGCAACCCATCATCTTGGGTTTTATATTTTTAAGGAATTCATATCAAGTTGTAGAGATTTACTTTCAGTTTGAATCTAAGGAAGATGATTTTAGAAATTTTTATACTGAGAAGCCTGATTTACTTTTTATATCTGAAATGCCATAAACAAATTAAAATGCATGAAATACCAAGGGGCTGAATACTTTTGCAAGCCACTGTACATCAGCTTGAATTTGGCAACTGTTAAGAAAAACAAAAATTCAGAAAATGCAGTTGTAATAGCTTTTTTTTTTTTTAGCTTTTAAAATTTTGCACTTAACTTCTTCAAAATGTTTAACACACACAAAGTTGTTTTAGATGCTGAACTGATGTGATGTGGCACCACATCCAGCTGAAATGCACATCTAAAAACTTCTTTTAAGTATGAAATTAAAGATCTGATAAGGAAGTGGACGATAATTTAAAACGGAAGCCTAAATCTTATTTATCTGAAAATTTCTTCTGACTGAGCCTCTACCATTAAAAAACTGTAGTGTGCCACTCAACCAATTATTATTTTTTTTTTTTACAATTTTGGCAACTATCCTGTTGTTCCTACAGCATCATATGTGATCAGTGTGATCTTCTATGGCAGAACATTCTTATGTCAGTGACTAATTCTGAATCGTCTCCTGCACTGTCAACACAGCTGTAAATGATGGACATACATATTAAGTGAACCACTTTCATGTTTCTTACCTGAGATGTACTCCCAGGCCCCTGTGCTTGCCAGAGCACTCAAGACAAATCCAGATCCCATAGGTTACACTGACCCACTGAGGGTTGAAAGCCCCACACTCAAAACAAAGCTGAGAAAAGTACAAGACACAACATAAAAATAATTTATACATTTGCTCAGTAATAATGACCATAACAGGTTTTCTTAGCACGATGCAAATGTTTTGACCTGATCCTGTACTTATAAAGTACAACATCTAAATATGTGATTCATTTTTTCCAGGGAAATTGTGTAAACTTTTCATAAAAATGTTCAGGCATCAGCTGACCATGAGTTGTGGCTGGACAAGTGCAGAGAAAATGGTTTCTACTCAACCATCTTTGGAGTTACAGTTTGACTGCATATGATATGTTCAGTTCAGTCATTCATTAAATGCTCTTATTAGCTCAGTATTGCCAAATCCATGAATTATGGAGTCTGACAATGTGGCTGACCTGCAGAAACTGCAAAGCGATCACATATTAACAACTTGAAACTCACATAAAATACGACAAAGATGTAATGCTGAAAGAGAGAAAAAAAACTCAAGCTGATGTGAAAATTAAAAAAAAGAAAAAGAAAAAGAAATGGCTTCATAGCTCCTCAATGTTAAAACAGAGACAAAATGTACTTTTAGGTTAACCCCAAAAACAATATCGGAAAAAGTTTACTCACTGAAATAAGCCATTATATCAGGTGGATCAGGTCTGGTTTGGGAACATGTTCTGGTGCTACACATCACTATGCACCAATAGAGGTCCTTGAGTGCTAGTTTGTTGCTGCAGGCACTAAGTTTAAAGCAACACTTTCCTGAATGTGCACTTCACATAAGACGTTTAGTGTCACAGCTGTGGTAGCTGCACAGTAAAGACTTTAACTGTGAAAGACTGTGAAGTGGCTAATTGTCGAGGTGTAACAGCTACATTAATTTATTAGACATATACCAGCGTATGCCAGTGTTTTTAATACGGTCGGCATACGCAGGCTAAATCGTCAAGATGTGACAGGGCCTTTAGCAAACTCAATGGAATTAAACCAAAGTTTGACTTTTAAAATTGAATATGACTAGCGCATTGCCCATGGGGATCCACGGGCTATAGATTGGATAGCGTTTATAAAATAAATAGCTAACATTTTTCAAGGGTGGTAATAAATTGTGCAAAGTTTCTATAATGAGTTGGAATGATGTGTGAGTCCAGAATGTTTTTAAGAACCTTAGACCTCAAAAGTTTTTTGAAGAACTCAACCTTTTTAGTTTGTCTTGGTCTGCCTTTGTCCTTGCCCTTTTTAACCTCCTGTATGTAGTTTGTCTCTTTTCCCTCCAGGTGACGCACTATAGGGCCGAGGAACACCTACAGCTCATCATCTCCTCGCACCTGAGCTCTTGATCATGAGCCAGCTACATAAACCCCGGCTCGGAGCTCAGTCTTTGCCAGAGTCTTGGTGACCCCGACCAGCAAAGAGTCTTCCGTGAGAAATCCATGACCTTGTCTACGCTGACGCTTCCATGCACTCTGACGTCTGAGCTTTCCGCAGCTCATTTCAAGGTAACCTGGGCTCCACTAATTTCCATATTAGAGCTCTTTGATCTTTGGTGTTTCCAGACACCTTCCTGCGTGGCTTCCATGCTGCACAGCTCCTGGCTCCCATGCCACTACCAAGCTCTAAGTCACTTTCGAACTCATCTGCTCTCAGCCTCAGAGTGCACAGCTCTGCCACATTTAGCTACGTTCCTGCATGTCTATGAGATCCCGTTCTCATGCTGCTACTGTTTGTGACTGTGCATGACCAAAAACTTCTTCTAAAAACTGTGTTCAAGAACTGTTTCCAAGAACTATATTCACGAACTATTTCCAAGAATTACATGAACTGTTTCCCAGAACTACTAAGAACTTCCAAGTCATTTCTGATGCTAAGTCCTGTTTAATTGGAACTGCGTCACAAGATGCACGGCGTCTGACCTCTGAAGACAAGTCATGAACTGTGAACATTCCTGCCTTAAGCCTACAGTGAACTGTTTGTGGTTAAAGGCTTCTAGTGTTACAAGTGCAATCACTCACCTCTGTTCTCCTCCGTACCCATACTGAATGGCAAATGTCAGCTCTCCACAATTTGTGCATAAACAAATTGCACACACACACACACGCACGCACAGCTTTTTGTCTTTTCTGCAATTTGCTGTACCAAGGTGCTTTAAGTTTGACAAACAGAGAGACGGTGGCAGAAGACATTAAAAGCACTACACATCTCACTCAAGGTACCAACACGACACTTGAGTCACTCATGGTAGCAGCAACATAATACTTAACTAAAATGACTAAGCCAATTGAACTACAAAAAACATAATAATTAATAACACGAACAACACTGTTAAACTAACATGAACCACAACAACATTATTTCAAACCCCAAAACCCTGAATTCCCATAGCCCACTGCAACACAATGCCATTGTTTACTGGTTAGATAAAATCTCTAATTTTTCCAAAAATATTTGTCCTATCAACTTTCAGTTTTCGCAGCAGTCATCCTTGACCGAAAATACATAAGCATACCAAACCTCAAATGTCAGCTCTCCCTAGTTTTTTGCGTGATCGAAGCAATACTCACGCATGCACACACACACCAAAGCAATACTCACGCATGCACACACACACAAATCACTTGGCTATTATAATACAGATTTCCACATTTTCTGTTGGAAAGTTTAGTATTATTGCTGTCTGAAATAGATTCTCATGTGATGGTAAAAGAAGGTGAACATAATTTTGCAATAACTGACCAAGAGTCCAGAAAAGTATGTGACCCATCCCAAATGCACTTTTCTTGACCAACTGCAGGACGACATAGGCTGCCTTCCCAAATACTTCCCAGCTGCGATGGAGGGAGGTTCAAGCTAGTGCAACCAAATGATGATGTGCTCCCAGACCATGTGTAACTACACCCAAACAACACTGAAATGACCACCAATAGCATCTATGACATCACTTTTTTCTACTACTGTGACAAATGCACAAACCAAAGGACCTCCCAATGATCAAAAGACTCTACTTGAAACTGGTCTGAGATATTTTTTTGTTCATCCAGGATATTTTAAGTTTGCAAATATTAAAACTTGTGATGCAACAATAACACTTCTTTTCTGAAGATTTAGATGAACTGATTTAGATGAACGTTATATGTTAGCTTATCAAATCCATAAAACCATATGACAGTTTTGACTTGGTGAGTACACAGCAGCAAGGATCTCTTTATAATGTACATTATATGCATTTACTTCAGTTGAAGTTTGTGCATGGAAGAATATTTTTCAGTTTCATCAGAGAAACACACTTCGGCCCAATCTCAATTCTCTTTTGTACCCCTTCCCCTTTGCCCTACCCCTACGCCTACCCCTTTAAAACAAGGGGTAAGGTGAAGGGGTACGCCTCTAGCCCTATGAATTGAGACAACCCTCTACCTTAGGGGGCAAAAAAACTGCCCGTCTCAAACTGCCATCTTCACTGTTTGTCAACATGGCAACAGAAGCAAAACTTGTTGCAGAAGTCTGTTTGCTCTTATTTTCTCACCTTTCTGCATAAATGCAAAGAAATAGAAGAAGTCACAAATTTCTCGACACATCGCAATCATGTCAGAGAATTTTGTGGTATTAATAATTAATTTAATTAATTTGCAATTTATAATAATTAATTAGTAATAATTCATGTCAATAATACTGATAATTAGTCATTAATAATAGTAATAATTAATATTGTTAATTGATTAATCATTAATTGATTGATTGATTAGTAATTAATGAATTCATTAATTTGTAATTAAAATAAATAAACACTTGAAATATATCAGTCTGTGTGGAATGAATGTATACATTATACAAGTTTCACTTTCTGAATGGAATTACTGAAATAAATCAACTTTTTCATGATATTCTAAATATATGAGCAACACCTGTATGTATATGTTATGGGCTGCATCTAGTTCTGTTAACCTTATACTTATTTTTCAAATTCTCCCATTTTTTTGCATCCAGCCCTATTTCCTTTAGAAATTTCCTTGACAAATAATAGCAGTCTGTTAGGACATCAGGTTATGTGTTACACATGTACATGTGTGTGGATATATTTTCCAACTTACTCCCACTGATGAAACTTCTCATTTTCTGCCTGAAAGCTTATTAGGAGACGAGTGTGCTCAGGGCTCCCTGTTTGTTTACAAAGTACACACACATTACAGACCTTGTAATCCAACAGCAGGGATCGCTATTATCCAAAGATTTCTGAACATACAAATTAACGTGCTTATCCTTTATCACAATTTTCTCCATTGTGAGAAATAAAAGTGTCTTATCGTAGCGTTCGTGTATATATGCATTATAACGCCTCAGCACACGAGCGAAGTTACGATATTCTTCAAAACGACAATATACGCAACATGCATCCAGCAGCATACACGTTGCTGTCATAGGCAACTGCCTGTAAAGTTTTTTTGTCAAGTTATAACTTCCTAAACAGCGTAATTTGTAATGAAAGCTGCTTTCATTTGTGCGCCATGTTTGTTTCTGTGGATACAGCGGTAAGCTCCTACCCCTCCAAACGGAGTGTGCATCCAGATTCACTCCGTTTGGAGGGGTTTGTAGCCCTCCGCCTACCCCTCTGCCTCGCTCCAAAAAGAGAATTGAGACACCCTCTGTCTCTCGTGCCCGCGCAAAACAGAGGGGAAGGGGTAAGGGGAAGGGCCGAGGGGTAGAATTGAGATTCAGCCTTCAAATTTAGCTGAGGCAGTGTGGTGGCCAAGTGGTGAGTGCACTTGCTTCCAAAGCAGAAAGTTCCCAGTTCTAGTCCACCTGTACCTGCTCTCCATCTAAAGTGGAGGTGCGTCAGGAAAGGCATCCGGTGCAAAACTTGTGCCAAATCAACATGCACATCCATATCAGATCTGCAGTGGCACTGTGGATTAAAAAAAAGGGGAGATGCTGAAAGAACTTACTTTTTACTACATCTGTCTTGACTTAAACAGAAAAATGACTGGCAATGAGATTCACTCAAAACTGTTTCCATCATGGATCAATTTGAACAAGGACAAATAATTATTTTGTACAAGAAATATTAGACACACCTCCACATCGTCAATCTTACGTGTATTATGAGGCTTCTGTTATTCATCAATATGTGTCACAGTAAAGGTTTGTTAAATGACTTACATTATTTTCATCCTGTGTTCTCACTTCCTTCAGCACTCTTCGTGTCCTGGGACTTGCCATTTTTTTAACCAGACTGAAAGAAAGTTTTAATAGATCTGCTTAAATACTGCATGAAATTATCAAAATGAATCCCAAATTTTAATATACATGATGTTCAAAGACATTATACAACATCGTGAGAAGCAGCCTTGCAATGTGTGTGGGGGATGTGGTAAAATAAACATACAAGACAATCGCAGAAACAAGGAGCATTTCAATCACTTTCCTTAAAAAGAAAATAAATAATACAATTTACGGTTAATTATAATTAATTAAATGATTACTGTCCTTGACTAAAACAAGGACTTATAAATATGTTAAGTCTCTATTAACATAGTCTTCAATTTGTGCTTGTTACTGAGGTGTAACATTTTCAGTTTTAGTCAGCATCTAAAATGCAAGACTCAGTTGGCTAAAAGTCAAGCATTTGACCTGAATGTTACTGAATAATTAACTCTTCTTGTCTATAGTTGCTTTTGCAGCACACACTAGTGAATTCTTCTCAGGTTTTGTGTGTGTGTGTGTGTGTGTGTGTGTGTGTGTGTGTGTGTGTGTGTGTGTGTGTGTGTGTGTGTGTGTGTGTGTGTGTGTGTGTGTGTGTGTGTGTGTGTGTGTGTGTGTGTGTGTGTGTGTGTGTGTGTTTTGACACATTCAACCTCCTCCTGGAAGGAATTATTGAACTGGACAACTGTTTGCCCAATTAAATAATTAGTCATGAGGGATCTCTGCTATGTTGTTATTCACCAAATTTCAAGGCTCCATTTTGTTTATCGATTTGCACATGAGAACACTAATATTTTCTGCAACTGAAACAGGTACAGTCACTTGCCCAGTTCTGGATCATTGCCGGTTCCGGATCACCGCTGTAGTATTTGCCCCGCCGTTTCTCGTAATCAGCGTGAATAAGTTAATACTTTGTACCAATGGAAAGACTGATGTTTTGTCTACAAACGACCACAAGCTTGACCGGATCCAGCCATCTTTGTGATCGGCAGAGGAATCAAAACATTCTGGTCTCGTTGGTGTGCGCGCGTTTTCTGACTCACTCATTAACGCAAGTGTGAAAGTGACAATCTCTATTAAGTAGCAAAGGTGAGTTAACCATTCAGTGTCAATGGATCTAGAGTGGGAAAATAGTTACTAACTTGGGTAGAAGATGTCTGTGTTATGTCTTGCTGTTTAATTGCTGCACGCATTTATGTCTGACGTGAAAATTTGCCGGTTGTGGATCACTGAAGCGGCAGTCTCGTGTCAGTACTTGTGAGCCATGTGGACTTTGGAGGTCATCTCAACATCACAAATGGGCATGAATGTGGGGGCTTTTACTTTTTAATTTGGGAGAAATCTCACCTCCACACTTCATTTTTTTGCTCATAAAAACGTATAACAGTGCCTTTCAATACTAAGTAAATTCTCATTTAATAAGTATAATTGATATCATTTTGTGTTCAAAACATTCTCTGGCACAGTGTGTATCATTCTGCATTAGAAGGGCTCCAGTCTACGCCAGGAATGCCCCCAAAGTGGCACAGAGTCTCGTGATCCAGAACCGGGCAAAGTGATCCATTTAAGTAGAAGGGCTACCCCATCCTGACTTCTTCAGCTAGATAACATCCAAATACCCAATACAACAATACCCAATAAAGGATATTCAGTCGCATTATGGCTCCGTATAGCGGGACTTTAAAAAAGAACTGGGCAACTATCTGTACTTGACAAACGTATTCATCAGGGAGTATGCGCTGGTGCAGCACGTTGTCACATCCACCATACCATGGACATGAAACCACCTTGAAATCTGAATGGTAACTACCCAGGCAGACAACAAATACATCAACATAACCATCTCTCTACCACAGCAAGTTGACATAGCTGTTGTGGCTTTCAACACTGAGGGATCGGCATACTGGATCATGGCCAGTGTGTCAAAGTTGATGTTTCCTCACAACTCAAGTGATAATCCTAATTTTCGCCTTCCTACAATACCACTCATTTGTATTAGTAAATGCGTGGAAAATATACCTAAATTAATTTTCGTGATCATTAAAGAGTTGAGATGTTTATAATCCAGCAGAAATGTCGAAAAAATTTTTTCACAAATATGAGAACACTGCTTAAAAATACATTCAAATGATACCTTTAAATTGTGGACTGCTGGAAAATCATATTAGAACATTTTACATTTTGTGAACTAAATCATTAATAACGAAACTGAATGCAGTTTCCCATTTAATAATAGCTACTTTAGCAGAAATTATTTCTTAAATGTCTATTGCATAACAGAACATTTATATTAACTTCTGTCTGTATGTGTATTTGACAACCAGGGAAACTTTAATTTCGTCAGATGAAGCTTTGCAAGGCGTATATCATAAAACAATGTCGTGATTTCCTGTATTATTCCAAACTACTTTACAAATCGACATCAAACACCAAAGCTAGTAAAAGCTATCATGCTAACAGCAAATATTACCTGTTACCGGGCTAGGTCCTCCGTGAACACCGAAGCTTTTTAGAGGGTCTACGGGCGCTGCGAGAATAAATGCCGTGAAGGCTTTTCTTCAACCACACAGGGCAACGGACACCGCGTCACAAAAAATATCACAGAAAACCTGAAAACTGGTGCTAAACACCGGTAGCCATGTTCCTGTTTGCATACGTTGGCAGTGCAATGCATGATGGGAACACGACGCTAGTTCGTCTTCTTCTGTTAGAGGTTACTGTTTACTGGTATCTGCTGCCCCTACTGTCTCGGAGAGCAACACAACAAAGAAAAAAAAAGAAAAAGAAAGAAAATTATTTTGCCAAGTACTTTCTGACAATTCTGTAACAATTCTGTTACACATCACATTGGCTTTTTCTGTGATAAACCATTATAGTTTTAATTGATTATTGATTACCCAATGAGTATCAGAAACTTGTCATTTTTCATTTTCACACAGATTACTGCTGAGTATGAAATCTGCAACACTGACAAATTTTGAAGCCAAAAAACAAACAGGCATTAATACCCATGGGCATTTACAGATGCGAAGAGCTATGGCAGAAAGGCAGAGTATGTATGGCATGAATAAGGATGTTGTCACCTTTGTTATAATAAATTGTGCTGGTGAACAATACCACAATGACCTTGCCCACAGTGACATGGACCGTCATCTGAATGATTGAACTTTTGCTCGTCTTGTCAGGGCAACTCAGAAATCCGCCTCTATATGTGTGCCATATTTGGTAGAAATTGGAGTAAAATAACAATTTAGAAATAAATACATTTTTTGACTTTTGACCTCAATGACCTTGCTCACAGTGACACTGACCTTCACCTGAATGATTAAACTTGTGCTCCTCTTGCCAAGGGAACTCAGAAATCTATCTCCATGTGTGCCACATTTGGTCAAAATCTGAGTTTTTCCATTTTTTTTGTTTTTATCTAAATTTTGACGTTTAATCCCAATGATATTGACATTTGGCAAAAGAACCTCTTTAAGGGCAAAAGCCCTGAAGGGAGCAGGGGAACGGGTAAACAGACACACAGATGAACGCAGATGAAATTATAGTCTCATGAACATCTGTATGGAGAACACATATCTGATTTTTAGACATCCTGCAACTTGAAGATTCCGGGTTTTTTTTTTTTTTTTTTTTGTCTTTTCTCTTTGTGACTCACTGTCTTCACTGCTGTATCCATAGCAAATATTCACTTACTGAATGCCACCGTGGAATACATAGAAAAACAGACAATATTTCAGCTAGGGCAAAACAAACGCAGCATGAAAGCTGTGCAATGCAGATGTCCTGTAAATAATGAAGTGCTGTCAATCTTTTTGTTCTGCAGCCTGCACATGAACATTGTACTCTTACCTTTCCTGGAACATTGTCTAATCAGCATCTGTTGTGGAAAGTTACAGGATTTATGGAAATTGTTATCATAAAAAAAAAACATAAATCAATATCAATATCCTCTCTGATATATTCTACTGAATACTAACTACAAGCGAAGAAATGCTAATTGTGATGTTGTGGCTTACAGCGTGTCAACACTTAACCATTTTGTTGCCATGGTGATTGCACAGTTGGAGGGATGGCGATACAGCGCAACCTGGTGAATAAGCATGTTATAGATTGAAATATGACTACTGTGTGGCTATTTGGAAATACAGATGAAACTGTGAGTATGAATGATCAATCCATCCACTTGCATTATAGATTCCCTGGCTTTTTATCAGGTGCAAGATCAAGATTTTCACGTTACAGACATGTTGGTAGAAAAATGGTGTCTGTGCAGAACATAAAACATTTGGTTTAGGTTTTAAAAAACATGGCCTTTTCCCTACTGCCAGCATGTGGGATTTGTTATTATTTCATTCATTAATTAATTTATGTAATAAATGTTTACAACAACAAAATTTTCTAAATATATGCTAAAATGTATCTTGACAGAAAAAGCAAAAGCACAAAATTACTGCCAAATTCAGTGAAAAAAGTTGCTGGATTGTTGTTAGATTTTCAATATTTAGGGCCCCTTCACACATAACACGACTGAAGCCGACTAGTGCACGAAGGAGGAATTGCATGCCATTTGGGAAAAATCGGAGCTGCCTCCAATGCCCCGTACACCTGTCGCTACAACACCGCTTGCTTGACACTTAGAAAATGTGTGGCCATTCGTGCTGTTAGCATGAAAATTGTGAGCAGACTATCACTTTCGCACTGGCGCTGAAATTCTTCTAAGTGTCCCCACGAGTGTGTCGTTGCAAAAAGCAACACACGTGATGTGCATGTGTATTGCACATGTGGGCGTGTGTCGCCCCTGCCACATGTGGCGTGCGGGGGAAGAGCACACTCGCATGACATGCTTACATGATCACATGGGGACCGCACAGCCACGTCTGAGCGCACACAGCCGGGCTGCAGCGGCTGCACACAGCGCACCTAGGCAGACTGCTGCATGTGAAACAGACCGTGCGCCGCAGGATTATGATACACCGTAACAAATGCCGTTTTGTCAGTTACTACAGCGCTTTTTTTTTCTTTTTTAATAAAAATATATTTATCTCCTTGTTGATTTTAAGCATTTTATGCTCCTGTTACAAGACAGCAATTGTAGTGTAGTGGAAAAGTTCCTGTCTGGTAATTTGAGCTTTTATAAATTGCAGGTTCAAATCCACAGAGTTATTTAACCGCAGAGTTCTGTATTGCGTCCCCTTTAATTTATTATTGATATCAACCCAGTGATTTTCACGAATTATACAGTTGGTTTTTATATTATTTTTCTCCACAGCAGCAGCGCGATGTGGTGCAACACATTCCAGCTGGTGACACTGTGTTCGTGCACGCGCTCAAGTGTGCAGGAAACCATCGCTGATGTGTCGTGCACGCCTGTGCAACCGTGCGTCCCACACGACAGCAGGTGGCTGGTTCATGGTTCCCCATTTCGTGTTTGGTTTGCGACTTTTCTTTCAGTTTCTGTGTCTTTAGTGTTATGTGTGAAGGGGCCTTATATATGTACATTGGTAGCATATGATCAGAATGTGACTATCCATCCATCCATTTTCAATACCTGCTTACTCCAATTAAGGGTCACAGGGAGCCGGAGCCTATGCTAGCAGTCACAGGGCATGAGGTACAGTACACCCTGGACAGGATGCCAGTCTGGTGCAGGGCCACATACAGACAGATAAACATTCACACTCACATGCACTCCTGCAGTCATTTTAAGTTCCCATCCACAGTCTAAACTTGAATTTTCAAATCAAAAAGATTAAATAGTGTAAACTCAAAGTTTTAAGAAAACGTTTGACTTACTTAAATAGTTCAGGTTTGCGTAACATGGTCTGACTTTTTGAGTAAATTAAACTCAGAATTTTTTGATTGACTTGAATTACTTGCATATTAAGTAAGCAAAACTTCAAAGTATAACTTAAGCACAACTTAAAAGAATTAAGTAATTATATATGAAAATATTTGAGCTGACTTAGCAAACACTTTAGCAGTGGTGGTGGCCAAGTGGTTAGTGCACTTGGTTTTGGTACAGAAGGTTTTGGTGGTAAGGTTAGACCTTACTTGTGTGAAGCACCTTGAGGCAATCTTGTTGTGATTTGACACTCTATAAATGAAAATAAATTGAAATTAAATTGAAATTGAAGGTTCCTTGTTCTAACCCCAACCCTGCCACATTTCTCTATGTAATGTGGAGTTGTGTCAGGAAGGGCATCTGGTGTAAAACTTGTGTCAGCTCAACATGCAGATCCACCTCAGATCTGCTGTGGTGACCCTGTGTGAAAAGCAAGGGAACAGCTGTGTTTATTTGTCTGTCTGTTAGCAGGATTACGTCAACAGTAGTGCACAGATTTTGATTAAATTTTCGTGACAGATAGATATTAGGCCAAGGAAGAACCCATTACATTTTGGAGTTGATCCGGATCTGGATTCTGATGAGGTTTCACTTTATATAATCGTTGAAGGATTACGTCAAAACTACTTCATGGATTTTGATGACATTTTTAACACAGATACATATCAGGCCAAAGAAGACTCTATTAAATTTTGGAGGTGATCTGGATCCGGATTCTGGATCAGGTTTCACTTTATATAGTCTTTGAAGGATTACATCAAAACTACTTCACGAATTCTCACCAAATTTTCATGATGGATACATATTAGGCCATGGAAAACTCCTTTAAATTTTGGGGTTGATCTGGATGAGAATCCGGATTCTGGATCAAGTTTCACTTTATATACGCTTTGAAGTGTTACATCAGAACTACTTCACAGATTCTCACAAATTTGCACTACAGATAGATAGGGCATGGAAGACTCCACTGAATTTTTGAGGTGATTCTGGATCAAGGAGATTCTGGATCAAGATTCACTTTATATAGGCCTTGGAGGATTATGTCAAAACTACTTCATGGATTCTCACCAAATTTTCACCACAAATACATATTAGACCATGGAGGATTCCATTACATTTTGGAGGTGATCCAGATCTGAATCCAGATTCTAGATCAAGATTTCCCTTTATATAAGCTTTGAAGGATTACGTCAAAACTACTTCATGGATTTTGATGACATTTTTAACACAGATACATATTAGGCCATGGAAGACTCCATTAAATTTTGGAGGTGATCTGGATGTGGATTCTGGATGAGGTTTCACTTTATATAATCTTTGAAGGATTATGTCAAAACTACTTCATGGATTCTCACCAAATTTGCACCACAGATAGATATTAGGCATGGAAGACTCCACTAAATTTTGGAGGTGATCTGGATCCAGATTCTAGATCAAGATTTCACTTTATATAGGCTTTGAAGGATTTCTTCAAAACTACTTCACAGATTCTCACAAATTTGCACCACAGATAGACATTAGGGCATGGAAGACTCCATTAAATTTTGGAGATGATCCAGATCTGGATTGGCGGATGTCAGAAATCTCTTATTGCTCTTGTTTTGCAGCAATGTACTGAGACTCAAGGCATTGCTGCAAAATAACAGAAAGCAGAGTTCTTCAAAACACAAGACATCCTTTTCTGACAACACCAAGGGCCTCTTCACACATAGTGCGAATTTGGTCGAATTGCGCATTAAGTGCGCATGAAGCAGGAATCGTATGCAAACCGTATAATTTTGTAGCTGCTTCCAACGCCTCGTACATCTGTTGCTACAACTATTTCCGCACACCAGTGGCTGAAAGACAGAGTGTGCGCTGTATGAGCCCATCAAACCCTCTCGTGGCAGGTGTTGGCCAAATTCCAGGTGATACGCACAAACATCTAACACCGCTCGCATGGCACTTAGACAATGTGTGGCCATTCGCATTTTTGGCACGACAACAGTCTGATGACAATCACTGCCATACTCACAGTGAAATTTGTCTAAGGTGCCCCACGAGGTGTGGCTTTGTGAGCTGAACTGTCACGAAGTGTGGCTATGACAGAAGCGGCCATGGAGATCTGTCATTCTGGACATCCCAGCTAGACAGTACTGTGTTTGGACAGACATGGACTAACAACTTACCACCATGACGTGCATGTGTCTGTTTGCTGTCATCAAGCGGACAAAAATAAAAACATATCACTGTGGTGATGGGCTGCAGCAAGCGAGCACGCGTGCACACGGCGCACACATGGACAGGCTGCCCGCAGGTTGAAACATACCATCAAATCATAACACGCAGCAGGCAATCTGACTGTCACGTCACCCACGTGAGCTCTGTTCCACATGACGCAGTGTCCTGCGGCACGCCATCCACAAGACACGCTTGTCGGCAAGACGCACGTGGGCCGGCAGGACACTCGCCAGCAGATGTGGACACGAATGAGATGAGCGAACTGCTTCTCATTCATGTGATTTCATGACTGTACATCAGTGACCATGGGTCATCTGCACAGGAACAGATGGATCATATTTGGATTGCTTGCTTGATGAGAGGGATGTAATACAATGCAATGCTTTTATATGGTGCGTTGTTTTTACTATTTTTTTTTAATACGTCCATGTGCTTCCTGATATAAGGCAGTGTTCAGCACCTTTTATAGGATGGTGATGGTAGGTCATTTGGTAAAGTTTCTTGCTACAATCAGAGCTTTTGGAAGGCGCAGGTTCAAATCTCATGGGTGACATGTATTTCTTATTTTTTTTTAACTGCATGATGTGTAACCACATTGTGCAGCTGGTGGCACTGCGTTCCTGCATACACGAACCATCACACCAGCATCGTGCATGCCTGCCCATCGGCGCAATGTTTCGTGATGCGCACATACCAGGTGCTCCAATGGGTGTTGCTCTGGAGTCGTACATATTCGCACTATGTGTGAAGGGGCCTTAAAATGTGCGTTTCAAACTCATAACAGACTATGCTTTGTGATGGAATATGCAAACAGAGGAGAACTCTTCTTTCTTATCCCGGGACTGACACAATTTTATGGTGCAGAAATAGTGTTAGTGCTGGGGTACCTACACTCAAGGAGTGTAGTTTACAGGGATCTAAAGCTGGAAAACCTAATACTAGATAAGGATGTACAGTAAAATCACCAGTGTAAAATTAACACTGACAGTGTGTTGAATTAACACTGCCAGTGTACATATGGTCCTATAGTCAGAGTAGGTGATTGGTGACTGGTGATTTTACTGTGTGGACATATAAAGATAACAGACTTTGGGCTGTGTAAAGACGGCAACACAGACGGTGCTACCATGAAAACCTTCTGTGGAACCATGGAGTACCTCGCACCAGAGGTTCTAGAAGACAATGACTATGGGGACTCTCCAAACTCTAGACACCTCAAGACTTGAGGTGAGGTTAGAGAGGCGTGGTTTTGACAAGAGGATCCTTAGTTCAAATCCCCTCCCCATGTTTAGAGCCTTATATAGTACACTGATATTGGTGTGCATGAGGATGTAAATGGCATCACTGTAAAGTATTTTGAACATCTGTATCAAATGGAGAAGAGCAATAGAAATGCAATCCATTTACACCTTAAAATCAGTAAATGGAAAGTAACTTGTACATTAAGTAATATATTAACTAGGTATTTTTTACTTTTACGTAGGTTTCTCAATTGGGAATTTTCACTTTTGGTTGATTCATTTTTAAGGTTATTGTATTATTACTTCAGTATAGACTTTCAGTACACTGTGGCCAAGTGGTTAGTGCGCTTGGTTTCAGTGCGGTTTCAGCCATATTTCTCCATGTAATGTGGAGTTGCACCAGGAGAAGGGCATCTGGCGTAACTTGTGCCAATTCAACATACAGTTCCACCTTCGATCTGCTGTGGCGACCCTGAGTGCAAAACAAGGGAGCAGGTGAAGGGACTTACTTACCGACCACCGTACGCTCTACACTTAAACTATTGAGCTTTCTGAACTATAAACCTGTTCACAGCTTTACAAGAACAATATATTAGAGAACCACAATCATCCAAAATATTCTAGCATTTTCTTTTTAGAGGAACATTTTTCTAACTCCAATAATTTTTTCTAAACTAAGAACCCACCTAAATATTTTTCAGCAAATATTTTCCACTTTATTCGAGACTAGGATTAATTTGTTAGGTTGGAACAATTTGAAGAGTAATCAAGATTTCACTTTATATAGACTTTGAAAAAAAAGATGGACAAATCCCAGCATTTGAGCAGCATAATAGTTTAGGTTATGTCCTTTGAGATCAAGAAGGACTTGTAACCTTTTTTTCATTGTATTTTTATTTCATTAGCTTCACATGTAAGACCCTTATCTCCCGTCTTATCGATTCTGGAGGAGTGTGAGAGACTAAAGTTCAGCCATTGTTGATGGGATCCTGTGTGGGTTTCTTCACCCAATGCTAGAACCTGCTCTTATCTGGTACAACAGAGGTATAAAAGGGGTGTTTGTAGCACTTGGAGTATTATTCTGACTTTGATTTTTGTATCACCATGAGTGCGTCTACAAGTTTAAGGGTGCGTCTGCCCGTCCTTGTGCTCACATTAGAGGTTGTCATGGTCGTGCTTTATGCTCTCTTTGTCACTTATGATGACAATACCAATGCTAAGCTGCGAAACAATCAGACGGAGCCCATGCAGAACTCCATGTATTATGACTATCCCTACTTTTCAGATGTCCAGGTGATGATCTTCATCGGTTTTGGCTGCCTGTTGGCCTTCTTCAGATTCTATGGTTTCAGCGGACTGGTCTTCAACTTTCTTACAGCTGCCTTTACAGTCCAGTGGGCTATTCTGATGCAAGGCTTCTTCCAGTTTTACTCCAATGGTAAAATTC